>NC_071389.1:44031738-44339238 GCF_022682495.2 Desmodus rotundus | reverse complement strand
ATCCAAAGTAACTAGATAGCAGCTTAAATTTTAATGGGACTCTCATTGTGAGCCTAGGGAAAGAGTTCTTTCTATTGGGGCAAAGTCCAAGGTAATGGGGAGGGAAAACATAAATTCTTTATTTGCTTTATTCAAAAGATTCAGATAGTTGGAAGGTAAAAACACAAATTGAAAGCAAATGCATAAAAAGAGACATACCGCACATATAATAATTATAAGAAAACTGATGTGGCTTTACTATCATCAGACAAAATAGTCTTCAAAACAAAGACTGTTGCTACAGATAAAAAGAAACATTTCATAATGATAAAAGTGGCAGTTCATCAAGAACACATAAAAATCCTACATTTTTATATGTTTATACATATTATGTTTCTAAATGTGTATGTTCCTAATAATATAGAACTTAAAAGCACATGGAAAGCAAAATGGACAAAACAAAGGGAGAATAGAAAATAAACAATCATAGTAGGAGACTTGAATACTTCTCTCAGTAATTTACAAAAAAATAATACAAATAATCAGTAAGGATATAAAAAATTTGAACACTATCAACCAACTTGATTTAGTAAATGTTTATGGAACACTGTGTCCAACAACTGAAGAATACACATTCTTTTGAAGCACTCAGAGAACATTAATCTCATCAAGAAAGACCCTAATGGTGAACACGTAAATCTCAATAGACTTCAGAAGGTCAAAATACTAGAGTATATTCTCTGACTGCAAGTCAAGTAAACTAGAAATCAATAACAAAAGTATATGCAGAAAATCCATAAAAATTTGAGAATTAATCAACACTTTTACATAACCCTGGGATCACAGAACAATTCACAAGGAAAATTAGAAAATACAGTGAACTAAAGCATAAGGAAGACACAACATATTAAAATTAGGGGGATACAGCTGAAGTGGTATAAAAAAGAAATTCATACCTTGAAATGGCTGTATTAGAAAAAAAGACCTAAGATCATGGTCTAAGCATCTAGATGAAGAAGCTAATAAGGGAGAAGTAAAGCAGGCCCAAAGTAAGCAAAAGTAAAAGGACAAGACGATAATGTAATTAAATCGAAGGCAAATAATAGAGAAAAATCAATGAAGCCAGAAGTTGGTTCTTTCAAAATATTAATATGATTTGTAAATCCCTGGTAATATTGAGCAATAAAAATAAGAGGAAAAAGTCCTACAAAATACCAACACAATAATGAATGAGAGACTATAACTAGAGGTCCCACAGACAGTACAGGGTAATAAGGGCTCTTATAAATGTCTTCATGCCAGCACACTAAACAATGTAGAAGAATGGACAAGTTCCTTGAAAAACACAACTGATAGGAGTCTTAAATAGCTGTGCACCTGTGAAAGAAAATTGAATTCTTAATTTAAAATCTCTCCACAAAGAAAACCCCTAGCTAGGATGACTTTACAGGTGAATCCTATTAAACATTTAGGGAAGAACTAATACCAATATTACACAAAGGTTTATTTTTTTTTACAAAATATAAGAGAAGAGAACACTTTTTAACTCATTTTATTTTATTTTGTTATTCTGCCAGAGAAAATAAGCAAATTTAACACATACACATGTATGCCAAACTCACAAAGATGAGTCAGAGACCCTACAAGAAGGAGAGATTCAAAGATCGCAGGGGCTTGAGGTATATAAGACCCCCTGAGCTAGGGGTGAGGTACTGCGCCTTGGGGGCTTCAAAGGGTCATTGTGGACTTCTAACCTACTATGGCTTTAACAAAACATAATAAAAGATATTTCAAGAAAAGACATATTCAAACAAATATGTCCCATGAACTAGATATAAAACTCTTTAACATAATAATTACAAATTAAATTCGATAATATAAAAAGGATCATACATTGTGACCAAGTTGGGTTTATCCCAGTAATGCAAGGTTGCTTTGACATTCTACAATAACATAATTCACAAATCTAATCAATGTATATAACAGATTTAAAGACAAAATTATGTAAGGAGCTCAATGGTTAATGAAAAATCACTTGAAAAAAATCCAACACCCATTTATGATTTTAAAAGAAAGATCCCACAAAATTAGAGGTAAAAGAGAACTTCCTCAAACTGATAAAAAGGAGTCTACGGAAAACCTATAGCTGACATCGTAATCAATGTAAAATATTAAATATTTCCCGTAACATGGGGGACAAGGCAAGGGTACATATTCTTACCATTTTGATTCAATATTACTTTAAGGTACTTACTAATGTCATAAAGCAAGAAAAGAAGTAAAAGTCATAACTATCTGGGGGAAAATAAATAATATTGTCTTTATTTGGAGGAAACATGATGATGGACAGAAAGCCAAATTAAAAAAAGCCAGTAACAAAATTTGCAGAATCTCAGTTTCTTCATCTCTATACATGTGTTAAGGATATCTACTTCATAAGGCCTTCTGGAGGATTAAATAAAATAGGTTGTGCTCAAGTAAGTTTTCAATAAATATTACTTGTGCCCTGATTGGGTAGCATACGTAATTAGAGCATCATCCTGATACCCCAAGGTTGTGGGTTTAATCCCTGGTCAGAGCACATACAAGAAGCAACGAATGAATGAATAAGTAAGTGGAACAACAAACCGATGTTTCTCTCTCTCTCTAAGGTTCAATAAAATAAAAATAAATAAATATTAGTTTGGTGAATTTAATTTGTGAGATAGATGGGTAGGACATGTATTATAAATTGATACACTCTAAAGCTGAGAATGAATGAAGTTAAGGGTATGCCCTTGGTCATGCCGTTTGGAAAGGTACAGTTGGTTTAGCCAGGCTCCCAGCTCCCAATCCAGCGTTCTTGGTGGGGGGGGAAGACACCCTGCAAGTTTACTCTAGAGAAAAGCAGTCTCTAGACAGAGGGCAGGGAGGATCTCTTCCCAGAAACACTTAATTCCAAGGTCTCAAAGAGGTAGCTATATCTGGCCTCTGAGTGTTTAGACCCTGAGTGTATAGTGTTTTTAAAAATTTAAGTCAACATATCAAGTTTAAGAGATTTCACATAAAAATAGGAATATCCTGCTTGTTTTGAAAAAACAATTAGCAGGTCTGGCAACATGAAGTCTTCTTGGAGGAAAAGCAGTGGAGAGCTGGGGGTGAGGAATAGGTGGTCCTTTCATGTCAGGGTCCCCACCATTTCTCATACCCTGACACCATTCCTGCCTCACTTATTACCATATAAGCAGGTTTATATGCCCTGTGGGCATTTATATGTGCAACTTGTGTTTTCCATCAGTGCTGGAGGGCCAACCATGTTTGAGAATTGTCATCTACAAATGATGATGAGTTACGTTGACATTCAGACAGCCATTCAACAGAAGGGACTCCCTCTAGGCTCCATGTGTAAGCAGTTTCCACAGACACCAACTGAAGCACAGATTTGGCAATCTTCCAGCATATCTGAGCAATGTAGATATTCAATCTGGATTATTTTGGATACCAAAGTCAATACATTTTGGGGGTCCTGATTCTCAAATGATCCAACTTGACATTCCACCTTGATCAAATTTACCTGGCAACTTCCCCGTTTTCATAGACCTGTGCCCCAATAGCCATGGTTTTTAATGATTTCCAAACCACATTAAATTTCCTAAGGAAACTTCTGGGTGTCAAACCCAGGGCTGCCCCGGACACCATGCTCCACATTAACCCTAAATCAGCCTGAGAAGTAAAAACACAAAACATATTTAGGACAACAGAGGGGAAACCAACAGATAACAGATTAAAAAGTTATTTTTATATGGAAAAACTACCAAACTGCCTACAATTAGTGAATACAAATCACATTTTGGCTCCGAGAGAGTTCCTCACAGCACACAATGTAAGTTAAAACGTATGCTTGAGACCTTCGTGTACATCTGCTCTTGATCTTCTGTCAATACAAAATATTTTTCCTCTTTCAACCCGAACACTGAATCAGGAAGCCTGGAATGAACAATATAGTACTAGCCAATCTAAAAACATTTTTGAAAACTATTCTAGAAACAAATACATCTTCTCATTTGTCTCTCCTCATAACTACGAAATACAAAGAATAACTTGGAGTTTTCAGTATTCTGACTATAGGGTGTTTTGTCCTGTGAAACACAGGTCACTATGAGCATAATTGCCTTCGACAGTCAGATCCAGCCATGGAAGAGCCGCCCATGGGCGGGGAGGTGGCTGACTCCCTGTGTGTCTATGGTTTGTTTCGTTTTGCTCTTTCAAACAGTGAAATGCTTGTGCTTCATATTTTTATGGATTTCATTCCCCTAGAGGAAAATGCACTGCACACAACCCATCTTCTATTTTTATTTTTTAATAATACAGTTAAAGATCTGGTGTGATTTGTGAATCCTATCAAGCCAAGAAGAGAAAACTCCAAAAACTAACAATCATTTTAAGGAGGACAATGCCCAGCCCACTGAGCCACACTGGTCAGGGCTAATTTTAAGAAATGTGTTCAAAATTCTAAGTCATCATACTCTGGTTTCTCTTCAGAACGCACAAATCTTTCACCTTTTACAAAATTCTAAATCATAAACCCGGGTACCACGAGATCAAAAAACCCCACAAAAAACTGGTATCATGGTGCAAAATGTTTCTGTTTCCCTTTTCTTGTCTTAATCAGAGTATACCATTTACTCCAGACTTCCTTATCTCTCTAATAAATGCCAGATTTTATTGACGCATTTCATCTGCTTCTTGCCATAGACACCGAAAGCTCTGGAATGTGGGGTCTCTTTGAGCCACCATTATCTCCACACATTTGCTGGGAGAGCACGAGTATAATTCTTCCAGGCTCTTTGTTAAACACAGTCCCATTACTCACACAGTGCATCTGTTTTCCTCTCAGAAGAGAAGCAAGCAAGCGTTCTTGATTACTCTGCCTTTTTCCCTCAGAGAAATGGCCTACACACAGATGACACGAAGCTTTTGATCAACAAGCTTCCAAAGAGATACAGATTTGTTCTCTACAATCAGCAAGGAAGCTGCACTCATCTTTTTTCTTTAGTACAGTTAAAACAGAAGAAAGAAGAAGAAGGAAAAGGAGAAGGAGGAGAAGGAAGAAAAGGGAGAAGGAAGAAGAAGGAGAATGTGGTGTTGAATCTTATAAAATTATGATGGATTGGGCTTCCTTTAGGGAAAAGACTAATAAAGCATATGCAAGGTCACCCCAGCAAGGTGCACAGAAATTGATCCCCAAAAGTTAATCACAAGATACCCGAGTCTGAGCAGAAAGCACTCTGGGTTTTTCCTCTTGGATGATAGATCTTTTTTTTTTTTTTTAATCACATAGATCTCTAGACGCATAACAAAGTGCTAGGTTTGTATTGTCACTATAGGGTTTTTCATATTTGTGTAATTTTATAGACCAGCTCAGAAAAATCCCTGGTCTAGAGGGAATTATTTGGATTCCTGTTTTACAGCTGAAGAAACTGAAGAAGAAAAGCAAAGAGCTTCCCACTGAGACACAGAAAAAGCTTGTTTGAGCAGCTTGGTCTTCCGGGTTTCAGAGTTCAAACGCCCACTCAGAACTCTACAACAGGAGACCTGGACAGCCCTCCAAATCTAGCATGAAATGTTGGGTTTTGTTATGCTCTTTGTGTAACGCACCACAGCATATTCTCATAGGCAGAAACAGCAACAACGGAGAAAAGCGATCAAATGGTAGCTATAGCCAATACAGTCTTATTCTGCATAACTGGATGTGACTTAAGATATATAGTCATTCCCTCCTGCCACAAACATTAGCTAAACCCTTGGTGCCAGATACATCTAAATCCTTCCATTCTGTTGCATATCTGATAATAGCTTGTTCTCATTATCTAAAAAAAGAAATATTCGGGGCACAGCTGAACCATATACAAAATTCCTCTTGGATGGTGTGACTTTTAGTACAGATAGTAAAAACTTTTGCTCACTAAGAAGATCTATGCTTCCTGGGAAGTTTACAAAAATTTCTAGCTATAACACAGAAATTTTATTTCACATGCAGAAAAAAACTTAATGATGATTTGTCAATCCTGCTGGGGGAAACCAAGAATAGTGAAAAAGAGGTACATAGAAAGCCAGGAAAACCTGTTTATAGTCTTAGTAAGTAATAATAATAGTCATAATATCAACCATTTAGTGAACACTTTACATGTATTTTCTGATTTATCCCACAGCTCCTCTTTGAGTTAGATATTATTGCTTCCATTTTACATGAGGAACATGAATTTCAGAGGGGCAAAAACATCACTCATGATTACATTTAGTGCCAGTGTGGTTAAACAGGTCATCTTTGGGAATCAGACAGACTTGGGAGTCTCAAAAACATTTCCTAGTTGTAGAGTGACAAACTGTCCTAGTTTGTTTGAAACTTACAGGTTTCTTGGGAGTCAGGAATTTCATTACAAATGGGGATGGTCACTCACCCTATAAACTGTGTAACCTTAAAGAAAGTCCCTCCCGTCTCTGGACCAGAATGGGCCCTAAGGTTCAGTGGAATGCTAAAGTCTTTCTTTCTCTCTGTGACATGGAGTCATCTCTCTAATAATAAAGCAAGGATCTATAGTGTCACTATCTTTACCCTTCCCTTCTTCACGATGGGTTCTCCTGGCTTCTGCTGGAAAGCACCCTCGGACTGAGTCTCCACAGCTACCGCAGAGCTCACAGCAGCAGCTTTCCGTTGAACAGGCCTGGGCATGACCACCTCTGTCTGCATCTTCCCGAACATTTTAAAGGAGACTTCACACTTATCACATTCACTCAACTTCTCTCAGCCTCTGTTTTCCCATCAGAACAGGAATAATAAAAGTCATACCTCACACAGTTAGAGGGAATCAAATGAGATCGAGGATATGAAAGTGCTTCTATACACCATAGAGAAATATAAAAATGTATCCCATACTGCCTTAATCAGAGTGTGGGCACACAATTCACAAAGCCATCTGGACCTAGCCCAGGGTCTGTGTCTATCCGCCCAGGCTTGTCCCACAAAGCACCTAACTTATGAGGATGGCTGAAGCTGTGATTTTATATCCCAGAGGCTCTTCTTTTAGTCACAATTCCAGCTGCTTCCTGGTCATAAGAGAGAATCAAGAAACAAGAAACTCATTGTATACATCAAGATTGAACGTAGACGGGGAGGGTAAGAATAGTGTAGGAAATGTAGAAGCCAAAGAACTTATAAGTATGACCCAAGGACATGAACTATAGGGGGTGGAATTTGGGAGGGAGGGGGTGGGCAGGATGGAGTGGAGTGGGGGAGTGGGAATTGGACAACTGTAATAGCATAATCAATAAATATATTTTTTAAAAGATTGAAGGTATAGATTAGGAGAACAAGGATGGGAATCACTCAAACTTCAGGACGTTAACTAAAAGTTTTACAAGAGAAAAAAGGAAACTAAGTTTTTATAGCACACAATTGTCTAATCTCTTAAATGGGCAAAGTTGCCTATACGCAGTCTAATTAATGGATGTACTTTTGAGGATCGAAGAGACATGAATGTGAAGTGTATTTCAAAAGCAGGTAAAGAAGTCTGCAACATGCTAGGTATGCTTATGAATATGAATATAGACGGCACAGATATATTTCATTTAGTTCAATGCTCTTATTTCACAATGCTCTTATTTTGAGAACATGAGGACTCAGAGAGGATTAGCAACTTGTCCAAGAGCATACAAGCAAGATACATGGTGAAAACTCAAATCCCTTGACGTTCAGCCAGTGCTCTGCTCGTGAATCATAGAGGTTGCCTTACGTTGGGATCCCTCAGAAGCAGGCCCTAAGGCAAGGATTCAAATGCAAGTGGTTTATTTGGGCAGTCATTCCAGGGACCACTGGTTGGGTGGTGGGAAGTGAGACAGGGAACAGAAGGAACCGATCGAGCAAATTTCTACCATGGACAACTGGAGTGTCATTCTTCTCGGGAACTCTGAGAAACAGCATAGGTCATGCACCTCAGAGCTGTCCCGCCTAAGGGATAAGAAGGCAGGGGTATTTATCCAATCAGTCATTGGGTGACAGCTGCTGGGAAGAGTGGTAATTCCCCTATCACTTCCAAAACTCAGGGAGAATGGGCTCCAGTGGCCTGAGAATGCCCTGATAAGTGGAATTGAGGTAGCATGCTCAACAGTGGTATAAACTGAGGGGATACTGGCAGGCACATGACTGCCACCCTGGGGGTCCACTAGTCTAATGAACCTCTATATACCATTGCAATAGAAACCCCATTAAGGCAAGAATTTTTTTGCTCTGTTTTGTTCATTGCCAAATCCTCAAGGCCTAAAACAGTGATGACACATCATAGCCACTATTAAATATTGGTTGAATGAATGAATAACAATCCTGACCATTGGCCAGTCTGTTTCTCCTCGAATGCTCCTTCAGTGAGGAGGCACTCAGGACGCGTTGAGGCAGCTGGATTGTTTGCTGAACCATCCTCTAATATTTTTCCCGACACTAACTTCCTATGTACTTCCCTGTACACTTATCCTGTGGCTCTAGTTATTTTGGGGGGGGGAGGGGAGGTGGGAGACCAAAGAGAAATAAACCTAATTCCCTGTTCCACTTGACAGTCCTTCATATATTTTTGGATATCTGTATGTGGCTGGTTTCCGCTGTTGTCCCCTTATGGTATGGCTTTTAGATCGTTCACTGTCCTGGGAGTAGGAAAGTCATGGGTGTAGAAGCCAGCCCTGCCACTTTCAAGGGGAGTGATCCCCTAAGGAAGGTGTATGAGATTAATAAAAACTCCATGTTGGCTTGGTGGGAAGATGAACTGAGACTGTAGGTAACTGTCGGTAAAGTCCTAGCCAGGTGTCTGCTACGTGGAGGGCCCCACAAAGGTGAGCTCCTTTCCAGCGCCCAGTCTGCAGCTTCTGCTTGTGCTCCAGCTTGTCAATACAAGGTTTAGGTATATGACATCCACAAATGGGCCTTCCTATGCACCTGCGCTTAAATACAAAATACAGAGGGAGTTTTCCCTCTGAGATGGTTAAAAGCTTGTCTGAGTCTCTCAGTCAGTTTATCACAGGGCCAGGGCAAGAGAGCAACTCTATTTACACACTCTAAGTGTAATCAAAGTGCAGTCACTTTTTAGGCAACTCCATAGCCATATCATTTCTTATTGAGCGTCTACAGCTAAAATCCCAACGTCACTTTTGTGTGGACTATTGTACCGTACCCTGCATTGGGCACAACTGACATTTTGAATCTAAGTGTAGGACTTTCCATGGATACACATTAGATTTCTTCCTTAGTAATTTCCTCTTTCCAAGGCACACCACACTTGCCTTTACAACAGACGAAACTACCCTAAAGGAACTTACTATGCCTTCCTTGTCTCCCAGTTCACATCATCATTTGGTGGTATAGCCTACAAAGACGAGTAGGAGACAGAGGAGATGGAAAGCCACCTGCCACAGCTGCTCTTCTAAAACTCCTACATGAGGAACAAAGTGAACACGGTTAACCCTCTCCATGGTTGTAGAGAACAAGCACTCATAACCGTATCCAAAGTCTTCTCGGCTCCTAACTCCACAGATACAAAAGAGGCAATAGCTTAGCAAATGGATACAAGTAATGAGAGGAGACTCATCAAATACAAGCTCTAGAGGATATTGAAAGTCAGCCCCGGAGAGGAGCAAAACTGCTGGACCAGAGGTTGAAGAGTTGCTTTCTGACTCTGCCATGAACTAGCTGTGGGACTCAAGTGAGTTTTTTTAACCTCTATAGCATTCAGGGGGTGGCGTTTTTTTGTTTTGTTTTTTTGTGTGTTTTGGGGGGTTTGTTTTAGTTCATAAAAGGAAGAGAGTGGGCTAAAAAAATAAATAAATAACCCCCTAATAAATTCTGGTCCATTTAGACAACAGAATATATTATTTAGTACTGAAAAAAATGAGTGATCAAGCTGTGAAAAGGAGGAAATTTAAACGCATGTGAGTAACTGAAAGAAGCCAGTCTGAAAAGCCTACATACTGTATGATTCCAATTATAGGACATTTTGAAAAAGGCAAAACTATGTAAACTGTAAAAACAAAAAAATCAGCGATTGCCAGGGTTTAAGGGGAAAGGAGGGATGCACAACCAGAGCACAGAGGATTTTCAGGGCAGAAAAACTATTCTGTATGATGCTGTAGTGGTAGGTACCTGTCATTATATATATATGTCAAAGTCCTCAGAATGAACACCACCAAAAGTGAATGCTAATGTAAACAACAAAACAAAAAAACTCCACCTTGTATGTGTTAAATAAAAGCCCCACCTATGTCTTATCATTCAATTCCCACAAGCAGGCCTCATTTTTCACGTGAGGAAACTGAGGCTGGAACGTGATTGCCAAAGATGAGACTTGAACCTAGATCTTCCTACCGCGAGCTCGGGGTTCTCTGCCTTTCACCGTACTGTCAGGTCTCAAATCCTGTAAAATGTTCTTAGAAATAAATTTGTACCTATTTAGTAGTGTCTATAATAGAAGGAGGCTCCCCGTGAACCGTTTTCATTTGTTTTCTTCTTTTTACAGTTTATACAGATTACGTGAAAGTCTACAAGACAGAACGATTAAGAGCATAGGCTTTCTGAGTCATTTATTAGCTATGTAAGTGCAGGCAAGTTAACATCCCTGAGCCTCGGTTTCCTCATTTAGAAAATGCAAGTAATAGCAATACTTTCTTTCCAGGATTGTTGTAAGGATTGTGGGAAACACTGCACATCAAGCATTTAACACAGTGCCTGGCATATGTAAGGAAAAGAAGGCTGAGTTACTATTACTCTTGTGTGTGTTATGTAGGCAATGAGAGGCAGCACAACATGGCGGCTGAAAATGTGGAGTCCCTAAGTTCAAATCCCAGCTCTGCCATATACTTGCTGTTTTCCTTAAGCAAATTGCTCACCTTCTCTGTGCTTTAGTGTTTTATTTGTGTAAGGGGATAATCATAATAGCGTCTACCTTGTAAGAATCAGTTAATGCATTTAAGATGCTTAGATCAGTGCTTGGCACGTAAGAAGCTCTTGTGTATGCTAGCTATTGAGATCATCCTTCTTCCTTTCTTTCAGCAAATCTCAGCTCCATGGTTGCAACCAATTGCCAGACCACTTTGGAACATATTCCCATTTGTTTGAAACCCACACCAAAGGAGCCAGCTCTCATGATGATCTCCCTACTTTTGCTTGGGTTCAGATCCCATCTGTTCTGATGAATGTGCTGTAATTGTCCCTACCACCTGTGCAGATTGCTGGCACCAATAGACTTTTCTGGAGCAAAAGGCCCACCAGCAAGGGCTCTGGGATGGACAGCAAAGGTTGGCAAGGCTAATGTAAGCCAGAAGGGCTCTTTGGAGTCAGAGTTATGAATTAGAGATCCTTGGCTTCCTGTAGAGAGTAGACAGAACAGTGTTCCCAGTGAGAGTGCTCTTCTTCAAGGCTCTATCAAGAGAGAGCATCCCGGGGGGTGATGTAAGGGTCTGCATAATTACAATTCCGAGGACCTAAACCTTCTTCTGTTCAGCCCTTTTGACTAGCCCCCCACAGTTGGTCCTTTGCTCCTCTTCTTGCTCCCCATTTTTGGTTCCTGCTTACAGCACATATTTTCTGGTCTGCAAATGCACTCGGTGCATCTGGGAATGCCCAAACGCTGATTCCTTCAGCCTCTCAGACAAAGCATACCTTACCAACATGTGTCTTTCCATTGTCAAAAAATGCAGGATAGAGAGTTCAGGGCAGATGGTTTAAAGAAAGCCCCAGTCAACAGTGCCAATTAAAAAATAACATTCTTCCTAAGGGAGGAGCTAAAATAAAGCATTTCTTTAGGTGCTTGCTGTGGGTATACACATGTGTGTTGCACACTCATCTTTCACACTGGTTGGAAGCATTTAGAACCTGGTGCCACAAACCTCTGAAGTTATCAGGGGCTTTACCTAAGCAAAGCCATCTTCCTGCAACATATATAGGAAGGAAGCTAAAATAAAACCTTGCTTTTATATTAAGAATGTAAAACATGGTTGGCCCTCGAACAACAGGGGTTTGAACTGCACAGGTCCCCATATATGCTGACTTTTTTTCAATAAGTACAGTCAGCCCTTTCTATCCATGGGTTTCACATATGCAAATTCAACCAACTGCAGATCAAAAACAGTATTTTGGCATTTCCAACCCCGGGTTCCCAACCAAGATTCAAAAATTCTGTTGGTTGAATCCACAGATGCAAAGGGCTGACTTTAGGGTCAAAAGTCATAGAGAGATTTTTCCACCATGCAGGTAGGTGCTCATAATGTCCACATTGTTCAAGGGTCAACTGTATTTTTAATGTAAATGTGACATAATTAATGAATCAGAACTCATAGCTTGAATGAATTTTTTGGATAAAACACTGGATCTGGTAGTAATTTTGCATTTCCAGGATGTTCATTTCCCTCCCTGCCGTAAGGGATGTTTCTATGGGAAAGTTCTACAAATGTTGGGCCTAAGTCATGGGGTGAAATGCAAGACATAAGACAGAATAATACAGAGAATGGAGGACAGGCTGTGGGGTCCAGCGACCTGCGTGTGGGCTGGGACTCTGTCACCTACTTGCTGTGTGAACTCATGGTCAAATAGGGATGTTAATCCTTGTCCTGTCTGCTGGCCAGGGCTGCTGGGAGAAGCAGAGACAATGCGTGTGAAAAAACCACAGTGTTCCACAAATGTAAGTTATTATGATTCAGCCTTGTTGTTTTTGGAAAGCTTGTTTCATTTTATATATCACATGAATTCTCCACCCTACCCTCTCCCCCCACCTCCTCACAGTCAGATCAAACGTGTTTGCCTTTCTTTTCAGAGTGAGGAACCTCTGATCTGACAAAAAGAAATGAAGTCACCAGACTTGCTCTCGCCCAATTTGAGGTCCAGACCATGAGAGAAGCACACTGCCGGCACAGCTGAGCTGCCTAGTCCTCGTCACCCGCTCCGAGGGGCAGTGAGACAGAGCACAGCAGTCACCACTGTCTGAATTTCATTACGCGGGGCTCCAGACAAGCGGAGGGGAAAGTGTAAAGGAGCGGGTCAGCGTCTGAAACGTGAGAGGGGCAGCAGTCTCTGAAGTGTATGGGAACAGCAGGAAACCTAATACTGCTCCAAAGGGGAGAGGGAGCATTGCATCATGTGAAAATAATCGCAAGCGGTCAGCAGAGCTTGGGGGCTGTAGGGGGGGCGGGAAGGCGGGCTTGCCCACTGACTCGCTTGCAAAAGGACTTTGATTCTGTTCTGGGCCGATCCAGGGTGAATCTGCATCAGACACGCTAGTACATCAGTCTGGGCGCCCACAGGGACTAGAGATTGGACTTGGGTCCTAAGAAACCCTGTTCCATGGGAGTACTGCTGTGGGCGGAGCAGGCAGTCTGAATGGAAACCAGAGTTCTGAAAGAGAGCCCCAGAGTCTGGGAATGGAGGGAATGGGGTTGGGTAATCAACAAATTAGTCATAACTTCTATTTATTGAGCACTTAATATGCCCTAAGTGCACACTTCACTTAATCCTCACAATTACCCCATAGATAATCATCTCCATTGTGTGTGCAGAGAAACCGAGGCTCAGCGAGTTAAGGATCTTTTCCAGGACACACAGCTAGTACGTGGCAGAGACACAGTCTGAAACCAGATTTGTGCTACTCCAGATTTCTCGACTCTAAACTCTCTGTTTTTCCCCCTCTCAAAATGGGAAGTGGAGCCGTGTTCGGGAATTAAATGGAAACAGATTAAAGTAGAAGCTTGATGGGAACAAGGAAGGAAGGTCTGGATTTCTTCCATGTAGGTGACTATTTTTTCCTGGGCTGGGAGAGCATGAGCGTAGTTTCCTTTCTACATTTGTAATGTAAGAGTTGGCCACTTTTCCCAAGTACGTAATCCATGGCTGGACTTCAGGTTTTCTGTGGGGTGGGCGAGGGTGGAGCTGCAGCCACTATTGGAGGTAATGCCAAAGAAGCAATCGGGGCCGTTGAAAAAGAGGGCGTGATAGAGGGGAACACACTTCCTGTCACTGATGAGATTTGCCTTTGGTACTTTTATCAGTTGTCTATTTCATAATAATGTGCATAACAAACCACCCTAATATTTATTATTTTCATGCATTTAGGGGCTAGTTGAGCCACTATGCTGATCTGGGACAGGCTCAGTTTTGTGGGCTGGGTTTGCTCATATGTCTGCCACCAGCTGGAAGGACTGCTGGGGATGGCTGATCTAGGATGGCCTCAGCTGGGATGACAGCTATGCTCCTCATGGTGTCTCATTTCTCAGCAGGTTAGTTCAAGATTTCTCTCATGATGAAGGCAGAGGAATGAGGGACAAGTGTTTTACACCTTAGACACACCATCTCTTCTGCCACATTCTACTGGCAAATACATCACCACACAGCCCAGATTCAAGGGGTAGGGAAATAGACTCTATCTCCTGATGGCTGGCAGGGTCACATTGCAAAGTGCTTAAAGAATTACAGACATATTTTGCAGTCAACCTACCACAGGATTCAACCTCAAAAGCAGACAGAAAGCAGTGGCATTTTCCATTGTTCTGGATCATGCCCCTTCCCTGCCTTTTGTCCGCTAAGTGTCATTTCCTCGCCCAATTTTTCTGTGTCTCCTTAGCACTAGACTGGGGAGAGAGCAATGCAATGACTCTAGATTTGGGCAGATAAAAGAATGCCTTCTGCCCTGGCTGGTGTGGCTCAGTAGGTTGGAGGGTCATCCCATTCACCAAAGGGCTGGGGGTTCGATCCCCAGTCAGGGCACATACCTAGGTTGTGGGTTTGATCCCCGGTTGGGGAGCATATAGGAGGCAACCAATCAATGTTTCTCTCTCACATCCATGTTTCTTTCTCTTTCTCTAAAATTAATGAATGTATTAAAGAAAAAGAATGCCTTCTTTTTTTAGAGGTACTAAAATTCAGACTCCTTACTCACTGACTTCATCTTTCTAGTTTTTATAACTAAGAAAGTTGCAATACAGAGTGCACTTAAACTTTCCCAGTGAGCCATCGCAGCCTAGCCATACGTGTATGGGAATGCTGTTAAATTCCAGAAAACAGATGTTTATTTAATAAGATGAATATTTACTAATGCTTCCACCCCACTGCTAATGCTGTGTTTGTGATCTGAATTTAAGATAGTAAACTCCAACAATTTATTTCTTACAATGTGGTTGAGATCATAGGCTCCCTGGAGGTATACCTTTGAAATCCCTTACATATGAAACTATTTGCATGATATTTGACATTCGTATGCCAAGAACTGACTGTTTCAATGTATTGGAAAAGGCAGTGGGCTTGGAATCAGAAGACTTGGCCAGCGCTGAAGTCAAAGGAGCACCGCGGACAGACACCCACCCTGATGCCAGACTGCCTAGAGTTGAATTCCAGCTCCGTGGTACAAGCTTTATAACCTGGGGCCGGTTGCTTAAGCTCTCTGAATCTCAGTTTCCCTGACTATAAAATGGGAATAACACAAGGATGACATAACTCAAACAAGACGCTGAGAATAAAGAAACAAAATCACTATTTTGAAAAGAAATATGCACTGCTCTGCTCATTCGGCATTATTTACAATAGCCAAGATATAGAAACAACCTAAGTGTCCACTGATGGGCGAGTGGATAAAGAAAATGTGGTGTGTATCTATCATGAAATATGATCCAACCATAAGAAAGGAAGTCCTGCCACTGGTAACAACGTGGATGGATCTTGAGGGCGTTGTGCTGAGATGAGTCAGACAGAGAAATACAAATACTGTATGATCTCACTTATAGGTGGAATCTAAAAGGAAAAAACGGAACTCATGGATACAGAGAACAGATTGGTGGTCGCCAAAAGCAGGCGATGAAGTGTGGGAAGTGGGTGAAGTTAATCAAAAGGTACAAACTTCCAGTATGGTGCCTGTAGTTAATCACACTATGTTGTGCTGCTCTATTTGCAAGTTGCTAAGAGAGTAGATCTTAAAAGTTCTTACTGCAAGAAAAGAAAGTGTAACTACGTAAGGTGGTGGGTGTTGGCTGAGCTTATTGTGTCAATCATTTCTCAAAATATACAGATACCGAATCATTATGTCATATACCTTGGACTTATACAATGTTATGTCAATTATATTTCCATAACACAGGGGATAAAAGATGCTGAGAACAATGCTTGCACAGTGTACCCACCAGCAGAGGGTTGCCTATAATTTTTGGCTCTGGTCCTTGCTGCCTGGAAGTCCTTGAGCAAGTTATTTAACCTCTCTGGGCCTGAATATCATCATCTATGAAATGGGAGTACTATTACCTGTCAAACCTACACTTTCACCTTGCTGGAGCCTTCAATTTCAGACCTCAGAAGAACTTTCCTGCTTCGGAGAGGCCCTGGGAACCAAACCTTGGCTCAGGCCAACCCACAAAAATAGGGTACTTGAAAGGGGAGAGAAGGATTCAGTCAACCTACTATTTTGCTATTTTATCACTGATCTCATGGATTGAGGGCTAGGTCCCAGCTCAGAACATTTGTTCTGCTTTAGGGAGGTTGATGGACATGCACAGAGGGCCTCCTCTCTTCCTACCCAGTCCCTGCTCCATCAGCCTCCATTGGGAAGGACAGAACATCTACCCCAAGTGACCTGCAGCTACTCTGCTTTTAAACATGTAATAAACAGCCAAGTTGTGCATGGCTTTCCTGGCCTGGGAGTTCTCCCCTCCCAACGTCCCCTTTCTTTGACTGTGGGCCCAGGAAGACTGAGAAAGGACTCTGTTGTGGCATCAGGGCCAGGCATGGAACAGGATGAGGCCCTGAAAACATAGCAAAGTGTACTTTGATTTGAGGACTGGGGAGAAATAATGTGCCCAGTTGCCCAAATTAAAAAGTTCACTTTAGTTGTGACTCATTCCTTATAGATCCCCCTACCAAGTCCTGACAACCCTAAGTAATTGACATTTGCTCAAAGCAGCATATCCCCCCCAATCTTCTGCTGTTATGTAAACTCTGGGTCATCTGGAACACAGCAAACATTCTCTCCCGGCTCCATCCTCTTCCTTGACATCAGAGGAAGTTTGCTAATTACTTAGACAGTGGTTCCCCAGCCCCTACAAGATAGTCAAAACCTTGCAGTTGACTCTTGAATGTTCAGCTGTGGCTTTCCTCCATTCCCATGCCATGCTACTTCCCGTTTACAACCTTTGCAGCAACCAGACTGAACCCCTCCCAATGCCCCTAACACATGTCCTTTTCATAAAAGGTGTCTTCCCACCTCTCTTCGCAGCAAGCTCAGTCTTTGAATAGCATCTTAAATGTCACCTCCTCTAGGAAGCCTGTGTGTGTCTATATAGGCAATCCATACTTTAGTCCCATGGAGCTGGATAAGGTCCACTGAATTTCAAACTCTTGCCCTGTGAAGTCCCAAGCATTTCTTATGGCTTCTGTGAATTCCCAGGGATCTGTTTTTCCCTTGTCCCCCATCTGTAGCTCCTGCTTCTACTCCTGCTGCCTCTAGTCTGCACAGTTTGACCCAGGTGTGACCAGGACCATCCTATAGGGTTACAGAGATTGTGCCCTAATCAAGGCACCAAGCTAAGGGGGCAAGGAGGTCTGAAAACCAGCCTCTGCCCTGCCCGCCTTCTGTGTCCACACAGGAGGAGCTTCCTGTAGTATTTTGCACAAGTGTACCACATGGAATAGCAGTGGCCTGTGCCCTTCCTAAACTTCCAATACAAACCCCTCCTTCTAGCAAGCTTTTGTAACACGGAAGACTATTTCAATCCCATGGTGTGTGTGGGAGCCAGGGGAGATGAAAATGGTAGCACTTCTTAAAATATTGTTTAGCTTCCTCTCCACCAAGGAAATTTTAGTGCCACTTCTTCCTCCATAATCCCTAACCTCATGCTAGCTCATCAGATCTTCTCATCTCTCTCATCTCTGCTCTACTCGTCTTTTCACCCTTTTCCTTCCTTATCCTGCCACTCCCCTCCCCTCCCCTCCCCTCCCTTTCTTTTCTCCCCTTCCTCCTCCTCCTCCTCCTCATTTCTCTCTCTTTTTCCCATAAACAGATAATCATTTTATTTGTTCTTTATTTTTCTACCACCACACAGTTTCACCTTCACCATAGTTGGTCAAGGCATTTTTGCAAACAAAGAATGTTCATCCCCTAAAAGAACGCCCATTGATAACTACTGTTAAGATAATACACATTTTACCTTACTGCACATTTGTCTGTCCCCACCCCGGTGGCTATCAGTTCCTTGAGCGTAGAGGTTGTGTTCCTTCAGTGCCCAACATAGAAGACCATCAGTCAACACGTAGATCATCTAGGGCTGATCAAGACCAGGCTCAGGTTCTCACTCTGCCACGTATTAGCTGAGGATTTCAGACAATCACTTAACCTCTTGGCCCTCAGTTCCTTTGTCTATAAAAGCATGAGGACTAGGTGAGGCAAGTGAAGCAGTTGGGATGCAAAATTTAAGGGAGCACTCACAAGTAAGGTTGGCAAAGTTTAAAGAGCTTGAGAGTGAGTGCCTCCTTAAATTTTGCACCTGGGGAACCTAATTTGTCTCACCCTAGTCCTGACCCAGATCTATAAAATAGGGATAATCATGGTTTCTTTCTCATGAGATTATTGTAGGGATTACTTGAAATGCAGTACTAAGCATGCTATCTAGCATATTTCTTATTGAGTATTAGAGAGTGTTTTAACTTAATTATTACACAGCTAACTTAATAGTGTTTGCTGTGTAATAATACATTATTATTTCAAGCTGTATTATACAAAATTGCTCAGGAGAATCATTAACTTTAATAGACTCTTTAAAAATTAATGTTTAGAGTTGTAATAATTCAAACAAACTTCTAATAATTTTTAACTGGGTTTAAAAAATGTTTTTATATACACTTTTGTTGGCCTACAGATTGAGATATATAGAAATACTCTTTATGTCTCACTCCAAATCATTATATATATCAATAATATATAATATTATGTATAAATATGATATAGGTTATAAATTATATATGTTTATAAATTATATGTAACATACATAACATTATATATCATATTATATATGTTTTATACATTTATAAAACAATGCTATGCTTCATTGTTACATTTCAGAGTATCTGTCCACAGGAATTTTGAGTTAAGCCTCATATTTGAAACCACCATTGGCTTTACACATCCATGACAACTTTTTAAAATTTATTTTTAGAGAGAGGGGAAGGGAAGGAGAGAGAGAAACATTAATGTGTGGTTGCCTCTTGCATGTCCCCTATTGGGGACCTGGCCTGCAACTCAGGCATATGCCCTGACTGGAAATCAAACCAGCAACCCTTTGGTTCACAGGCCAGTGGTCAGTCCACTGAGCCACACCAGCCAGGGCCATCCATGACAACTTAATCCAATGGCCTATCTCTCCCAATTGGCACCACAGATACCTGTCTTTGTACCTCAGTTACATTGTTCTGAAGGATGTACACCTATTGACTTGGGTATTAAAACATTCTCAGATTGAACTCCTGCCCCAGATGCCTTTGGAAAAGTATGACTCTCTCGGCCAGTGAATTTTTCTTCTAAGAAGAAAAGTCTCATTGCCTGTCCCCTCTTTGGGTTTCAAACACTGATCCCATTCTGACTGATATGTTAAACTCTTTTAAAATTCTCTTCCTAAAAAATTCTTCCTGACATTGAGTTATTTCCTTTAGAGGGCATTAGGTCAGGTATCATTTCTAATATGTACCCACTGGGGAAAACCATGATTATTTTAAAATGTACTGAACCAACCCATAAAATTATAGCAAAATTCTAAAAGCGTAAATGCCTGAATGCAACCCGGCAAAATCTTCAGAATAAAATGCCACAGTACTCCCTCCTGGTGGAAACAAAAAAACTGAGACCCCTTCCACCCAAGGCTTCCCATGGTAAAAATATCATGTCATGTAGCTCAAATCTGAAGTAAGACCCTCCTCAGATACCCTTCAAACTGAGTGAAACTTCATCCAGCTGCTTTCATACAAAGTGATGCCCAAGAAACAGACAGGAACTTAGTCATGTTTATGTAACTGATGGTGATAATGGCTGTGTGAGAATGTCAAGCTGACTTAAGATACTGAGTAATGGCAGACAGTACCTGGCACATTGCAAGGTTCCTGTGAATGCTATGATCTGTTCTGTGAGAGAGGCCGAGCACAAAAAGCACCCCCCATAATTATATCTATGAGAAACAAATGAGGAAACACGTGTAAAGGAAAAAGACTGCTAGACAGTACACAAAACATCAGTCATAGCTGTGTTTGCATGGCCAGGAATTCTTTCCCTTTCTTCTTTTCAATATTTTCTCATTTTTCTTTAATGAACATGTGTTATGTTTATCACAGAAATAGCATGCACTGTTATTACATTTTGAAAAATATTTTTGAGAAGCTCTATTTTATCTCCTCTCAGCCTTTGCAAGTCAAATACTTTCCAGACTTCTGAAATGTTCTGAGACAACGGACGTCAGGAGGGCTTTATGGGAACTGACAGGGAGCCATCCTCTGGCGATGAGGCTCCGCGCTTTTTTCTTTTTCTCTTATTTTTCTTTTCTTTTCCTTTTTCTCTTTCCTTCTCTCTCTCTCTCTCTCTCAGTGGAGCTGAATCAATGATTTGCAGCTGTGAGAGCTGCTACATTTATTTCTTTATTTTCAAGCAGAAATCCCCATCGACAAAGCTGCCTGTACAAAGTAAAAACATAAACATTTACAAGTTTGTTGTTATTGTTTTTTAGGCAAAACAAAAATGAATTTATCCTAAAAGCAACCAGACTGTGTGGATCAAGTTTTTCAAAGTTGCTTTTTTGTACACCAGCAGATTTAGTAGCCAGCAACTGCTAGAGTCCCTTTGCAGGATCCAAGGAACATAAAGGCATTGACCTTGGTTAAACTCCTGACCAGCCCAGCTAGTGAATAAAGCAAACAAAAATCCCACAACTAAAGCTTGATTTTATGCCCCAGCTGTGGGACAGGATGTGGATATTTTAAAACAAACAAACCAACAACAAAATACAACCACCACCACCAACTCTCACACACCAGGGTGTGGCCCTGGTCACCCAGAGCTGCACGAGTCCTACCCAATAAATCTTCGAGGAAACACGACCGAGAGCTCCTGGACTGTTACAAAGCTGAGCCACAGAACACCGGCGTTAACTGAAAGCTCCGACTCGGGTGGCATGCGTGGGAAGACTTAGCACAGCTTGGTGCAGCAGTTGGCAGACTTGAGTGCGCTAGGCACGGTCCGGATTCTTTGTGGTAAAGGTGGAGAGAGTCAAAGTGACTGAGCAGTGCCCCGGGGCAGGCACTCTCACGTGCCTTCTCTCATTTCACCTGTACAACAGCCCTATGAGGTGAGGGTTATTGTTCCCATTTTACAGAGGGAAACTGAGGCCCAAAGAAGCAACATGTCTTGAGAAGAGTCACCCAATCAGTTCTTGGCAGAGCCAGGAATAAAACCGAGATCCCCAGGGCAACTTCGCAATAAGAATGGAATGGAATTCCCTGGTATGGAAGGTGCTTTCCAGGAACTTCTAATATTAGGACTTCACAGACCTGTTCTTCTTCTTCTTTTCCTCCTCCTCCTTCTTCTTTTATTTATTGATTTGAGAGAGAGAAATGTGGATTTGTTTTTCTCTTTACTTACCCATTCATTGATTTTTTAAAAGATTTTATTTGTTCGTTTTTAGAGAGAGGGGAAAGGGAGGGAGAAAGAGGAGAGAAACATAGATATGAGGGAGAAACATCGATCAGTTGCTTCTCGTACTCAAGGGCTGAACCCGCAACCCAGGCATGTGCCCTGACGAGGCAGTGACCGAACACATGGCCTTTCACTTTGGGCGAGGATGCCCAACCACCTGAGCCCCATGCGGCAGGCCTCACTGATTGATTCTTGTATGTGCCCTGAATGGGGCTCAAACCCGCAACCTTGGCATTTTGGGATGACGCTCTAACCAACGGACCTACCCAGCCAGGGCCTCAGACCTGTTCGTTACTCAAAAGTTCAAATACCTCAACCTGACTCTGTGACTAAGAGTATTTCTGCGTAGTTGAAACGTGAAGTTATTTTTTTAAATTCCACTTTAGCTCATGGTGTGCTTATGTCAGCCTATCACCATAGCAACCATGCCTCCGCCTGCTGCATGGAGTTTGTGACCAGGTCTTAGAAGGTGAAGAAGGTGATGCCATCTTGTCTCCAGATAGCACAGGAGCCAGGCTCTCCTGGACTAATCCTAAATGGCCACAGCTCCCTTGGCAGGCTTTCTTTTAGCCGGGAGGGTTATGGGGTTAGAAGATAATGGGGTTAGAAGATATTTTAGGACCAACTCCTCGTAAAAGAACAGGGAGGTCTGGGAGAGGATTTTCCCCAAATCTAATCTATCCCTGGTTGGACAACAATCTTTAGGACCATGCCAGTTTGTAGTAAAACTCTGTTTACCGTAAACTTTATCTATTTCTCACCCCAATGTTCAAATCAGGAAATATGCTTTTTGAAAAGATGTATATACCAAAAGGACACTTTTTGCAGAATTAACAGTAATTTTTAAGGCACTAAAATGATCTATTATTCTAAAGCCTTATGTCTTAATCAAGTACTACAAAAATCTCCCCTCTTTATAATTTCGGCAGGATTTTAGATCGATCACTAATTAACTGGGGGGGAAAGAGGATTGGCAAGCCTTCGCTTAAAGTAGGGAAAGATTTAGTTCTTTTTGAACATAAAGAGCAAATGTGAAAAAGATATATAAACGTGTCCTTCTGCAACAGGCCGCGGTTTCCACAGCTGAATGGCAGGTCCTAGAAGCAGGTTTCTGCCCCATATAAAAGTGACCCCTTAATTTTAGCTCTAATTTCCCTTTGGTCATAATTACCTGTTATTATAATAATCTTATTACCACAATACAAACTCTCGAGGATTGAGAAAATATAAAAATCACCACTAATCCTATCACCAACCAATAACAACATTTTAGAGGTTTGGTTTTATTTTTCTCCAAGTCTGTCTCCGACTGTATGAGCTTCATTCATTCGTTCACCAAATATTTATTGAGCAGATATTTATGTGTCAGGCACTGTGTTCTTTTCCCTCTTTGTGGTAAAACTATCTTTTCCCTCGTTTTCACTGACCAGTATACACAGCTTATATTTCTAGCACCAGAAAAGAAAAAGGCAACATAAAAACCCTCATAATTAAATTCTACCCTTGAAGCCCAAGGTGAAGTCTTGGGAGTGTCTTGAGAGAGCACACGAGTGGGGGGATTCACCTCCTTCCCCACTGGTTTCTCACTGCAACTCCTGTCATAGTCCTCATGCTTGGAGCAAAAGCAACACACGTGAGGACTGAAAAATAATCCTGTTAATAAGTCAAAATTTCTCAGTGAGGACAATGAGCCAGGTCATTTACTGTATTTTGCTGTGTATAATGCACTCCCATGCATAATGTGCACCCATGGTTTTGTGTGCATTATACACGGGATTATCATACCCATTATTATACCCATGGCATGGAATCATTGTACCCATGTATACTGTGCATCCTTATTTTTCCCTCAAAAATTTGGGCAAAAATTGTGTGTTATACATGGCAAAATATGGTATTTATACTAAGTCTGGATCATCTTACTTGGCCTTTATAATAACATGTTAGTTATTATCCCCATTTTATACATGAGGAAATTTAGGCTTCAAGAGGTTATAAGACTTGCCTAAGGTCATACAGCTACTAAGTGGAGGAGGTGGGATTTGAACCCAGGCAATCTCATTCCAGAGTGGCATTCCTAACCATTGTTCTACACAAACTCCGATGCCATTTATTATACCTACCATGTTCCAAGGATTGTGCTGGGCCCTTTATACAGGTTTCTCTAATTCCAAATCAACCCTGTCAGGGAGGCTGTACCTCATAGTAGTAAGTAACATGGAGCCAAATGGATTTTGTCTCAGTCTTTTAAAGTCAATTAAGGCCATCACCTCTGGTTTTGTGCCCTTTCCTCTCTGCCTTAATGTGACATATTGCAAAGAACATGGATTTTAGAGTGAGGTAGGCCCGTGTTCAAATCCCACCTCTTTCACATAGCAACTTTGTAATCTCAAGCCTTAGTTTTTTCACACATAAACCAGAAATACATAAGACCTCCCTAATGGGGTTGGTGGGTGGGGTGGGGTATCTCAGTGAGATAATGCAGGTAAAGCACAATACCTGACACCAATATCCAGTAAATGGCAATGCTTCCTAGTAATAAGCATTAAGTTTCAGAATGACACCGCACACTAACGGCTTCTTGGCTCCAAATACCAGAGCCTTTTCTACTGTGCCAGGAACACGCACTCTGGGTCCATGGTAATGTCCTAGCGATGCAATCAAGGTACTTGCTCCAGTGCCAGAAAATTGAGTGGTTTTGAAACACTTGTTTGTTTTTATGGGGCACACTTGCAGTGCTGAGAAATGTGCACCTTTTCTCATTTTTCATGAAGAATAAACTTCTTTACAGCCCCCTCATCACAACTTCGCTGCAGAAGTTCAGCAACTCGGCCACATGGTATGTTAGAAAAGAATTTAGCAGTATTTAACCCAGCACCCCTCAATTACAAGGGAATATGATGAGATGGTTTTGCTCCATGCCACCTAGCCATTTGGAGCACTTTGAGTTATATTGTACATTTTGAATTGTGGATGGTGGCAATGGAAAAAGAAAACTTTTTCTTGCTCCCATATGACTCTACTAATAAATCAATTTGGTCTTCCAAGTAGTTTCTAATTGTCATACAGAGAGAACAGAACTGAAGCTGGCATCAGCAGACCTGCCTTTGAGACTTAGCTTTGTCAGCTGCTAGTTCTTTGACTTCAAGCCAATGGATTCCTCTGAGCCTCAATTTTCCTGCCTGTAAAAAGGGGGAAAGTGATACCCAAATGCTAGAGCTGAGGTGAGAACCAAATAAAATAATCAACATGAAAGGAATCTGAAAACCCTGGATAGCCACAGAGACACAAGGTGTTATTGTGGCTTGTAGTCATTAAAATCTAAGTTGTCATTGTTAGCCATAAGACTAACAGTAACCACAATTTGCATTTCATTCCCGGTAGGAAAAAGAGCACTTTCCAGGAAGACATCCAGCTTCGGTCTGTGGTCACAGAGTTTACTCTTCAATACTTGTGCACAGGTGGCAAGAGACTTCCCCAGATGTGTCAGAGGTAACAGTAACACCAGACAGCCATGATTCCAGTGTCTGATTCCTTCTCTCCGAAAAACTTTACCTTGTTTTAGGAACTGGCACACACTTGGCATGTTTGAAGAGCGGGAAAGACACTGGTGTGGCTAGATCCTAGTGAGTGAGGGAAGAAGTGGCAAGAAATGAGCAGTAAGACACAAGGACTTCTAGGTCATGGAGAGGGGAAGCCAGTGGTGGACTGGGTGTAGAGAATGGTGTGATCTAACACACACTCTATCTTGATCATTTCACAGCAAGAGTGCAAGCAGGGAGGCCAGCGAGGAGACCGTAATCCCGACAAAAGGCACGGTGGCTTGAACCCGGGAGTTAGTGGTGGAGGTGATGAGAAGTGACTGGGTTCTGGACATGAAAAAGAATGTGTGGGAGAGTGATGTCAGGGATGATCCAAGGTTTTGGCCTGAACAAATGGAAAAGACTGTACAGCAGGTCTTAGGGAGACTAGGAGTTCCGCTTTAAAAACATTTTTGAAAGAACTACATTTGTGAGTTTTATTAAGAAATTTTTCCATTGCAGTTTTTTTAAAGACACACATACACATAACATACGCTGTACTCTTGAAAGCAATTCCTCATCCATGATCTCATTTGATCCTTAAAGTCTCGCTTCTGTTCCCACTGTGTCTGTTAGGATTTGAGCAGAGAAGTGGAATCACTATGGTTGATAAAGAATTAAGGATTTATTAAAGAAATTAGACGTTCTGCAATATGTGAGCTGCTGGAGAAGTGTCTGTGGGGTTTTTGTGCCTAAAGTTGACATAGCAGAGTTGGGAAGGAAAGCTAGACATGAAGCGATAGAGAGAAAAGACAAACTGGAAAATGTGGACTCTGTGAAGATAACCTGGAACCTGCATCTGTCTCCCACCACCTCTAACCTCAGGGTCATGGATGACCTGCAGGAAAACTGTGCCCTATGCATGCAACTACATGCCCTGTGACCTAGGACTTGAAAAAGCTACAGGAGGATCAAATAGGAGCAGAAGGAGCTGTGGGCTAGGGTGCAGCATGCCAACGAGCTGAGCTAGCAGATCAGCAATGATGTATGGGTGCTGCCACGGGGCCTGCTCCCACACAGAAATGGCTCCTGCTTCACTTCTGCCTTCCAAACCTTATAAACAACTCTCAGTGGCATCCAACACAGGGAAGGGAACTCTGGGAAACACGATTCCAGCTTAGCTATGTTGACAAAGTATATATAAAGTCACCATACCCACTTTAGAGATGCAGAAAATTAAGACCCAGAGAAATTAAATGCCTTGCAGAACATTTGTAGCAGACATTTTATCAGGCCCCAGTTTTGTTGATGCCCTAGCCCACTGGCTTTATCTAGTTCAAATCTTTCAAATGCTTGCCATGTGCCAGGCACTGAATCATCACCTCCCATGCACACAACTCTGTGGAGTAGATATTATTATCTCCAGATTATAGGTGAACATATTGAGGCTCAAATAGGTGAAGTCCATGAACCAAGGTAACACAGCTATGGAAAGGGAAAGCTGAGATTCTAACGCAGGCTCGTCAGACCACAAGCCCCACGCTCTCAACCTTCGGGTGTGTGGTCTTTCTCTCCACTCACTCCATGCCCTACCCTGTCTCCCAGGGTGCAGCATCAGAAGATGGCTCACAGTAACAGAAGTCCTGGCACCCCCAGCTTCTCCTCTGTAGTCTGTGGTGCTGGCCTGAGGCCAGTTCCTTCCACTCCAGGGACAGTGCAAACACGTGGTGGCAACTGTTTCTCTTAATATAAGCAGGAGTTGGCACTGAAGGGAATGTGTATTCCAAACACGACAGGGCAAAAGCGCCAGAGCACAGCCTCTGGCTGGAGGAAGCCTACCAGCTCTTGGCCACAGGAGCCAGAAGCAATAAGCATATATGGTAGGAAGTATCGCTGTCTCCATTTTACATAAGAGTTACTTGAGACACAGAAAGGCTAGACAACTTGCCAACAGTCACAAAGCCGAGGGAGTCTGCCTCCAGAGCTGAACCTCCTAACCTTTATACTAATGTGCCTCTCAACAACCCTGTGACTGAGGGCTGGAGGGAAGGAGACAGCAAAGGAGGATAGCAAGATTACTGTGCTCATTTTGCAGATAAGGAAACAGACTCCGAAGCCAGAGCTGTTGAACTTGCAAAGCCCATGCTCCTTCCACTCTGCCATTGAGTTCTGTTAGGTTAGTGGCACATAAAAATATGGCTGATAAAAATTTCTTACATTATCCACTCAATGAATACTGAGTAAATTTACACTGAGCTTCTCACATTTGTCAGGCATGTGTGCTAGGCACTTGGACATGAATCACATTTAATCTTCATCACACCACTGCATCGCAGGTATTTGTTTTGCAGATGAGAAAACTGAGTTATGTGGAGGGAGAATGACTTGCTCAAGATCATCCTGTGAGACAGTATTTGTGATTCTGGATTCCAGATCTTCTCACTTGCAGTTCTAATTTTTTAATCTCATCACAAGAGAAAGGGATTACAAGATCCTGGTCTAAATACAGGAGCAAAGCAAAGGAAAAGGAGTGAAAGAGACAAATCAATGAGAAAGTTTTTGAACTTTTTTACCTACCCATGGCAGGCAGAAGTGACTAACACTGACAGTCATCCCACAAAGTGTCATGCTCTCCTTTCATAGTGGAGAGATGTTGCTGGGAAGTGACTGCTAAGCCAGGGTCTCCCTCTCCCCTTGAATCTTGTTACGGTGATGTGACACATTCTCACCAATGGAACATGAACAGAAGTAACGTGTGTCACTTTGGGGTCGAGGTGTTTAAGAAGTGTGTATGCCTTCTCTACTCCCGCTCTTCTCACTGATTGGCGGAAAGCAGGGGATCCTGAGGACACTAGCTCCCTGCATTCCTGCTGGGAGAAGAGCTGGCACACTTGGGCTTGATATGAACAAGAAATGAAATTCTATCTGATTGTTTCATTATACAATTAGGGGGAGCAGTATTTGTTACAGCACCTAGCATTACCTTAACTAAATATAGAAGATGGGGCCAAAGTGCCAGGCTCTGAGTTCTTGGGAAACATAGCTCATTCTACCTTGCAGGCAGTCAATAAATGAATAAGGTACATGTAGGTTAATCAGTCTTTCTGAGGACAAGAAAGGGCCTTGGTTGGAGGTCAGCCTTCACCAGACCATGAGCACCTTGAGGGCTGAGTCCTGGTCTCACTGCCCCCTGCATCCCGTGTCAGCAAAGTGCCTGGCTCACAGGGTACATTCAACATGTGTCTGAGGAACAACTTCCCAGATCCTCCTTGCAATTAGAACACAGTGAATGAACGCAAGACAGAAACTTAGCAGCAAATATCTTGAAACCAGCAACAACGGGAGTATTTCTAAAATGTCTAGGAGAGTATTTGTACTAAACCTGGAGCTTCTCTCAGCCACACAGACCCAAAGAACACTACAGCAGATGGCAAAATAGAAATATTTGGGACTTAAATCACATTACATTTACAATAAAACAAATAAGGAATCCTTTAATAAAATACTTTTGTGAAGGTTTCCTATGTGATGAATTGAACTGTTTCAATCCGTCTCCTAATCCATGACCATCCCTTGAATTCCCAAAGGATATTTCTGCTTAGGAAGTTTTATGGGGAGGGCCTGACATACCCTAGCATAGAGCTTATTGTAAGTGTTTTAACAGGGTGCAGTAGCCAAAATATGATACTTGATGTAGAAGGAAACCCAGATGGTGGCTTAGATGTCAGGAAAGGCAATTTTCTATTTTACCTGGGGAAAATTCTTTCCCTGGATTCCAGAACCTGTAGTGATTTGGCCTCATAGATAGTCAATTTGAAGCCTCAACACAAAAGGATCTCTTTATACTTGTTAGGGAGGGGGTCCAGGGCCACTGCATCTGGGACCACTTAGCAACTGGACTAGCTCCCTCTAACTAAGTTGCAGCAGAATTCAAATTCTTTGGCTAAGAATGAAATTCATTCATCTGAAGGCCTGTGGGCTGATAAACACTAATAATAAAATGATGAGAGCCCATAGATGGCAAGCGCTCTGCAGATGTTAGTCCTTTACTACGGGTATTTTGAAGATATTTATATCGTCATAACAACTCTGAAAGGCAGGCATCATTACTACCACCTTACAAACTCACCCACTGAGCCATGCAAGCCATCCAGCTGGGAAATGGCAGGGCCTGGCTTCAAGTCCAAGTATAGATGATGCCAAAACCCACCGTGCACTACAAATGCTGCTTAACGGAGTACCCCTCCTGACTCCAGATTCAACAGGCTTCCCACCACATCACCACTGCCTGGTGGAAAGGGAAAGACGTTCTTGCCTTAAACTACACACAGTTCCCACGCATCAGGATTTGGCTTTAAGGAAAGGATGAGGTGAAAAATATCTGTAATTTAAAGGATCAGAAGATGTCATAAATGCGTGATCTCTTAGAAAACCCCTTGGCCCTTACCTTTGGCGCCTAGTTAATTCAGCTGTCATCACCACCAAGGGCAAAAACAAAGATTTCTCCTCTTTTGCCTCTATCTTTGTGAAAGTCGACCCAACTATTGTCCCATAACCTTTTCTAATGAGGTGTCTAAAACATAAAACACTATCAGCAGCTTAGAACACAAAACTGATTTTAACACATTATGGTGCATTTTAGGGATTGATTCAAACCCTGTGGAAGCAGGTCAAATGCAGGCACCCAGCTGTGCTGTAGAATTCAGCTAGCAGAGTCAGACACGTAAAGGTGCCTTTGCCTTCCAACCTGATATACCGCTCAACTCAGCTAGACAATTTCCACAAGCCCCAGAGCTGGGGAGTGCCAAGCTCGTTGTGGCTGGAAACCAAGTACGGTTTCTTGAATTCAAACCAAGATTGTTCTCCCTAGAACCCCTTGAAGTACCTGCCACCTGCTTTTCCTTTCCTGAATGCCCTGAACTCCCCTCTCTTTATGCCAGCCATACTTGCTCTTTATTCAAGCCATTCTCAAGAGATTTTTTTTTCCGTTCTTTTTCAAAATCTTTGTCCTGTGATATAATTCTTTTTTAATGTTTGCTTCCCTTGGACATTTGAAACTAAGTATTTATCACAAAAATATGACACAAAGCATCACCCACAATCCTAACACTTATCCCATTCTTAGTTTATTTGCAGACATAGTAGCTATAAGTTAGTATAATCATATCAGAGGCACAATTTTGGCAGTTGCTATATTCCTCTATGGCTGGGGTGAGAAATGGATCTCATCTCTTGCCCTGACTCTGGCCAATGGACTTGGGATGCCAACCTGAGAAGAACCTAGGCTCTGCAGGTAAGTGTGCAGGGAGCAATTAGTGCTTTTTGTCACAGACTCGTGTCCTGGAGAGAGGGCAGTGTGAGAGCGCACAGACATATCTGCTACTACTTGTGGCAGACTGTCTGAAAACATGGCCTCTGCCAATTCCTCTCAGTCATGGACAGGCATGCAGACCAAGTCTCTCTCCCCTCCCTTTGGATCTGGGCTGGTTTGTTGACCTGTTGTGACCAATAAAATGCAGTGGAAATGATATTGTAACCTCCAGTCCTTTTAGGCCCTGCAGCCTCTGTTCACCCTCTTAGAATCCAACTCCCATGTAAAGAAGTTCAGATTAGAATAGATGAGGGATCCTGGACAGAGATAGACAGACAGACAGACAGACAGACAGACAAACAAACTCAGTCAGCCAGGATGTTCCAACCTCCTCAGTGAAGCACCAGACGTGAGAATGAAGCTGTCATGGACACGCCGGGCTTCCCAGCTGAACGCACCCACGTGTGTGATGGCGTTAGCACCACATGCACCAGAAGAGCCCAGTCAATTCACAGAATCATAAGAAGTAATAAAATGTTGTGATTTTTTAAGCCACAATTTTGGGGAATTTTGTTACATAGCAGTATGTAATGCATATAACACTTTTATTTGTTTGTTTGTTTGTTTGTTTAATTGTTTTTAAAGGGAGAGAGAAAGAGAGAGAAACATCAATGTAAGAGGGAAACATCAATGGGTTGCCTCTCGTACATACCCTGACCAGGGACCAAACCAGAAACCCAGGCATGTGCCCTGACCAGGAATTGAACTGGCAACCTTTCGCTTGGCGGGATGATGCCCAACCAACTGAGCCACACTGGTCAGGGCAACGCTTTTATTTTAATAGCTGATTTTCCTAGTATCTACTTTAGACCATCAAGTCACCTCTTGTATAACATCTTCTTTGACCCTCTATACCCAAACTGGAAACTGCAGTTGTCTTTTTTGTGTCTTCTTGGACCCCTTGCTTCTCATTGTACGTATTTGCTTGCACATCAGTCTCTCCTATTAGAATGTGGACTGCTGGAGGCTGCTGTCTGGGTTGCATTCACATTTGTTTCAACAGCTCTATATAAGGGCCTGGCATAGTGGTAAGAGCTCCATAAATGTTTTCTGAATAGAAGTGAATGAATTGATCATTGCGCCGAGTCTTCCTTCTGCCTGCAAAACTGCCTCCCCTCCCCACATGTACGGGCATGTCTCCCTCACTTCAGTAAATCTCTCATCTGCAAGAAGCCCCTCTACCACCAAAGGAGCAACTTCCTTTATTCCCCTCTACCCTTTTACCTTCTTCTACTTTCCCTCATAGCACATATAATTGTCTGAGAGATTATATACCTTTTTATTGTATGTCTCTCCCCAATAGAACGTAAGTTCATGATGTCAGAGACTTTGTTTTATTCATTGCTGTGTCCCAGTACCTAGAATAATGCTTGCCACTTGGTAGGTGCTCAATAAATATTTGTTGGATGACTAAATAAATAAATGCATGTATCACAAGAATAACAAATTTTGGTAGTTTTTCTACTTTTAATTGGGGCTGTCCTACATTTCAACATGGACCTTTGCAGTAGGCATAATTAGTACACACTAATATCCAGTCCTCTCTTCCTCCTTGGGTACATGGAAAACTACTCATCCAAGCAATCTTGCAGTGAAGTGTGACCACGTGTGTAGATCTGGTCAAGGGGCTCTGAGGGACCATGACGGCTGACACTTCCAGGTTGAAGCACAGCTGAGAGGGGCATGTTTTCTCCACAAGCTCTTGCCCTACCTGTACTGAGATAGTGGAGCTACCAAATCAAAGGAGTCTGGGATTGCTGATCCACTGTATGGAGAACAGCTGTCCTGGAGGGGCGCCCATAACCACAGGGAACTTTGCATGACTCAGAAATAAACTTGCATTAAGTTACTGAGATTTTAGAGTGGGCTGTACATGCAACTCAACCTACCCCAATCTGATTAAAGAGAAAAAAAAGCCTACTTGGTTTAAATATCTTTATATCTGAGAAATAGATGAGGAAAATGTGCAGGAAAGAAGGAAAGAATGAGGTGTTTCCATCACTCAAATAGTGTCCCCTCTGAGCTAGGCATGGTGACAGGTCCCGAGCTAGGTACTGAGGGAATAGGGAGGAACCTGACTCAGTCCTTCCCTGCACAGAGTTTACAGGCCAGTGAGAGAGCCAGGCATGTAATTAAAATACAATGGGATACTGCATGGGCATGGATCCACTATGGACAAAGTGCTCGTGGAGTACACAGAAGATAGAACACTTCACCTGTCTGTTTTCCATGTTAAGATTACTCTGAGCTCACTCCTAGAACATTGACAGCAGCCAGACTTGTTCAGGCTGTCTCTGGCAGTTAAAGCTGGCAATCAAGGAAAGGGAGCAAGGTTGCCGTTCCTGACTTATCACCCCTACTCTTGGCCCCTGCAATTGGATCCTCTTTTTCAGTGTGGAAGGCCTCCCCTGCCGCTGCAGGTCCTCCCCTAGGCCCACACTGTTATTTTACTTATTTATTTATTTATGTATTTATATATTTATATATATATTTATGTATTTATTTATTTATTTATTACAATTGGCTCATATGATTGTGGAGGCTGGGAACTCCCAAGATCTGCAATCAAGAAGCTGGAGACCCAGAATTGCCAATGTATAGTTCCAGTTCAAGTCCAAAGGCCTAAGAATCGGGAGAGACAAAAATATAAATTCCAGTCCGAAAGCGAGCAATCTTGAGACCCAAGAAGAGCAAATGTCTCAGTTCAAATCTGAAGGCACTGGCTGGGGTGGCTCAGTGGATTGAGAACTGGCCTGTGAACCAAATCTGAAGGCACAAAAAGACTGATATCCCAGCTCAAGTCAGCCAAGCAGGAATTCCCCCTTACTCTGCATTCTTGTTCTGTTGGATGAGGCCCGCCCATACCAGGGAGGGCAGTCTGCTTCACCCAGTCTACCAATTCAAATCCAGGAATAATGTTTGACTAAATGTCTGGGTACCTCGTGATCCAGTCAAGTTGATGCACAGAATTAACCATCTCAACTGGTGACATTTGTCCTGCCCGCTTTTCCATGGGCTCACAGCCAGTTCACCTCTGGAAGCAAAGAGAGGAATAGAGTCCAAAAGACCAATGCACAACAACAGTGAGGTCAGTTTCATTCACTTGATGGCTATTGCTATCCAGGCGTGTTAGACACATTCTCTCTAATCTTTCTTTTGTTAAATTTATTGGAGTGGCATTGGTTAATAAGATTACATAGGTTTTAAGTGTACACGTCTATGATACTAGATCTGTATATTGCACTATGTGCCCTCCACCTAAAGCAAACCACCTTCTGTCACCATACACTAGACACCTTCCACACCCACCTCCCACTCCCCACCACCTCCTCTCTGGCAACCACCACACTGCTGTCTGCATTCACAGTTTCAGTTTTATATCCATGGATGTGTGAAATCATATGGTTCTTAGCTTTTCCTGATGACTTATTTCACTCAGCATGATACTCTAAGGATGATGACAGCCAGGTCCATCGATGCTGTTGCAAATGGCAGCATTTCGACTTTCTTGTGGTTGAGTAGCGTTCCATTGTGTGTATGGACCACATCTTCAATCAGTCGGGATCAAAGGACACTTTGCTTGTCTCCATGTCTTGACCACTGTGAGTAATGCTGCAATGAACCTGGGGGTCTCCAATTTTTGCAACAGCTCTGCAGCTGGGAAGAATTAGCCTCATTTCACACCTAAGGAACCTCAAGATTAGAGTGGGCTTTATCAACTTTCACTCTCCCAGCCCTGCATCCCTGTACATTCCAAGTCTTTAACTTACTTCTCTGAGTCTATATTTCCTACCAGTTAGTGCCAATTGTGGGATGAGAGTCTGGGAATGGCTTCTCTAGTAGGGCAAAACCAACTTCTCTCTATCAGAGAAGGTAGGTAATGTCAACAAAAGGTCACCAATGCCAACAGAATTCTCCAATTTGCGGTGCAGTAGAAGGAGAAACTTAATTCAGGTGAGCAGTTTGCAAACCTGGGAAATTCAGCCTTCAGTGGAAACCAGAAGTGCTCTCCCCTGACACAAAGGGGAAGCCCACTTATATAAAGTGACCGTCTTAGTCCCTGATTGGTTCATTTTTATGCAAATGGGGAATCCAAATTTGCACAGTTTGATCCAAATAGCACTATTCTGATTGGTCAGAATTACGTGTTCTTATGGAACACATTGGTCCTTATAGAGCTGCTTTGATTGGTCCAATTGGTCCTTTTGGAGCTGCTCTGATTGGTCCATGCAGGTCTTCGCCCATTGATTCAAGTACAGTTCCAGGAACTCCTTTATAAGGTTTGGCTCAGACAGCAGGAACACAGTGCAGAAGGCTTGACAGTTCAGTCTGAGGCTTTTCCCTGATATGCAGTATATGTGAGAGGCCTCTGTAAATAATGGCTGCTAGACTCTGATTATAAATTTTGGCCTAGTTACCGACAAGGAGTCCTTTCTGGCAGGTATATTCTTTCTCAGAGTCACAGGACCTGGCCCAAAGTCACGCTGCAAGTAAGTCACTATATCTGCTGATGGATCTTAGAGGTCTATACAACATGGACCTCCTCTTCTAATCCCTGCCCTGTGACTAAGCTCCTGACGTTAATGTCTGAGCCGTTCTGCCTGCTCCTGACCCTTGCAGTTACTGTTTCCTTTCCATGTGTTTGCAATAGCAAGTAAAAAAAAATCCCAACCAACCATCACTTAAGAAGAAAAATAATACTTTTAACTAAAAGGATGTGGTTATGACACCAGGAAGCAAGCCCATGTCCCTTGTCTTCCCCCACCAGACTCATCTAGTTATCTCTCCAAAGTCATTAAGGGAATAGCCTCTGGCTCAGTAGGACACCCAAGAAAGACAATTCAGAAGCCACTGTCCTAATGGCAAGGTGTCCTCTGGGCCTACTTTCCTTGAGACTGGTGACTTCTATCACTTTTCTACCTGGACTGGTGAAATTGTTTCTGTAAAACCAGGAGGCTGCCACTTCAAAATGACCCCTTGCCCTTTAGGCATTGGTCAATTCAAGCATGTGATCCTATTGCTTCTCCAGTCAGGAGCAATTAAGGAGAAGGTGGTGAAGTCAGCCAGCTGGTCTGCAGGTGCAGGGTGGCCTCAGGAAAAATCAGGATAACCACTGCCATTGCAGCTTTGGGTGGAGGGTGTATTAGAGGGAAACAAGGAGTAAAAACACAAGCACCAGCCAATGTCTCAGTCCATTCAGGCTGCTATAATAGAGTACCGTAGACTGGATGGCTTATAGCAACATATTTTCTTTCTCAGAGTTCTGGAGGCTGAGAAGTCCAAGATCAAGGTGCTGGCAGATTTACTGTCTGATGAAAGCCCACTTCTTGGTTCATAGATGACAGTCTTCTCACTGTGTCCTCATATGACTGAAGGAAAGGAAGGAGCTCTCTGGAGTCTCTTTTATAAGGTCACTAATCCCATTCAGAGCCCTTATGATCTAATCATCCCACAAAGGCCCCACCTCCTAGTACCATCATATTGGGGATTAAGTTTCAACATATGAGAGCTGAGGGAACACAAATATTCAGTCCACAACAGCCAAGGAACAGAAGATCTTTAGGAACAAAGTATTTCTAGTCCTTCTCTTTTACTGACACATATTGTTAGTCCAAGAACCAGAACATTTCCTTGGTTACAAAATTCAGCTATATTAAAGGGCAAGATAAACATGCCATTCTAAGATTTCTAAGGACAAGCCAAGGGAGTGTGTGTGTGTGTGTGAGTGAAATAGGTCTTAACTACAATGACAGTTGGACTAAAACTTGAACCCAAATCAGTCTTAACCCAAGACCCACACAAATACAGTGCATCCAATACAACATCACCTACATGGGTGATACGTTCAAAATAAGAAAATGTTGTTCTTCCTACCTGACATACAAGCTCCTGGGATTCCACAGGAACCTTTTGAAGGTGGTGCTTTTACCAGTGATTTTTAGTCTTTGTTTTTGGCTCTAAATAAACCAAAAATCAATACTCATGCTTCCACCTGGAGCAGTAACTCACTATGCACATCATAGAATTTCAATGCAGGGTATGAGCAGAGGGAAGAAGCCCTGAGTGGACAGAAAAGCCCTTCAAGTGATTTGGATACACAATGTGGAGATGAACAGGGAGTGGCCGGTCAAGCTACGGTCCGCCCTGGCCTTCATGGGACAGACCCTACGTTATTCCCCTCTTTTTTTTCCTAACTCAAAATTAAATACTTTTTTCATTAATAAGACAATTAAAAATAAACTCTAATCTCTTTGGATCACTTTATGTTCCCTTTAGATGTTTGCTAGAAAATGAGACACAGATGGGAGCTGCGTTTACAGGAAGGTGGTGGACTTTGGGATAAGACTGATCCAGGCTTGAATTCCAGTTCCTCTCCAGGCAGGCCTTTAAACCCCTTGAGCCTCAGTCTCTTCACCCTTAGAACCAGACGATCCTATCGCCTTTCAGGATTGGGAAGGTGTTACATGCCAGAGACACTCAACAAATGTTTTCTGGTCTGCTGCCAGACCAGAATGTTACTGTCTGAATGTTACTTTGCCAGTACAGTTCCGAGATTCACCTAGCGTGTGTATGTGCCATTTGCGATAGCTGTAGAGTACTCCACTGTGACAGCATCGTAGTTTGCTCTGCTGTTTCCCCAGTGTTGGGAATCTCGATTATTTTGTTTCCCTTTCTTATTAATTGGACTGGTATGAACATCTTTATTTTAGACAGATGACATTTCCCCCCCTCAAATTACTTCCTTGGAGTAAATTCCCAGAAGTAGAATTACTGAGTCAAAAAGTAGGAACAGCTTTGTAGCCCTTGCTATTTATTGCCAGATGGATTCTCATTTTCTAAGAAGGCTGTCAGCTGGGAAAGCCCTACATATGTGGTAGATGTTATGGGCGGTTTCCGTCTGCCACTGCTGTTCCTGTCACAAGCCCTACTGGAGAAACCATTCCCAGACTCTCATCTCACATTTGGCACTAAGTGGTAGGAGACACGGACTAAATAGAGAAGAAAGAAAAAGACCTGGAATGCGGAGGGATGCAGGGTTGGGAGAATGAAGGCGATAGAGCTCTCTGCATTTTGGGATTAGGATAAGATATGATTAAGCACTTTGGTCTGGGGTTTAAAAAGCTGGGAGAAAACCCTTCAGATAAGTTAATATTTTTTGTTTTTATTATACATACGTTTATGAGCACTTACCTAACATGTGCCAACCACTGATATTTATGTGGTGTCTGAACCAATCTGTTTATTAACTTTGTAATGTGAAGCAGGCAGGGGGTTCAAGTGTGGCCCTGTCTACTAGGGGCTTCTCTTGGCTAAGATACGGGAAGAGAGAGAGAGAGAAAGATCTTGCTTAAGAAGCTGGGAAAGCAAAATTGAGGTATGAAGAGCCCCTCAAACCAGAGACAAATAACAAAACAATGGCACAGAACATGAATCAAGAGCTTCCTTGAGTTGTGCAAATGAAAAAGTCAGGAACTAGAGCTACGGGAAGATATGGGATATGAAGGAGAGAACTGCGAGGCAGAGGGAGGGCCATAGTAAACGAAGGCACTTTCCGGAAAGCTGTTCGGATCCCAAATAATCCTTGCCAATGTTTTCTACTTTATCTATCAATAACCAAGAAAGCTGTATTACAGTAGTGAAGTGCTTAATAACTCTGTAGATCTAACAAAGAGTTTATATATTTTGAAGCTACGCTATTAGGTAAATTTAAGTGTTCAATTATTATCTTCCTGATAAATTGAAACTCTTGGCATGATACAGTGATTTTCCTTATCTTTTTAGAAAGCTTATTCCTCACCTGGCTGGGCTGCTCAGCTGGTTGGAGCATCATCCCCACACACTAAAAGGTTGCGGGTTCAGTCCCCTGTCAGGGCATGTACAGAAGGCAATCGATCAATGTTTCTTTCTCTCTCTTCCTCTCTCTCTAAAATCAATAAAAACATATTCTCAGGTGAGGAATTTTTTTAAGAAAGCTTTTTTTTTGTCCGAAAATCTATTTTGTTTTTCATTGATTTAACTATAGCTGCTTCCTTTGACTTTAAAACTTTCTGTGTTCGTTTCTTGGATTACAGTCTCTTACGTAAATCACTTAGTTAAGTGTTGTTTTTATACAGTTTGAGAGTTTTTGTGTTTTAACAGGAGAGTTTAACTCATTTACATGTATTAGGATCACTGATTGATTTTATTTCTACTCTCTTATTTCTACTTGTCTTCTCTACTCATGCTACCTCCACTGTTTGACACCCACCCTTCTCACCTTCTTTGGATCAACTGCTCTTACCCATCCCACTTCTCTCCCCACTTGTATGGACATTAAATGCCCCGTGTCTATTCTTTTTAACAAAGCCTAAATAGCATCCTTAGTTTTTTTCTCAAAAATACCATAACCATAGAACGCCTCTTATTGGATGACCTAGTGCTCCAAACTTTCATGTTATTTTTGTCCATATTTTAGTTCTAGGCTCTCTGCACCAAATAGGCATTTGACATTATCATTATTTTAGATGTTAATTTTTTTCCTTAGTACGTGTCTGCTCTTAGTAAACTTTCTCAGTTTTTGCTTTTCTGAAATTTCCTGTGTTTTACCCTAATTCATGACTGTCAGTTTTCTTGGGTAAGGAGTTATAGGTTACTTTATTTTAGCACATTGAAGGCATCTTTTCACCATTTTCTGGCTTCAGCATTTTTTCTAGAGAAGTCAGTCTTCAGACACATTGCTGACTTTTTTTAAAAATTTTTTTCTAATCCTCACCTGAGGGCATGGTTATTAATTTTAGAGAGAAGAAGGGAGAAGGAGAGAAAGGGAGAAACATCAATGTGAGAGAGAAATACCAATCAGTTGCCTCTTATACACGAGCCTAGTGGTGATTGAACCCACAACCTAGGTATGTGCCCTATGGGGTGTCGAACCCACCACCTTTTGGAGTATGGGAGGACATTCCAACCAGCTGAGCCACTGGGCCAGGGCCACATTGCTGATCTTTTAAGAAAAGTCTTATTTTTTTTTCTCTGACTTATCTTCTCTTTCTCCCTGCCTCCATATATAGTTTCGATTTCCTGATGTTTTTCTCAAAGCTACAGGTATTGGAGATACCTCTATCTATATCTACGTATATATATCCAATATCTATACCGAGAGAGAGAAAGAGGGAGAGATTATATATCCAGTTAGGAGTATATTGTTGTTTGGGCTCTAAGGATTGGTTTCTATGGCATGCCTTGTTCTCTGGAAAACAGACTAAGGAAAGAACAGTGTGTGGAAAGCTTGCTGGGGAGAGCTCTCAGGATCAAGATCTGCAGAGGAAGTAAAGGAAAAGGACGGGGCACAGGGTGCAGTGAGGTTGTGAAATGGTTACAAAAATAACCTCAGCCCATCCCATAGGGAACTCGGGCACTTGCTTGGCCCTGAAGCATTGTCCCAAATTGGAGTAATGGGACTGGGCCTTTATAACCCCACAGCTGTGACTCATTGGACAGGGCTGTCCTCAGGAAACAAGTTCAGCATTGGGTGAGGCCATTCTCTTCAGCTGAGGGCAGTCTCTGGCAATCTCTGACCGTGGTGCCCTGTCAATTGCCAAAACTCATAGCGACACTCACAGTGATTCGGCTGGGATGCCCCAGCGTCCACTTCACTCCATCCCTCATGCTACTTTTAGGGCTTCTTCTTCAGGAGAGACTTAAAAATAAGAAGGTTATGGAATAAACTACAGCACAGACTGTTGCACTGGGTGTCAAGGACAAAGCAGGTTCTCATCATCTCTTTTCTCTCCAGTCCCCTCATCCTCAGCTAGCACCTCTGCAGGTTAAATGGCTTGCTCCGAGGGTGACCCAGGCTCTCATGTCTGAGGGATCTAAACTCCTAGTCACCCTGCCACTCACAGGCAACAGCTGCTTCACTTGTCTATTTACCATCTAAAGTGAGCAAAGAAGTACAAAGAAACTCTCCGAGGAATCACCTGGGTGCCCGATTGGTTCTTCCCTGCTCCCATTGTGAAACATCAGCTCTATCTCTTCCTGATAATCAGGATCACTTACCCCTGCCAGGAGCCTGAAGGGATGAGACAATAAGATGTAGCTGAAAATATAATGGGCTTCTGGCTGTGTCTCCTGGTGGAAGCATTTCCCCCTTTGCAAGCTAAGGCCTCTAAACCTGTAGAGCCCAGAGTCATGGGAATGAAATACAAACTTGCCAAGTGACTACCTGAGTGTGATGATAAGGTGGTTACTCCTGCATAAAACCCTTGGTTTCCAGACCCATGGATTGGACTTACTACAGACTCCACACCATCTCCATAACTTTCTGCATATCAGCCTCTCCAGTCCTGCCACTCACAATTATGATAACTTCCTTGATTCTGAAAGTTAAATGCTAAAACCTGGCCTTCGTGTTTGGGATCATATAATCTCCACTGTCATTAGGAGATGAGCATCAGCTATGGCCTACAGGGGACAGCCTCCACTGAGCTTTCTAGTGAAGCTGGTCTTGCTCTTGTCTGCATTCTTTATTGCTTCGGCTTCTGGGCCTCCCCGTGCAGCATAGTCTTCTGGTGGATTTCCCAGCCTTGCGTAGTTTATTTATTCTAGTTTGAATACTTCTATGAGCCATCTGATCTTTCTTTCCAACATCTTCGGTAGCAATTATTTTATTTCAATATCACTTACTGTGGGTTCTTCGACTTTTTAAGAGTCATCCTGGAAGTGTGTCAGCATCTCCTCCCAGGGTCCTAGTCAGAGTACTGTCAGAGTACTGCCAGAGTACTGCCAGAGTACCGGCAGACTTTCCCTTCCCCGGTTTTGTGGTCTGGGCCCTCCTTGATCAAGTGCTCTCAGATCCAGTCTACACGCTCCCCCAGCTTCTGTTGGTGCATGTTGGCTTGGTTCTGCTGCTCCTCTGGTAGATAGCTCCTTTCTTCCTTTATCAGGCCGGCCACTTCCCTAACTATGTTGTAACCCTATGTTGTGATTACTTTTTCTTTTCTTTTTTTCTTTTTTTTTTTTTTTGGTCTGGTGGCCAATAGGACTGTCATGTTTTATCTTTCAAGGCAAAGTCTGCTGCATTGTCTTCAAGCAAGGGGAAAGCAACAGCCTTTTACAGGGAGTGGCAGGCTACTTCTGCAGACTCAGAAGATTCAGAGCAATCGTGAGACTCAAGATTTTCAAGTGCATCAACCCAGATATTCTCCTGCCATGTCTCAGGTTCCCATTCCTTACTAATCAAGGTTCAACATTGATGGAGTAATCTTGTCTGGGTTTAGAATCTCTGCTTCTCTTATAATTAAATCCCAGGCCTGATCCTCAGTTATTTCTTTTCCAGACTTCAGGAAATGTGAGTCTCTGTATATGCTGCTGAACATTTATTCTCAGATTTTCATTATCTTTGTCCAAAGCATCGATTGTTCCCAGCCATACCCATCCAATTCCATCCTTTACAGCTTATTTCCTCCATATTACCCAAACATCAGACACACCACTGTATAGAAATATACTTGTATACCTTCCCAGTTCACCAAAGGGAAAATTTCAACAATTGCAATGTTTAAATTGTGCCTGGAGCCATCTGTGTTCCATCTACCACTAATGATGGCATTCTTATCACTAGTGGCCAGCTCAAAAATTTCCTATTAACACATGCATTTTTGGATACTCCAGAAACCAACTGCAGCAGGTCAGATTTTCTGGGAAGCAGATTCTGGGATAGACATAAGCATATAGGAAACTTACTGGGCAATACTCTCAGAACGAACATCTTGAAGGACACAAAGAAATAGAATTGAACAGAGGAAGAAGTTGGGGGATGGGAGCACTCACAGTAAAGTTCTCAGCTAATTCCTGGTGGAGCTCTGGAGCTTGGGTGGACCTGCAGAGGAAGGCTGCAAAGGGGCTGACTTGATTCCTATGCATTCACTACTCACTGGATGCAGACTGCCCGCTGGAAGAGGGTGTGACCTTGGATGACAGCAACTGTTCACAAAGTTTCAAGTCAAAGAGAAGGAGAGGAATGGAACCCCAGCTTGAGGATATGTATGGTCAAGGAAAGGTTTCTTTAAATGAAAGTGGCATGAGCGCTGTTTAGGCTAAAGGGAAGGAACTGGAGGAAAGGGAGTTTTCCAGCCATCAGGAGGTCTCTGGCCTGAAGATTGATAGAACACAGAGAAGATTAAAAAGGGGAGGACCGTGCATACCCCTCCCTTTGCTGAGAACTGCCAACACCGTGAGAGAAGCAGCCCTGAAAACTCCGGACTATTCGGGGAAATAATTCTGTGTATGAGTGCAGATGTGTGTGTTTAAAAGTGACTCATTAAACAATCGTGAGAATGGAGAGCTATGCCTGAAACTCACACAGATGAGGAGGTCTTGAAGGGAACCAGACCTAAAAGAGAATCTATGCTTTGAGAGAATTTGCAATTTAAAAAGTCTGTTGAACTTATTGAATCTGTCTTTCTCAAATATACATGACTTTTAATTTTCCAGAATATCTATTAACATATCTCAGAACACTCCCCACAACACACTTTGGGAAATGATGAGTCAAGTGATGACCTCAAGATGCTCATCAGTCTTCCAATGGCCAATCCATAACTCAGGACAGATATGAAATGAAACAGAAGAATTATTTTTAAAAATTAACTCTTATTCAATGATGTTTCAATTAGGAAACCATTTACCGAGCATCTACTATGACCCTAAGGACACAGATGACAAGGCAAAAAGGCCCTCCCTTGCAGGAGTTGGCAGCTTGTAGGGGACTGAGACAGGGCTGTAATAAATATTATACTGAGTAGTAGGTCCCTTGATAGGAAAGGAGATGCTGGATGACGAGTGTGGAGCCTGTGCTTGTCCAGAGTTGGCCCGGATACATACGTCCCTTCATGAGAATGGCCCTGGGGAAGGAAGAAGGCACGAGTTAGCCTGGGTGAAGGGACCCTAGTAGAGACTGTGGAATGCAGGAGGAGGCCAGGATTTGGGATAAAGATTTTCCCTGGACTGATTCTGCTATTACCTGGTCACGTGATCTTGGCCTAGGACAGTCATTCCATCTCCCAGAACTTCTGTCTCATTTGCAAAATGAGGATAGTAATAATCCACACCTCACAGGGTCTCCGTGAGGATCAAACAAGAGAAAGGGGATGTGAAAATCACTAAACTGTAAAGCACTCCACAAAGAGAGATCTTATGATTTACTTATTCCTTCACAAAGTGTATTTCAAAGAAAGCTAAACAAACTCCCCCAAACTTTCCACTCTCAGGGCTATTTTTATTTTGTGATTTTCCAAGCCTCAAAATGAAATTGAAAAAAAATAACCTTCAGCGGCTGCTTTTTATATGGTAGTTTATAAGAGTCGGGATGAAATAGAAATCATGATAGCACCAGGCCCCAAGTTTACATTCTCAGAGGGAGGCCGAGAGCTGGGAGCGCTGATGGCTTTAGGGAGGGCAGCTGAAATCACCAACGCCAGCCTGGCTCTAACTAGCCTGTGTAGTTTTAAGTGGTCTAATCAGCCCTGCTTTTCACAACACAAATAAATAAAAATTGACATTACATCGGGCAACAATATGGCATGCCCCGTGCAATTAGAACCAGCTGAGTTTATGCACCCCACCGTTTATGGAGAAGGCAGCCATGCACTGCACTCTGGGGACAGATGTCTAAGTGGCTTCTTAACACACATGTTCCAGGGCAGCGGTCCCCAGCCCGTTGGGGGCTATGCACTGCTTTCAGATGGCTCTGGGGATTCTTTTGTTACAATAGCCGTGTCAATAGACTGGCTACATGCGGGCTTCCACCTACTACACACAGGCATAATTTCCAAGTGGGCTTCCATTCTACCAGAGGCTTTGTTCTTTAGGTATTTTCTAAACTAACAGATACGAACAGCACAGTGACTGTGAAGTGGGGGCGAAGTCTTGTATGTTAACAAAGGGTCCTCGTGCTCGAAGGGGTTAAATGCTATTTATTGTTCTAATGTGATGTAGGTCCAGGAACTTATTAAATCAAATTGGAGAATGCTGTGGCTCCTGAAGAAAAGGAACAATGGGGGTCTGAGAAAGGACAGGAGCCAAAACTTGTTCTAGAAGTTCCAAAGCCTGGACCTGCTCTCGAAGTCAGAAGATTCCCCTGCACAGTTACCTGTATCGCTCTTACCCCGTTAACCAGCCTCTGGTCCTCCAGCCTTGCCTCCCTCCGGGGAGGGTGCCACACAGCCGTGACTGTGATCTTTCTGAAATTAAAATCTGAATGCGACACTTCCTTGCTCCAGAAAATCCCCACTGCCCTGGGCACAAAATCCAAACTCTTTCAAGTGGCTCTCAAGGCTGGAGGCAAGCCCCAGGCCAACCCATTTCCCCTGAGCCCTCATCGCCTGCCCCTCCCTCTCATACTCCAGACCGGGCTTTCTGTCTTATTTCAGTGCACCCCCCCCATACATGCACAGTCCGCCCCCACCCTCGCCTGTGCATTTGCACACATTTACACCCTCATCCTCAAACACTTTCTCGCTACCTTTGCCTGAATAAATTCTACTCTCCCAATTTCACATATTGGTTTAGATCTCATTTAATTTGGAAAGGTTTTGCCAGAACCTCCCCCTCAAGATTGAGGAACAAGTCTGTTGGGGCTCCTGTGGATGTAGTTTCCTACCATTGTTTTATAGGAGCATGAAATGTACCTGCTCCTTAACTATCTCTCCATCAGCAGACCTTAAGCTTCATGAGGGTGGGGACTGAGCCTTGTTCCCTGGTGTATCCTTGTGACAGATGGTTAGTTGCTAGGTGGTCCTTGAATGAATGTGTTCCATGAGCACTTTTCCATTGTGGGGTCTGGTGGTTGATGTTATTGGACAGAGGAGCCACATAACCAACCACTTACTCCGCAAGCCCAGATGGCCCTGGGCATAGGTGCTAGCTCTTGTTGAAGAACAGAGAAAAACTCTTAGACAGGTCTAGCACTGGTTACAAACTCTTGGAAAAGGAGACGCTTGAGTTGAGAAAAATGAAAAAATAAAGAGAGTTGACTCAGGGGAAAAGACAGAAGAAACACAACTAAATTCTCTCTCTCTCATCTAAGTCATTTGCTAATTAGAAAACACTGATATTCTCTCTTGATGTCGTAGGGTTCTGCCAAGGGTGGCAGGGTCCAGAGAGGGCAGTAAGTTGCCCCAATTCACCCAAGAAGGGAGGGACAGAGCACAAACAGGAACCCAGGTCTCCTGGTGCCACGCTGCCTCCTCTTTTCAGAACTCTGTGGTACTTAGACACACTGCTCTGGAGAAAATGTGCCAAATCCCAGAAGTAGCATATGTGCCCTTCAGCTGGAGATTGCCTCGGTAAATACATTTTGCTTCTTGGCTTGCAAAGCAAATATTTACTCAAAACCCACATAGCATGGAGCATAAGCTCATGACAGCCCTGGGCAGTTTCTACCTCACTTATCGTTTATTTTAAATTTGTTTTTTAGTGAGTATATTTTCTGCATGAGACCTGAAATAAACAGAGTTCAGAGTAGAGGCTGAGTAAACTGAAAAAGTGGTTTTTATTAAAAAAAAAAAAAAAAAAAACAAGTCTGCCTATTACCTCTAGATTCCAATTTCTGACAAGCCCACGAGAAAATCAGTCAAGCTAAAATGGAGTCAGTGCTCCCCGGAAGGGTGGTCTTTAAGTCAATGCCGCAGGCTGTCCTGTGGGAAAGGGGCTGAAGAATTAAAGACACAGTAGCTCTCAGCACGTGCATCGGATTGAGACTCAGGGTACCTGGGCTCTGGTTCTGACCTTGTCTCTAACTAGTTGGTGACCCTGAGCAGGTCCCTTAACCTCTGTGAACTTCAGTTTGCTCATCTATATAATGTAACTAATGCTAACTTTCTACCTAATTCGCTAAATCAACAACAGACCAAACTGAAAGTTAATTCAGGTATTTATTGGCCAAGTATTTATGAGAGGCCTGCGACCAGCTCAGCTGTTCTAGGAATGAGAAGACAGCAGTGAACAAAACAACATCTTGGCCTCGTGGAGCTTGTCGTCCAGTGCGGGCAGACCGATGGTAAACAAGACATGAACAATAGGCCTGACGCCAAGTTCTAAGAAGAAAACCATCACAATGAGGAGATAGAGGATGACGGAAATGGGCTGCCATTTTATAAAAGATAGTCAGTCAGGCTGTCTGATAAGGGGAGTCCTGAAGGAGGTGAGGGAAGAACCCTGGGCAGGAGAAAGAGTGGAAACAAGGCTCCTGGAGGTTATGCTTGGAGAATTCAAGCAGGAAGAAGAGGGTGGCTGGAGTGGAGTGGGAGAGTGAAGAAGGTGGGAGACGGGGGCATCTAACATGCATAAGCACCCCTGGAGGTGCCGGAAAGGTAATCCAGAGAATCCTCCCCGGTCCCTGCCACCTCTACAATAAACACTAGCTTGCAGTTCTGCATGTGCTAAAGGGGCCCTAGGCCCACAGTTGACACCATCCCAACCTGACTTGAGAATTCAGAACACTCCCTGGTTGTCCACGAACAAGCTCTCATTCACACCACCTCAGCTCATGTCAATTATGTGGCATAAACGTAACTGAATTTTAGCCCTTTTTTTAGTCCAACTCACTGTGTTTTAGAATATTTCATCTGCAGAGCTGAACATTAATTTGGACAGTGTTAGACGTGGGCATGAAGGACTGGGCAGCCCAGCTGCCCCTGACTTCATCCATGAGGCAGGCCGTGGTCGTTTACGTGAGACCTGACTCGGTTCCTAAGTCTCCACCCCGTGATTCCTTACATGGCGGTACCTTGCCTACCTGTACTTTCCCAGAATCAGAGAAGAATAAGGGTGTTGGGCTGGAGTCTTGATCACAGCCTGGGAGTAGCTGGAAGTTCTACCAGGCAGGCTGGAGCTGTCACAGGCCCACGTGGGTCAGGCCGGTCACTGCAGTAATGATGCGAGAGGAGGGAAGGCTTAAACCTGGCCAGGAGAGCGCTGAGTAGGGCTTGTAGAGGAGGGAAGGAATCATTTATTATTATTTTTTCAAGTTTTTTAAAAAAATTTAATCTTTATTGTATTTTTTCCCGTTACCATTTAGCCCCTTATACCCCCTCCTTCCCTGCAGTCACCACACTGTTGTCCATGTCTGTGAGTTCTTTTTCCTTTTTGATCTGTCCCTCCAGCCTCTAACCTGCCCCCTGCCCCGCCCCCTTAGCTGTCATCCTAGACTCCATCTACGAGTCTGTCTCTATTTATAAGAAGCATCTACTGCTTTCTAAGCAGAGGGTTAGGCTCTTTTCATGTACAGTCTCATTAAATCCTCACTAACCTGCAAAATAGAATTACTGTTCTGAAGAAGAGGGAACTGAAGCTCAAAGAGGCTGAACAAGGCCACCAGCTCTAAGAGGTGATTGGAGGAATTAGAACCCACTAAACAAATCCTGGCCTCTTTCCGTGACATCACGACTGCTGCTTCGAAATGAGTCACCCTATTGTGCGCAGCTCAGCGCAGCCCTGACTGGGTAGTTGGGGTAAGTCATCCGCCTGTCATCTCAGGAGTCGGGAGAGAATGGCCCAATTGTCCAGACAGATCTGGGGCTCAGGTGGGGTAGAAGGGATCATATTCCCCGAGGGTTCCACTGATCTATCCCTTTAAAAAGGATGCCCATCTCCTCACCATCGGGGACCTCATCCTTGTGGTCCCCTCCATCTGGGCAGGGCTTCTGGCACTGGCCACCCAGCACCCAGCTACCCAGACCCGCCTCTGCTGCCCGCACTGAGCTGGCCGAGTCAGAGATGTCCGCTCTCACCTCTGCGTCTCCCCACGTCTGAAACAGTGCCTTGTTTTATAAGCATCTGCCTCTGCTTCCCTCTTCCTTCTTGGGCTTGTTGGCACTCGCTCTCATTCGTGAGCACCCTTGTTCATGGAATATCATCTGCAAATATGGGAATCTCTGCACTGGCCCCACATAGTTGATATCTCTGGAGTTGTTTATAAAAATATCCCTGGCATTCCCTGCCCGACACGGTTCTGCCTCATGCTCTGCTTGCAGGCAAGTTTTGCCAGCTCGATAAGGAGCCCTTTATTTGTCCTTTAGGGAAGTTATGACTCATGGCACCAGCTTTCCTCCCCTTTCTGGAGCTCATGTTATCAGTAAAAGGGCCATTATAATTGTTACAGAGAAGATCAATCCCAGTTCTGCGTGGCAACTCGTGGCCAAAGTTTGATTTGGAACCCTGGGCTTCACTGAGGGAAGTTTAGCTCAGTCAGTGACTCGTTTCTTCATCTTGGGACTGGCTAGTTTAGCGAAGGGCTGGGTAGTTCCGGTGGGAGCTGGTTAGCAAAATGATAGGCTGGTCAGCTCATGTGTGAATTGGAAATTGTAGCTCAGATATCGGTTAACGTATCTTCCTGGCTGATTAGTTCAACTGGTTATAGTGCTGGGCAGTGGAGAAAAGACCCTGATCCTTATCTCCGAGAGCAAGTCAGCATCACTCGACAGCTTTACTGACACACACTGCAGGCCAGCCCCGCGTGGCAAGCCTACAGGTGCAGACAGTCTGGAGGGACCCCTGTAGAACATCAGCATCACAGGAAGAAGGGCTCCAAACACCAGCCCAACCTTTAGCTCTTGTCCAGGACGTCAGGTCTATGTTATTTATGAACCTGAAGCAGGACACAGGGAGAGAGAATGGTGGGGAGGAACACATGAGATACAGGATAATATGCATCTACGCATTTATACAATGACGCTTACTGAGCATCGACTCTACTCCGGACACCGTGCTAGGCACTGAGGACGCAGACAAGACAATGTTGTGCACACCATTTGATAAGCCTCCCCTGCAGCTGGGATTGGCCAGGTGGCAGAGGTTTGGCCAATGGAATGTGGGCAAGAGTGACATACAGCACGTCCAAGAGCGGCCTACAAAGTCCCCTACACCATCCTCTGTGGTCTTCCTCTTGTCCTGTGTTTGCCAGCAGATGCAGAAGGTCCAGACGGGACTCTGAGGTCCCACGGGAGCTATAAAACAGAGCGAGTCCGGGTCTCTGAGGGCTGCGCAGAGCAGAGACCTCTCTGAACCCACACTGACAAGACTTCATGTGAGGAGAATTGAACTTAAATTGTGTTAAACCCCTACAACTCAGCGGTTGTTTGTTGCAGTATTTAACCTATTCTGACTGACGAGGGTGCAGAGAAGACAATATTTTCATTCAAAGGCCCTTCACCTCTCCTCATCAGCAGAACTTGCCCCTTCCTGTTCCAAGAAAACAGGCCATCCTTCAGCTTCCTTCTGCTATAACCTTGACTTGCCTATGTGTCTTCGCCCCTGTTTTTTCCTTGCCCTTCGCTCCCCCAAGGACAAATCCATTCACCTGGGTGCTTGATCCCGTTCCCCTATCTATGTTGCACTTCTCGTGGCTGACCTCTGCCAAAAATAAATAAATAAATAAATAAAATTTTCAGTTCTCCTCTCTTTAAATTAAAGAGAGTCCCATCTAGAAGCTGAGTAGTGGAGCAAGGCATCTTTCCTGTCATCCCAGGAGTCTGGAGAGATGGCCCAATTCTCTAGACACATTTAGGGGTCAGGTAGGGCAAGGGGTGTCCACGTTCCCTGAGAGCTCCATTGATCTGGCCCTCGGAAGGGGCCAGCTGTGTCTCTAAATAAAGCATGTGGGAGTGAGCTGTTACCCATGCTTCATTCTTTTAAAGCAACAGACCTGTTTGGCTCTGACCATTCACCACCTCTTTTCTGAGGAATAGGCCGGAGCTACTCTTGCTCCCTTATCACTCACTAGTTCCTTGACACACAGCAATCTGGTGTCCTCTCCCACTGCTGTCCTGACAGTTTTCATTCCGAGGTCACTCCTGACCTCCAACTGCCCAGTCCAGGGGAGTTTTCTCTGCCTCTTCCAACTCAATCTCTGGGAAGCATCAAACACCTAACCAGCCTCTCCTCAAACCCACTCTTGCTCAACGATGTCAGCCCTTCTCTCTCCTGGCTCCTTCTCATGCCTCTGAATGGAGGAACACTGTCATGTTCTGCTCTCTGCCACCTCTTTTCTCCTGAAATTCTCTTGTTTGGCAAATAAGGCTATTACCGCTAATAATAACATTAACTAGCATTTATTGAATACGTACGTTAGATGGGTTCAAGCATATCACACATTATCCCACCCCACCCTAACAAGGACCCCCTGAGGGTGGCGGTGCTGGAACTCCACTGTACAGATGAGGAAGTCAAGGCGAAAAGCAGAGTAAAGAAACTCGTACAAGGCCATAGCTGGCCAGGGGTGTGGCCAGATGAGCAAGAGCCCCCTTAGGGTGCTTTTTTACTACATTTGGAAAAGGTGCCCCCTCCCCAGGCAGACGCAGCTCATTGGCTTTGCAAACAGAGGGGACATCGAACTCCACTTGCCCTGTCAGTTAAACCCTCCTATGACGCACACAGAGCAGAAGGACACAACTTAACGTGCGGAGCTGAGTGCAAACCCTGGCTCCCTAACTCCAGACACAGCATGCCTCTCACCAGTTCCCTGTTCCCCCACCTCGCAGGGCGTCAGGAGGTTGAAAACTAAACAGATCGCAGATATAAAGCTCTTGACTCAGAGCTCAGCATATAAGAAATATATGCTAAAAGGTTGTTACTATTGATGTCATAATTCATATTAACCATTCTCATCCACTTCCAAAGTTTCAACAAGGGAATTCATCAAATATTTCATTCTCTCTCATGTGCCAAGCACGATGCTAGGTGCCGAGGTTACTAAGATGAATAAAACTTTATTGAATTCAAAATCTAGCAGGAGAAAAATCTACATAAACAATGAACTAACATAAAAAGCTACAAGAGCAGTAACGGAGGTGGTACAGTGTTGTATAAGCCCAGAGAAGAGAGCGTTCTGCAAGTATGGGGTAGGGACGGGAACTTAGGCAGGTTTGCTGTCAAGTTCAGAGAAGAAGGAAAGTTCAAAACATCTAGATCATTGGGAGGGACAAGCCAAAGTAGAGAAACTGCATAAACAGAAGCATGCAGGTGAGCATGTACGTGGTGTGTGTGACCTGGAGTTTGCACTTGGCAATGGGAAGTCGCTGAAAGCATATAAGCAGGGCTGTGACGTAGTCAGATCCTGGTTTTAGAAAGAAAGCCCTGGCATCTAGAGCAGTATTTTGCATATAGTGGGTGCTCAGGAAACACTTGATAGAGGAATAGATGGATGGAGGAATTTAAAAAATGAACAAACAACTTCAAGGAAACTGCCTGCAGGTGTAAGCGCTGAAATATTCGCATGTGAATTTCAAAGTCCTCTGGAGTTGTGCAAACATGTATGCTCACATGTTTATTTCAGTCCACTGTGGAGCAACCTTGGACTTGGGTACAGTGTCAGCACTGAAAGAGTCCCTGATGAGGCACCATTCCGGTCCAACCCCTCCAGCCCAGAAGCTGAGGCCCAGAGCGGGAAGCGGCTTGTTGAAGTGATTTGTCTCATGACCTAGCAACAAGTTTGGTTGCTGCCAAAATTGAATCTAATCCTTGGATCGAATGGCCTGTCTGAGATTCTGGTTTGATCAGGGACTCCCTTCAGGGACCCTGCCCTGCACGGGGCGTGCCCTCCTTTCCACCTCCATGCCTTGCCTCTATGTGTGTGCCGCTGCCTGGAACACCTCCCCTTTCCCGAAACCATCCATCCGTCAGCAGTTGTGTCCTCCAGGAGCCTGCCCTGGCTCCACTGGCATGAAGCGATTTTCTCTTTCGCTCACAGGAGTTCTTAAATATTTATTATGTGCCGAGAACTGTGCTCAACAATTTACATTCTTCGTTACACTTAACACTTGCAATGGCCCTATGAAATATGGCCATGATTATCTCCCATTTACAGAAAAGGAAACTGAGGCACCGTCAATATAATAAAATCTGATAATGCACCAGATAGCGGACTAAATACTTTTCATGGGTTACCTGTGTCATCCACACAGCCACTCCATGAAGTCGGCACTCTTTGATAATGGCCGCTTGACTGATAAGAAAACTGAGGCTCAGAGAGGTGAACTGCCCGAGTTCCCGCAGAGATGAGGGTCTGGTTCCAGCATGGAACTCAGTATTCTGTCTCTGGAGCCCCAGTGACTTCCTGGTGAGGGAGAGGACCTGCCCAGCCCTGCCGTCCTCCCCCGCACACCACCACAGCGAGAGTCGGGATGCGGCTGACTGGAAAGGCCACCCTTCGTCCCCTGCACTAGAGAGTCCTCTGTCACCCTGACCGTCTGTCCAGACCACCTGCCTGGCTCTTTCCTTCATTATGAAGTACCATGTTTGTTCCCGAGTTTCCTTCTCTAACCGGATCGCAAGTGCTTCTGGGCAGACAGCATGCCTTTGAGATCTCAATCTCTCTGTTTTCCAACCCAGGGGTGTTTATGCACTATTGATTCATTGATTAATGAGACAACTCAACGATGGAAATAACCTTACATTCCATGAGTACAGAGAGGTTTGTGGAAGCCAGCAACCCAAAGTTGCCCTGAACACTCCACGTGCCTTTAAATACGGTATAAAGTAGACTCCAGAATTAAAATGTTAATCTTATTGTTATATGCTCAGTTAAAAAAATAATAATTTTATATTTCTCTTGAAGGTAGGTTGCCTTCTTTGAATGCCACACTGGTTCCTAGAACACCAGCAAGTAGTTGCTCTATAAATACTGCTAATCAATTGGTCCATAAAGACACATTATATTTTAACACCGAGGAATATTTTTGTTAGGTTTTTGTCCCCTAGGCTCTCGTAATTGCCGCCTAAATTCCACTGATTTTATGCTGGGCCTTGTTTCTTTACGCGAGTTTCCTCCCTCACTAACATAAGGACCTACTCCCTGAGAACAGACTGTAAAGTTTTGAAACAGCTTTCTACGAGAAAAGATATAATTATTTTTTACTGCCTGCCTTTATTTTCCCAGCTCCTACATGAGGAGGTTAAATGTTTCCTGTCGGTTTTCTTCTCCAAGGGCCTGTTTTAATCCATCGTGCTGTCGTCCCCTACTGGTGACAAATGGCAGGCGACTTGCTCTGTATGGTTAAGGCTGGGAGCTTCTTGCCTTGAAAACATCCTGATAACTTTGCAGCTAAGAATGTTTTGTTTTCAGTAGTAAATCTGCCAACTGGGGGTAGACATGTTTTACTGATCCACATAAAAAAAAAATTCCCCCAATTCCCGGAACCTTCCAGGACTAACTGTACAATAGTTTCATTTTATCACAATCATATCCTACAGTCTCATTCTCTCAGAGCTCCTCCTACGGAATTCTCTTTTGTTCATCTTTGTTACCTCTGCACAGAGCACAGGTTTTGAAAAATAGGAAGTACTCAATAAACATTTGTGAAATACATATATACATACATTAATGAAAGCATGAATAAAAGAGCAGGGAAGAAAGGAAGGGCAGACATCCTTCCTTCCTTCCTTCCTTCCTACCTTCCTTCCTTCCTTCCTCCCTTCCATCCTCAACCGAGGATACGTTTATAGATTTTAGAGAGAGGCAAAGGGAAAGAGAGAGACAAACATCAATATGAGAGAGAAATATCAATTGTTTGCCTCCCATTCACACTCAGCCAAGGATGGAACATGCAACCTAGATAGGTGCCCTGACAGGGAATCAAACCCATAACCCTTTGGTATATGGGATGATGCTCCAACCCACTGAACCACCCAGCCAGAGCAGTACAGACGTTTGCTATAAGCCCCTCTGCCCATGATGAACTACAGAGAGCCACATTTGGTTTACAGAGCCGTTTAGTCATCAGCAAGTGCTTCGAAACTTTCATCAACAGATTCTGAAATCAGGGTAAAAACTTTTTTCCTTTCTCCCTTTCTCCTGCAGCTGAGCAGATAAAAAAAAGTCTTGGTGTTGTTTAAACTGTGGTCATTAGGCTCTCAGCCACATGGGCTGTGCTTGTCATTTTTTTTCCTTGAGGTTCTCAGTAATTGCAGAGCAGCTGAGATCTTTTCTCTTTTCTAGAAGGCACAGGAAAGGAGACAAGCCCTGCACAGCTGCATATTGGCAGGTCAGGTTGCCCGGCATGACCCCCCTTTCTATTAGAGCAGCGCCCGCAGAGCGCAGCCTGGTGATGGCCGTGCCCTGCCTCCTCCTGGTCCCCGGCAGCCACAGCTCTGGCGTAAAACCCAAAATCAGCCAATTGAACCCTCTTGCCCTGGACTTGGACTCCTATGGGATGGTGGAAAAGTGAACAGTCATTAAAATTATTTATACCAGCATCTGTTGTAGGGGGCAGAGGGGTGTCTCTGGCTGGAGTGGCCATGTCTGTACCAGAAGGCTGTGTCCTGGCCACAGCCCCTCCAGACGACAGGGGCTGGGGCTCTGGCTTCTTGGCCTTCTGGAGCTGTCTTGGTTCAAGCATCTGTTTCAAGTGTGGTCCTCTGGACTTTCTGTAAATTCTGTGAGCCTGCATAGTCTTCTGATCAATTCCTCTTTTGAGTCAACAAAACTAGTCAGTTTATTTGCATCTGAAAAAAAATGTAACTAGTACAATAGCAACCAAAGGGAAAAGAGAAGGAGCGACAGAGAGAAGTGAAGGGAAAAAAAGGATGGAAGGAGAAGGAGGAGGGAGGGAGGGAGGAAAGGGAGGGAGGAAGGAGGGATGGGGGAAGGGGAGGGTAGTCATCTTCTGGTTGGCAAATGGGTGCCTAGCATATGTTCAATGCATAGTAAGCACTCTGAATGAAAAAGTCCCACTCTAAAATATTAATATAGTACAAACTTGTTTGGTAGCCTTCCTACCTGATCCTTATTTCAATTCTAGGGGTCCCTTAGGGCAGGGGTCCCCAACCTCCAGGCTGCAGACCTGTGCTGTCTGTGGCCTTTTGGGAACTGGGCCACACAGCAGGAGGTGAGCTTGAATGCCATGGGCTTGAATTATCCTGAAACCATCCCCTGCTCTGCTGTGCGTGGAAAAATTGTTTTCCATGAAACCGGTCCCTGGTGCCCAAATGGTTGGGACTGCTGCCTTAGGAGTCAGGTAAACTCAAATCACCTATTAACTATTTTCGCTACTCAGCGTGTGGTCCACAGATGAGCAGGAGCCACCTGGGGATGTGTGGGAGTACAGCATCTCAGCTCCCCAAGGTGTACTGAGCCAGCACCCACACTTCAACAAGCCCCGTGGTTCCTCTGCACAGTACAGTTTGAGAAGCGCAGGTCTGAGACCGTGGTTGAGTTACCTTCTCAAGTCTCAGGTTTCTCATCTGTATAATGAGAATAACAATCATAAGAGCTGACCTATGTATAGGGTGGAAGCATATGAAATTTTCACTATTTCACCATTTCGACCTATAGGAATAACAATTCCGTATGGTTCAACCTAATACTTGTTTTTAGGATTAAATGAAATTACCCATAGAAAGTGCTTACCACGGTGCCTGACACAAGGTAAGATCAGCAAATCTGTCTCTAGCCTAAGTTCTAGCGTAATTTTTCCAATTGTAGTTTTACATGCTCTCGGCATGGGCAGTAACCTCCCATAATGCTTGGATGGGGGGACAAGGTAAAGGGTTCATTGATAGAGAGAGAATACAAATGATTGTTTCAATTCGACGTCATTTCTCAGACACCCGCTCTGTGCCAGTCACTCTCCCAGAGGTGAGGGATACTTATACTGGCTCTATGGTCCACTCCCACCACTCTCTGGCTCTGTACTGGGTCTCATGGTCACGCTTGTGAATGTTTCTTAGGTTCCTTGGTCCACAGGATTCCGGCCAAGTTCAGACAGTGGGAGGCACTCTTAGGAAGTGGAGGGCATAGTCTGGGGAGAAGCCAGGGTGTTGCTCCCTTTTTCTCAGCTCCAGGCAGCACCTCTAGCCCCAGTTGCATCTCCTCTGTGGTCCTGCTTCCCACTGAGCACCCATCAATCGGTGGCAGGCAGCCCTTGCTGCGGGCTCATACCTGATGATGGAGGCTATGTGGCACCACAGATAGCCCCTCCTCCAAGGTTCCAGCTCCCACCGCGCAGCTCTGGTCCTAGACGCTGGTTATGCCATCTCCTCCTGATTTCATTCATTTCTGGCTCACCTTACCTTCCTCTGGTTGTCCTTTCTGCCCTCCAGTCACCTCTGTAACAAATTCTCTGAATTGAATCCTCTCTATTGAGTTCTGTTTCCTGACTGGACTCTGACTAACCCAGGCTTAATCTGTTATCTTTCCCTAGGGTATGCTCATTTTTAAAGAAAAAATTTAGGCTGAGGGCAATCTGTATCACGGAGGAACGAAATACTGGAATTTTACTTGAGAGGAGAGGTGAGATTGAGGACAATGCATCTCTTATAACACATCGTGTACCTTTGTGTGTTTTGAGTCAGCTAGACTTTGGATTGCAAAGAACAGAGACTCTCTCCAAGTTTCAAGTCAGAACAAAGAAAGCAAGAAGAGCTGACCCCGGGTTCCAGCATGAACACACACTGGAAAGCCATTGTAGATCAAAGGCGAGGCTCCTGGGCTTGAGGTGAGGAGTGGGCTGGATAATGACCCCCAAAGATATCACATCCTAATGGCACCTGAAAGAATTACTGTATTAGTCAGCTCAGGCTGCCATAACAAAATACTATACACTGGGTGGCTTAAACAATAGAACTTTATTTCTCACAGTTCTGGAGGCTGGGGAGTCCAAGATCAAGGTGCTGGCTGACTTGGTTCCCGATGAGGTCTCCTCCTGCTTGCAGATGCCTTCTTTCTATGTCCTTTCATGGGTTTTTTCAGTGTGTGCATGTGGAGAGCAATCTGTCTTCTTTTTCTAAGGCCACCAACCCTACCTGACTAGGACCTCACCCTTATGTCCTCATTTAACCTTAATTGGCTCCTGAAAACTCTATCTCCAAATATAGTCACATTGAGTGTGAGGGATAAGGATGGGGGATGGGTAAGGAAGGGACACAACATCAATTCATAGCCGTTACCTCGTTGGGACAAAGGACTTTGCACATAGGACTAAATTAAGGATCTTCAGATGGGGAGATTATTCTGCACTATCCAAGTGGTCCCGAATGCAATTACAAGTGTCTTTTAAGAGCAAGAGAAGGATATTTGACACACAGGAGAAGGCAGTGTGACCAAGGAGGCAGAGATTGGCATGATGCCACCACAAGCCAAGGAAAGCCAGCAGCCACCAGAAGATGGAAGAGGCAAGAAAGGATTCTTCCCTACAACCTCTAAAGGGAGACTGGCCCTAAAGACACCATGATTTCAGGTTTCCGCCCTCCAGGACTATGAGAGAATACATTGCTGTTGTTTTAAACCACCAAGTTGTGGGCATTTGTTACAGCAGCCGCGGGAAACCAACACAAGGTAGACTCATTGACTCCCCCCACCCCTCTGCCTCAAGCATGCCCAGCCCTGCACCACCTGCTCTGCGTTTTCACCCTGCTCCTCCGCTGGTACATCTGTTCCCCACCTCATAGCCTCTGCTTCTTCACAGCTTCTGCTCTATCATAATGTTGGCTTACAGCTGGCCTGTCCATGTTCTTCTGCCCAACTTCTTTCTGGGCAAGAACCTTTTAGTTCAGGCAGCCATTGCTTTTAATAGTTTGCATTTTGCCCCAGGACACATCAGTTTGCTGGTCAGCATATAGGTTGGCTGCCCTAGTCAAATGCCTGCCTGTGGTCCAGTTGCCCTGGCCCGACTGAGATTTGGGAGGAATGCACGCGGGTTGCTGTGGCTCCTAAGGCTGTCTCCCCCTTGGGGGTCGTGGGCGGAGCATTTTCACCTGGGCAGGGCTGTGAGTGTGGCAGATGGTGCGGTTGCCAGATCTGGCTCAGCTTGAATGTCTGGATTTTTAACCAAAATGATAGGAACTCAGTTTTGATGCAGCACGCATAAAATGAAGGAGAAAACAATCCTTTATAGAGCTAACTCTCAGTGAGGAATTACCAAGAACGCATTGGTGGGCCAGTGCCCTCGTTAAAATGGCATTCTTCCTCCATGTCGTGCTGTGTTAGTTGTGGGGCTAGGGCTGTTTGGACAAGGTGGACACTAGCTCTAGTTTAGTTTTACAAATGTACACCAATCATGTTGCTGCCATTCAAAAACTGGGGAGCTCGATGAGACCTATCTACCCAGTGAGCTCCCTAGTCTATCGACTTTGGTTTGGCTACTCTGACCCAGGGCGGAGCCCCAGGTTTCAGGACCTTCACATTCCCTGGGGGGTCAGTGGGCCGGGGCCATGACCTGAGACTCTGCATCTCCAGGGAGCACACAGGTGACACTGTGTTGCTGGTCTGAGCACAGGACTTCTAGTAGCAGGGCTCTTGAGCAGATTGGTTTCTGAGGACTCAGTCCTGTGGATGTTTCTAGGTGTGCCTTGAAGCACATAACTGGGTTCAATAATTTGGAGAAATATAGGGTAAAATATAGGTCATCGGGGGTTTTTTGGTTTTTTTTAACCTTCAGGATTTCTTGCCTGTCCACATGCCTTGTGACACCAGAGGGATCCATTATGTGTAGTAAGTCCCAGATTTCATTTAACCACAGGGCCTTTGTTCCCATATAGCTCTTCCCATAAAGACTAGAATATTATAAAGCACACCCCGGGAAACACTTTTCTGGGAACCCAATCCTTACCCCTCCCTTGCTTTCAGCCCAAGACTCCAGGGGGAATTTTTAACAATGGGAAGAAGCGGGAAACTGTGTTCTTGGCTTCAGAGCTGGATTCTTCCTTCAGGCGAAGACTTAGGTCAGAGAGCTCGACAGCTCTGAAAACTAAGGAATGTGTACAGTGTAGTGGTGGGAGCAATACAAACCTAGGTGTGAGCGCTTGCTCCACTGTTTACTAACTGCATGACTTGAGTTAGTCCTCCTCTCTGAACCTTGGTTTCTTAATCTGTAAAATGGGGAAGCCGTATATTCCTGTGTTACAGCATTATGGTGAGAAATGAATGAGTCGAATGCATGTAGAGGACTCAGTATGTTGCCTAGTACATAGTAAATGCCTGATGGAAGCTCTTATTATTACGATGATGCAAAAATGTCACAACATTTCACATGCACCCCATTTTTTACTCCAGCTTTTTCTTTATTTCAAGAGAGAAGGAGAAGGAGACAGGGAGGGAGAAAGAGAAAGCACAAACATGCTGACTTGGAAGGGAACTTGTGCTTTGAAGCTGACAAGTATAATTTGTCTTGAGACTGCCAAGCCCTTGGGTTGAGCCTTCATATTGGAAAAAAGAGACAAGTGAGATTAATCTGGGGCCTTCATTACTTACTCCATCTGGCCTGGCTTGGCACAGCCCCTTCCCTCTACAAACCGATTACTCCTTCAAAAGCCTCAGCAGAGTGGCCTCTAATGGGTTCCGACATGGCAGGAATGGGGCTCACACAGCCCGGAGATAAGGGCCCCCGCACCAGGGCCAAAACACTTCCAGCTCTACAGCCCAGATGCTCCACCACAAAAGAAAGAAATGAACTGAAAAGGAGCCAAGGCCTCTGGGCCAGGGCAGATCTCCGGGTTCCCAGGAGCACCTGGTTCCCCACAGTGGGGAGCAGCAGGGGCAAGCCGCACAGGGATGGGACCGCTGATATGCGGATCTGACTGGGGCGTGTTCCCATGACCAAGGGCACTTCCAAATCTGGCTTTCTAGTCACAATGGGGATAGGAAGGTGCTTGAGGGAAGTGAAGAAGGTTGTTGTTTTTAGATGGTTGCCAGTAAAAACCTACTGAGCAGGCTTTCTCATGTTTTCTCCCTGTACAAGTGGCCCCACTGTGCTGGGGAGAGGGAGAGGGAAGGGAACTGATGTTTACTAAGCACCTACTATGCTCTAGGCCGGACACCAGGTGGCCTCCACACTGTAGGCTCTGTCACTCAGCACAAACCTGAAAGGTAGATGCTACTATTCTTTTCTTGTGAGAAAGTAAGATGTTTATCCTTAGACACCCAGTAAGTGGTAGAGCCAGGATTTGGAAAGTGGATCCGTGTTGAGAGTTGTGCTATTTTGCACCCTCAGTAGCAGCCTCTGGATTTGAGAGAAATTATGAGTAGGAAGAATCACAGCCCCAAGAGGTAGCGACTCTGGCTTGACGAGTCCTCTCCTAGGAGACTGCAGAGCATAAAGGCTGACAGGCAGCCTGGGAGCCACCCTGAGAAAGATGGAATTCTTGAACAGAGGGCCAAACCAGATCAATCAATCAGTCCGGGTTTGTTTATCTTCGATTGAGGGGCTGCCAGTCTCCGAAACAAAGGCTCTACTTCTGAGTTGCTTGGAGCACACAGCTCTTTCAAAGGGCCATGCATTTTGGCTTCTGGGGCAGGAGGGGTCAAGGTCCACCCTGGTAGCTTCCAGGGCCTCAGAAAAGTGAGTTTGGGAGCCTTGGAGAGTCCGAGACTGTGCAACACTGCCATCTTCTGGGGGCACGGTCTGCTCTGGCCTTGCCAGGCAGAAATCTGGCTCAGAATGTCTGACCAATCGGCACTGTTAGGTTCTCTACTTCCCCACTGCGAGCTTTCTTACTCACATTGTGAATCAGGACTGCCAGTGTTTGCTTATTAGTTAACAAAGCTCATGGAGATTGAAAGCATGGGCTTCCAAGTCAAACGCTGAACTGTTAATTATTGTTTCATTTGACAAATATTTACTGGGCACCTATTTTGTGCCAAGCACTGGGCTAGGCACGGAATACACAATGATGTTCCAAACCAGTGGCCCCTGACTTCATGAGGCTTATAGTCCAGATGGACTACAAACAAGGAGCTGCAAACAAGAATTTGTTCATTATTACTGTGATGAGTGTTTACAAGGAAAAGCACAGGGCGCTGGAGGAATACATAATGTAGAAGGGGAGAGGGGGACTCTGACCTAGTCAGTCAGTCAGGAAAGTCTTCCTTAAGGACACGATATATATGCAGACACCTGAAGGATGTGTAGGAATTAGCCAAGCAAAGTGATCTAGGAGAGAGGCATGTGTGAAGACCCTGAGACAAGGAGGAGCCTGGCACATTTTGAAAACAGATTTTATTTATTTATTTTTAGAGAGAGAGAAAGGGAGGGAGAAAGGGAGGGGGAAAGAGAAGGAGGGAAGCATCGATATGAGAGAGAAACATCAATTGATTGTCTCTTACATGACCCAACTGGGGACCTGGCCCGCAACCCAAGCATGTGCCCTGACTGGGAACTGAACCAGTGGTGACGTTTCAGTTTGTGAGACAATGCACAAACCACTCAGCCACACCAGTCAGGGCAAGCCTGGCACATTTGAAGAAATGAAATAAGTTCTGTATCAATGAGCCATCAAGAGAGAAAAAGAGTGGTGTGAGGTGAGATTGGAGAAAGAGGTAGCAACCAGATCACACAGAGCACTAGAATGCCATGTTAAGGATCTGGTCCCATATTTAGTCAAGTTATTTTTGTTGTTGTTGTTACATATGACAAAGACCTAATGAAAACTAGTTTAACTGAAAAAGCAATTTATTGGTTCATATAATTGGAAAGCCCAGAGTTAAAGCTTCAGGTATGGCTGGATCCAGGAGCTCAAGTAGGATCATCAAGACTTTCTTTGCTGATACTGTATATGAAGAACCTTAAAAATTCCATCAAAAAATACTAGAACTGATAAATAAAGCCAGTAAAGTAGCAAGATACAGAACAAATACTCAGAAATTAGTCACATTTTATTTTTTTTATTTTAAAATTTTATTTATTGATTTTTGAGAGACAGAGAGAGAGAAAAAGAGAGAGAGAGAGAGAAACATTGATTTGTTGTTCCACTTATTTATGCATTCTGTCATTGATTCTTGTATGTGCCCTGGCTGGGAAGCAAACCCACAACCTTGGCATATCAGAAAAAGTTCTAACCAAGTGAAATACCAGGCCAGGGCCAGAAATCAATTGCATTTTTATACACCAATAATGAACTATTGGAAAGGGGAACTAAGAAAACAATCTCATTTACAATTGCATCAAAAATACCTTGGAATAAATTTAACCAAGAATGCAAAAGACTTGTACTAGGAAAATTATAAGACACTGAAGAAAGAAACTGAAGAAGATACAAACAAGTAGAAGCACATACCATGTTCATGAATAGGAAGAATTAACATCATCAAAATGCCCATTCTACCCAAAGCAATCTATAGATTCAATACAATTCCTGTCAAGATACCAATAGCGTATTTCACAGAACTAGAAGAATATTTCAAAATTTTAGATTAGAACCACAAAAGACTCCAAATAGACACAGCAATCTTCAGAAAGAAGAATGAAGTTGGAGGAATCACACTACCTGGTATCAAACTATACTACAAGGCCATAGTAATCAAAACAGCATGGCACTGGCATAAAAACAGACATACAAGTATAGATTAATGGGACAGAATAGAGAGCCCAGAAATAAATCCCCATCTTTATGGTCAATTAATACTCAACAAAAGAGGCAAAAGCATACAATGGGGTAAAGACAGTCTATTGAATAAATGGTGTTGGGAAAATTGGACAGATATGTGCAAAAAAATGAAACTAGACCACCTTCTTAAACCATACACAAGAATAAACTCAAAGTGGATTAAAGGCTTAAATTTTAGATTTAAAACCCTAAAAATTTTAGCAGAAAACATAGGCAGTAAAATGTCTGACTTCTCTCACAGCCATATTTTTTTCTGATATATTGGGTTGGCCACAAAGTCCATTATGATTTTCTGTACGATGGCTCTAGTAGAGCTTAGTTGTCTTTAACTTCATTTAAAACAATTTTATTAGATTGTATTGTGACAGCTGGCATATCAGCATGAATTTAAAGAATCATCAAAATTGGTGAATTTTTGTGCAGCCATTTTAATATTGAAGGTAGAAGAAAATACACACGATTTTCAGTGTATTATGCTTTATTATTTCAAGAAAGGTAAAAACACAACAGAAATGCAAAAAAAAAAAAGATTTGTGCAGTGTATGGAGAATGTGCTGTGACTGATCGAATGTGTCAAAAGTGGTTTGCAAAGTTTCATGGTACAATTATTGACATTTTGGCCAAATAATTCTTTGCTGTGGGGCTGTCTTATGCACTGGAAGATGTTTAGCAGCACCCCTGGCCTCTACCCACTAGAAGCCAATAGCGGGAGATAACCGACATGCTCAAAATATCCAGATCAATTCGGTTATTTGTGAAAATAAAAAATGTGTCTTTTATTCAATGGGAAAAAACTAAATGAGCTTTTTGGCCAACCTAATATCTCCTTGGATGAAGGAAACAAAATAAACAAATACACAAATGGGACTACATCAAACTAAAAAGTTTCTGCACATCAATAAAATGAAAAGACAGTCCACCGAATGGGAGAACAGAGTCACCAATGATACATCTGGTAACAGATTAATAAACAAAATTTATAAGGAATTTATACAACTCGATGTGAAGAAAACGGTCAACCGGCAGTGCCCTTGGTGGTCCCCAGACCTGCCTCTCACTTCAACAGTGTTTAGATGGAGCACACCCAGGAACACCCCGCCTTCCAGACGCTGACCACCCTCCAACCTCTTTTCCAGTCACCACCTTTGGAACGACCTCAGCCATCCTCAGCCTCCGAGACCAGCCAACACCAGTTTTTGACCTTAACTCCTTTCCTCAGAATTATTCCGCTGAGGTGGAGGCTTCCATCAACCGCCTGGTCAACCTGCATCTATAGGCCTCCTACACTTACCTCTCCCTGGGCTTCTATTTCCACCAGGATGATGTGGTTTTGGAGGCATAGGACACTTCTTCCGGGAGCTGGCCGAGAAGAAGCATGAGGGCGTGGAGCGTCTCTTAAAGATCCAAAGCCAGCGCAGTGGCTGTGTCCGCTTCCAGGACAAGCAGAAGCCTTCCTATGATGAGGAGGGTGGGACTCAGGGTGCCATGAAGGCTGCCATGGCCTTGGAGAAGAGCCTGAACCAAGGCCTGATCCAGATCATTTTGGATCTGCAGGTCCTGGGTTTTACCCGCACAGACCTCCATCTCTGTGACTTCCTGGAGAACCACTTCCTGGACAAGGAGGTGAAATTCATCAAGAAAATGGGGACCACCTGACTAACCTCTGAGGCTGGCCAGTCCCCAGGCTGGGCTGGGCAAGTATCTCTTTGAAAGCCTCACCCTCAAGCGTGGCTAAGGCGTGGCTAGGAGCCTTTGAAGCCCAGAGGCCTTTGAAGGGCCCCTCTGCATCTCCCTGGTATCTGGCTTCTGCCTGAGCCTCTCCTTGAAACCACTAGGCATCCTCTCAACCACCCTGGAGCCCTCTTCCATGCACTGGACCAAACGGAAACAATTAAGCTTTTTGCAGGGGGGAAGAAAAACAAAAGGAAACAATCCAATTAAAAAATGGACAAAGGACCTGAATACACACTTCTCCAACGAGGACATACAGATGGCCAATAGACACATGAAAAGATGTTCAATATCACTAATCATCAGAAAACGCAAATTAAAACCACAATGAGATGTCATCTCACATCTGTCAGAATAGCTATCATCAGCAAATCAACAAACAACAAGGGTTGGCAAGGATGTGGAGAAAAGGGAACCCTCACGCGCTGTTGGTGGGAACGCAGACTGGTGCAGCCACTGTGAAAACAATATGGAGTTTCCTCAAAAAAATTAAAAATGAGCCCTGGCTGGTATGGCTCAGTGGATTGGGCACCAGTCTGTGAACCAAAGGGTCACAGGTTCGATTCCCAGTCAGGGCACATGCCTAGGTTGCAGGCCAGGTCCCCAGTGGGGGGACATGAGAGAGGCAACCACACATTGATGTTTCTCTCCCTCCTCTTCTGTCTAAAAATAGATAAAATCTTTAAAAAATACCTCTGACACTTTAAAAAAATTAAAAATGAAACTTCTTTATGACCCAGAGATTCCACTTCTGGGAATATATTCAAAGAAACTCAAAACACTGATTTGAAAGAACATAAGTACCCCTATGTTCATTGCAGCCTTATTTAGAATAGACAAAATTTGGAAAGAGCCCAAGTGTCCATCAGTATATGAGTGGATAAAAAAGTTGAGGTACATTTATACAATGGAATACTACTCAGCTATAAAAAAAAAAAGAAGAAAAAAAAAAAAGAAGGAAATCTTACCTTTTGTGACACCAGGGATAGACCTGGAGAGCATTATGCTAACTGAAATAGGCCAGGCAGAGAAAGACAATCACCATATGATTTCACTCGTATGTGGAATCTCATGAACAAAATAAACTAATAAACATAATAGAAACAGACTCATACATACAGAAAACAGACTGACAGCTGTCAGGCGAGACAAGGGGTGGCAGGGCTGGGTGAAAAAAAGGGAAGGGATTAAGCAAAAACAAAAACCAAAACCCTCACAGACACGGACAACAGCATGGTGACTACCAGAGGGAAGGGGACTAGCAGGAGGCAGAAGAGGGTACATGGAGGAAAACGGTGACAGGAGAGTTGACTTTGGGTGGTGACCACACAACACAACATACAGGTGATGTATTATAGACTTGTATACCTGAAAACGATATAATTTTATTAGCTAACAGCACCCCAACAAATTCAATAAAAATTTTTAAAAGACTTTTTCTTTTCAACTAATTAATCGTCTCTGCTTGTTTCTGCATTTCTCATTAGTTGGTCTAATTTTCTCCTGCACTGACGGATTCTGTCAATCTGGCAGGGAAACACTGACTGATTTTTACTAGACCTATTGCTTTAAAACCTCCAGTCTGAGAGTAAGAGAAAGTTACCCCTCTATCTCCATTTAGAAAAAAAAAAATCAGGAAGATATTCTGACTGTCCCTGGATCACATGCCTATCCAATGAACCAATCAGTATGTCCACCAGGATGTGGCACATGATTAGCCTAACCGGCCCGCGTCCCTACTGTGGCAGCTGGAATGAGGGTGGAGTGTGCAGAACGCAGAAGGGGAGGCCCCATGACTGACAGCCCAGGACAGTGTGGAATGTGCGAGGGTTTCCCCCAAGGACAAATGGTGCTGGTTACAAAAAAGAAATGGGCACGGTGGTAAGATACACAAACACACTGACAAAGCAGTATCATAATTAGCAGAGAGCTATGAGAAATCACTGAAGGGTTGTTGCAAGTGAAATGAAGATAAGGTTTAGTTTTTTATTGTTGTTTTAAAGATCACACTGGCTCTTGTAAGAATGGAATGAAGGGGAAACAGTGGGAGCAGAAAGGACTTCAGATTCTAGGCAAACTGAAACACCTCCCAACAACCCAAAACATATCTAGAAATGCTCAATAAACCATAGCAAAGATATTTTTAGATGCACAACAGAACTTGCAAGAAAGCGTAAGAAATCCTCATTGAGCAAAGACAAGTAGGAAGCTGAGAAACAGACGGTCAGGTGAGTAGCTGATACTGCAGGTCCCTTGGAAAGTTCTTCAGATCAAAGGTAAACAAGAGAATTGTTACATTTTAACAGCTACATGAAAAAAGAGGGAAGGCTTAGGCCTAAATGAGATGAGCATTGGATCTGAGAACCTTTCTCCCCCTGCCCACACCACACATAAATATGGACACTTCAGTGAACAGTGAATGATGGGCCTGAAAGACTTATGCACCCCTCTCCGTGGACAGAAAATAAGAAGCATTTGTGTCTAGACCTGGGCTACGGGTGGAAAAAGCCCTCTCCTTCAAGATTTTATAAACGTAACTCTTGTGATGGGTTTGGGGTTGAAATTCATTTCACTTGTATGGCCCTGAATCTTCAACATTAGAACGTGTTCCAGACCAGTCACACCCCGGTGTGCCCGGGAGAAACAAACATGGCACTTTTCTGGAGACGCCCTCAATCTCGGAGGCATGCAAAGAAAAATCCACTGAGCATACTTCACGATCTCACGCTGAGGTTTCAGCCATCTCTTCTCCCCGGTGATGACCACAGAGACCTTTACCTGGCCACTAGGCACCGGGGCATTGCTGACCCCTTGCAGCCTGTTCTGACCTTCCTGGTTGTTGTCCTCGTGATTCCTCTTCCTGCCTGCCACCAGAACGCAGCCAGCGATAGCTCTGCTATTTGCCTCACTTCTCTGGCTTGGGACTTCTGCCTCCCTCTCAACTTAGTGGGGGAATTCCTTAGTTATGAGGCCCCTGGCTGCCCCCGTGACAATTTTTCTCCACCTCTTAGGCCCAGCCTGGCCTGGGTACTCTGCATCCTGGCATGACCCCACCTGCAGGACGCCCCTTTCCGTTTGTCTTGACCCTGAGCGCTGGACCGAGACACAGGGTGCGGGGAAAAGGAAGAAGGGCACCAGGGGCAAGCTCTGGGTTGGTCTGCATCCAAGTCTATGGCACCTCATGGTGGTGGTTTGGCCTAGTGGAGCCTGGCTCTTCCTGACACACGAGCCCCTTTGCCTTCTGGCTGACCGGGTCCAGGCCCAGCACAGGTCGGGCAGTGGGTGTGGGAAGCCTCTCCTGGCTCCACCCCCTGCACGGAGGAGTGCAGTTTCTGACCGGGCTCCAGGGGCCTGAATCCCTTCTCACACCATGGCCTGCGTGGTGCGGCTGGCAACGTGGAATGCTGGCACTGAGTTCTGAGGTGAACATCAAATAACTCTGACTTAGAAAACCAGATCCAACATAGCAGGCTTTGTGAGGAGAGAAAAGCCACTAGCGGGCCAGAAACACTAAGGGAGTTGGCTGGCAGCTCTGCCCTGGCCTGCAGCAGGGAAGAAAGGCTGACCTGCCCACCTGCCCGCCTGCTTTCCTGAGAGACAAAGGCAGGGCCCTGGCAGCTGACACCAGGGCAGGGTTCTCCGCCTGCGCCCTGACAGGCCGGGAAAATCCCCTAGTTGAGGCATCCTTCCTCGGCAGCCCCTCGGGGAGTTGAGGAGGGTGACAGTGAGCCCAAGAGCTCACACATGGAGCTGTGTTTTGCTAACAGCAGAGGACAGAAAGGTTGGCACAGGCCCTTGGCTGTGTGCCCTGGGCAAGTGCCTTGGAACCACCATTCCCACAGCTCTTGATGCAGTCTTACCTCCCTTCCTGTGCCTGTCCCGGGGAATTGCCACTGGGGGTTTACTTGTCTTTGTTCTTGACTAGTGTGTGGCCTCCACCACAGTGCTGTGGTGGGCCCATCATATGGGCTCAGTAAATAGCTGCAAACGCAGGAGAGACCCCCATTTGCCTGCTGCAGACAGAAGAGACTAGACCCTATTTCTAAAGGGCTTTCTGGTACATACAGTTTAGAAGTGCAGACACAGAGACCAGGTACAGGAGTTCAAAGTCTGCCTCCACCACTGCTACTAGGACTTGCAGCAAGTTATTTAGCCTCACCACGCTTCCCATCTATGAAATAGGCATGTTACAGTACTCACGAAGGGTGTCATGAGGATGCAGTCAGGTCACCGTTGCAAAGCACTTAGCACCATGCCAGGCCTCGAGCACGTGCTCAGCAGGCATCAGACTCTGAGTTTACTTGGTGTCTATGTGTATTTGCTTCACAGTTCATTTGCATGTTCAGTCACTCACTTAATAAGCACAGTGGACGCACAGCACTGTGAAGACAGGGATGGACAGAACCGTCTTCACACCGGAGGAGCTCACGGTCTAGGGGCATTTTCTCTGTGCTAAAATAAGAGCCCCACAGACACCAACGGTCACACGTCTTACGATTCCATTTATATGAAATGCCCAGGTCAGGCGAATTTATAGAGACAGTAGGCAGACCTGTGGTTGCCAGGGGCTGGAGTGAAGGGGAGTGGGAAGTGACTGCTAATGGGCACCAGGTTTTTTTTAGGATTTTGTACACTTTCAAAAGGGTGAATTTCTTGGTATGTGAGTTATATCTAATTTTTTTTAAAAGACTAGAGTCTAACTGCCCACCACTTACAGCTCTGCGAGCTCAGGTAGGTTACGCCCTCCCCGGGCCTCAGGCTCCTCGTCCGTGACATGGGGATAACAGCAATCACCTCACAGAGCCCGGAGAAAAGCAGCTCGCTCACTCACCGTGCTGGCCTGACCAGTGTGATTTTAATTTGCAGCATCACAAAATGATTTCGAACTACCAAGCAGAGTCCGTTAAGAGTAAGAGCCATTAAAAAATCCTTTCATGAACATACTGTTCAGGTTTTGTCACATCGCACTGCACGTGATCTACAGAAAACACCCTGACTCTGTGGCAGCTGAGCCACCATGGCTTACGCTCTGGCTTCCAGAGGAAAGCACGTAAGGGTATGCCTTGACAAGCTGGAAAATTTTCCTCCAAAGTCAAACTTTTCAAAAGGAGAAAAGCATCTGGGCTTCAAATCCCTTCTTGAACTAAGAGCAACTTGAATTGATATTTCAAAATATATAATTTTCAACTGCATTGAATCAATGTTGCTCCACATCACCTGGAACAGCACCCGGCACAAGGAAAGCACTCACTGCTAGCTCGAACTGTCACACTGCGGGATGTTCTCTGCCAAAGGTGTGGGTGAATCCAATAGGAATGAAATAAGTGCCAAAGACACCTGAGAGAGTCATTGTCCCTCAGATACTTGTGTGGGCCCACTCTGGGCCAGGGACCATATAGGCATTGGAATGGGGATCCCTGGTATTGTTGTTAGAGGTCCCCTTTCCATTCACACCCAAAAAAGAGACATTTTAAAGGTAATTCTTCATTCTCTGGAAATTATGTATGACAGAAAAGAAAATCTCCCTTAAGCAAGGAGATGGGAACATAAACATGAACTTAGGAGTCCTGGGATAACCCGTTACTATGAAGCCAAGCACTTCCCCAGCAGAATGACCAGCACCAGACTGGGCTAGGGAAACTGTGTGTATGGGGCTGCCCCCCAAGTGTCTCCTCCCTCCCGTAAGGCAGCCACATTGCCAGAGGTTATCTGTTGACAACACTTGGGACCCCTGAACTTGGGCTTCTATTTTACACGAGACCTGACCTCTCCCCAAGCATCAGTGGTATAACCTCCCTGCCACGAGTACCCGTCAGTCAAAAACACGTTATCAAATTTTACATTGAAACATTTCATTAGTTCATTGTTCTAAAACCATCATTAAAAAACAGATACGAATAACATTTAATTTCCCAAAGAAAGTAACTGAGCCCTTGGTTCCCGTTCTAGATTTTACTTGGATTTTATTGTCTGATCAACTCAGTTTCAAATCTCAGTTCCACCACTGACTAATTTCAACCTTAGGCAAATTACTTAATTTCTTGCAGTCTTCACTTCCTCATCTGTAAGGTGGAGCTAATAACACACACCTTTATGGTTGTGTTAAGGATTAAATGAACCGGTGTACGTAAAGCAATTAAATGGTATCTAGTGCCTAAAAGGTGATTGACGTATATTATTATTAGTGATTTGTATGATTTGGGGCAAATAATCTGATTGTTAAATGTCATGTTTACTGCAAATCTACCTATTTCACAACGCAGCTGAGAAGATTAATGAAAGAATGGGAGGTGAAGTGCCCTGAAAAGGGCTATACTAGCTTTCGGGGACTGTTACAGCTGAGGCTGCCAGGTGGGAGATGGGAAAGAGCCAAAGTGTAGAAGGAAGCTGGGGCCATAACCTTAAAGTAGTAAAGTCACGCTTTATTTCACTTCTGAGTTTAAAAACATCAATAAAATCATTGGGCACATGTTTTTCATCAATTTACAAATAGGCTTCACACCCACAAATGTTAGTTAAACACGTGAAAGTAGGAATATTCCACCGATGTAACAAATAAGATTTCATTCACAACTCCACTACCATTGATCAATATTCCTTGTCCGGGGCATTATTTTGGGGGTTTTGGAGGCCTTTCTAGGCTTAACAGAAATTGCTGCAATTGATTCGTTTTGTCTGTTATGGGCATGGGAATGTGAGAAGATAGCAATGCCCAAACTTATATAACTGACACATGGATGCTCTTGGTGAAAAGAATTTCTAAATTAAATTCATTCTCATATACACATGGCCCAGAATGATACATTTACTGGGGAAAAATACTAATTTGAAGATTTGGAAATTGCGTTTCCCAAAGATGGCTACCGCAGCTATAGTGCCCCATCTGATATCCTGACTAATTAGAATCTGTGGGCATGATAAGATCACACAGCAGTGCAGCACTACTAGATTTGGGGGTGCTTTCTTAAATACAGTGAGGCTAAACCAAAAAAGCACCCCGAACACCAAGGACAGGTGAAGTTGGTGGGTCTGCTTTCTCGTTCATCATGACTGTGAGGCTCTTAACAGGCCACATAAGCCCTCAGAGCCTCCCTTTCTGTAGTTGGGAAAGTAACAGTCCTGCTATCACAGCACAAAAATGCTGTCAGAAACCAATGGAGACAAAGCTTCCACGGAACAACGGTCATGAAAGCAAACACCTTGCTACTCTTGACTAGCCTTTCTGTCACCTGCAGAGCAGCTCGGAATCACAGAAGACGTGCTTTTTGAAAAGCAGCCATTAGCCCACGCTCACAAATCCGAGGTGGGGCCTTCACAGCTGGTGAAAATTGAAGCACCGCGAAGTCCCACAGGACGGGCAGAGATGAGACACGCTCTTGCTGGCAACGGCCGCATTTCTTTTGCATGATGATAAGCCAGCTTTGTGGGAATGCTCCACACTCTGATCGTAGGGACCTAGAGGAGCTCTGAGCCTTCTGGAAGTATATGCTGTAGGCCCCGCCCTGTGGGACCCAGGACCAGGGTCCCCACCCGGCCCCCTCACAGCTTCCCTTCTGTGAATGTGCTCAGTGGGAGCACCGGGTTGAGGGGAAGGTCAGTTCAGGGCTTAGAGGTTTCATTGACTCGATTTCCTGAAGGAAAATAACTTCTTTCTGCATTCAAGCTAATTTGGTGAAGCATTCCCTGGCTTCCTGCCCACTAACTTTTTTAGCAATGGGAGATAAGATGCTTTTTAATATTTAAATCAAGTTTTATTCAAAGTGACCTCCCACCTGCGGCTAGTATCCACCCTGACTCTCCTGGGTGCTTTCTCACCTTTGACCTCTAGCAGGGGTGATCAACCCACAGCCTGCAGGCCACATGCGGCCCAGGACGCCTGTGAACACAGCCCAACAGAAAATTGTGAATTTACTTAAAACATTATGAGATTTTTTGTGTGTGATTACATGTTGCAATGTATTTAATGTGTGGCCCAAGACAATTCTTCTTCCAGTGTGGCGCAGAGATGCCAAAAGGTTGGACACCTGAGCTTGAAGAGAGGTCATAATTAGGCATTCACTAGCTGTGAAAGTCACTTACCACCTGTGATGTGAAGGCAATCACGCCTCAGCTGACTGGGGAGTTCACAGCATTGGAAAGCACTCTGCCACGCAACTAGATTTCATTCCCTTTTTCCTAAAATTGTTCATTAAACTTTTACTATGTGCTGGACACAGGGCTAGATCCTGGATAAAGGTTAATAAAAAAGGCAGTCCCTGCCTTCTAGGAGTTCCCAGGGCAGCAGGGGAGATGGAGAATAAGCAGGCTGTTCACACAGAGTGTGGTCAGTGCCATAAACAGGTGCTGCGGGAATACCTGAAAAAGCTCCTGAACCAGACACTGGAGGCTCAGGAAAAGCTTCCTGGAGAGGATGATGTTGAGGTTGAGACCTGAGGGATGAGCAGGAGTTGCGGAACAGGGTGGAGGGTGTGGTGTCGGGGGAAGGTGATGCAGGCAGCCAGGAGAGCAGGAATGAAGGCCTGGAGACAAGACAGCACGGAATTTCCAGAGAACTGCAGATGGGTCCACGTGGCTGAAGCATCTAGCATAGGCAGGAAGGGAGGGAGGGGAGTTGCTGGGGTAGGCAGCAGGTAGCTTGCATGACCTTGTAGGCCACACAGAGGCATCTGGACTTCAGCATTTGAAGGGCACTTAGCTGATGTTGGGGGAAAAGGATCAAGGGGCCAGAATGAAAGCCGGAGGGCATGAGGAGGGCTCTGCGGTCACCCAGGGAGGTGCAGTGACACCGTGCCCGAGGGCTGCTGTTACTCATTCTGCTGGGGGTTTGGAATGTGAAAACTCACGGAGAGCGTCTCTTACACATAGGGATGTGTTTTCTGAAGGATTCTCCTAAAACTACAGCCAATTCCTATCTAATGAGTCAACAAGAAATGCAGCAGAAAACAGCTTGGATAGACTCCGGGTAGAGGAGGCAGAAGGACATAGGCCCCAAAGCCCGCCCCGTCACTGCAGCAAGCTCAGCTTTTGCTTTTGTTCCCCAAGGCAGGGCTCCTCCACTGGAAGCCTGGCCATTTCCTGGGCCTGGGGAACACCCCTGAATAGGAATCTGCTCCTCTAAAATGAGAGCTGAATGTCAAGAGGGAGGAGAAGAGTGAAATTTCAGAGTTGGGCCCCAAGCAATTCCAACCTAATTTTCTCCGTGCAATGCGCACCACACCCCAAAGAAAACAGGCCTGACTCATGGAGCACATCAGCGCAGGGAGGCCAGGAAGCTTGGCTGCGTGCTGCCGGCCAGCCTCTCGGCACTCCGTCTCCTGGTACTCGTGGGGGCACAAGTGTTGGGGTGTCTCTCTGGAAGCCACAAAGGGAGGAAAGGTGGCCTTTACCCAACCCACCCTCCACTCCTCCACAGCCCAGCCACCTCCCTCTTCCTCCCCTGAGCTTTTAGCTCCCGAACCTGTAGCCAAGTGAGATCAGGGAGAGCAGTTGAATTATGACCAGGGCCGAGGAGGAACTTTGTGAAGCCATTCCAGGGGCCACAGCCCTGGGAGTGTCTGCAGCTGATTCAACAGATGGGGAGGCAGGGAAGGGTCACGGAAAGCAAGTGAGATTCAGGTCAAAATTCCACTTCTACCACATGGTAGTTGGGAACCTGGAGCAAATTACCTAATTCTGTTCAGCGTCAGTTGCTTCAACTCTAAAATGAGAATAATAATGCCTCACTTAGCAGGTTGCTGGAAAGCGTGTAGCCCAACATCTGAAACAGAAGAGGTGCCTGGGAAACTTGGATTTCCACAGCAGGTATTGCCCACACAACCCATAAGGCCCTTATCCCAGTGTCCCGTCTGTGCTGGGCCTCGTTCCCCCAGGTGGTCTCACAGGCAACGGGAGGGCGGGAACCGCATCACACGTCCGTTTGCTCCCACAGCGTCTCTCATTTAGTGTGGGTCGATACATGTTTCCTGGTACACACAGATATCAAGATCTCGGGGAGGGTACAGGCAATAATGCTAACACTAAGAGTCTCTGGCACCCAAAGCACACAGTATCACTCTTTAATAAGTTAAATTTCAGGGGTATTTGGAGCCAGTCAGTAGAAGAGGCAAAGCACTGGTAAACCGTGCAGGGCTAAGCTGCGCTGCCTGGGGCATGCCACCACGCTCCAGCGGTATGACCTTGGGCAAAAAACTGGATTTTATCTGTCAAATGGGAGCATTCAACGTACCTACCTCACAGAGTTATTGGGAGCATTTAGAGTATATGGAAAACACTTAGAACAATGCCTGGCATTTAAAGCTCAGTGTTTACATAGTACTTACACATCTTTGTCTCATCATGGCCAAAGCTCAGCTGAGTTTGCTGGGCTGGACTCCCTTGTTCAGTGGCAACATTAGAAATGTCACCCCAGATAAAGACCCTGTCACCTGGAACAGGGATTCCATGCTGGGTGGCAGAGGGGTACAGGGCTGACCTGTCTGTCTGGAATAGCTCATAAGAAACCATAAAATACATTGCAAATACCAGTGCTATAGGTTTTGTTTTCCAATACTTAAAAATCTAGAAACAGCCCTGGCTGGTGTGGCTCAGTGGATTGAGTGCCGGCCTGTGAACCCAAGAGTCACTGGTTCGATTCCCAGTCAGGGCACATGCCTGTGTTTCGGGCCAGGTCCCCAGTAGGGGGTGTAGGAGGCAACCATACACTGATGTTTCTCTCTCTCTCTTTCTCCTTCCCTTGCCGTCTCTCTAAAACTAAACAAATAAAATCTTTTTTAAAAATCTAGAAAAAATATTATAATAAGTGTAGTCCTAGTTCCCACTGCTTTGACAACCTACCAGGAGTTAGATACTGTGCCCACTGCTTCTCACAGACCCACTCACTTAAGGTTCTCAATGCCCCCATAGAGTTGGAACTATTTTCTTTCCCAATTTAAAAAGGAGGAAAAGGATATTCAAAGGTGACTCAAGTGGAACTCAAACTCAGGCTGTTGGCTCCCAAGCCTGTGCTTTTAACTGCTTATAATACACTCTCGATTGGATGTTCTAAGATGAACAAGATGCCAGTGGGCTCGTGGCATCTCGACAGATGCCAGTAATCTCGCTCTCGGGTTCTGAGAGTTCTGCCTCCATCCCCTGAACAGGCATCGCGGCATCTCAGCACCACAGGACACACGGCAGTGCTTTGCCATTTAAGACCTCCTGAAAACCACCTTCCTTTCCCTCATTCCCGTTAACCATGTCAAGCTTACTTTACCCTCCTCAGAAGGGTCGAGGCCTTAGAGGACCCTGCTAAGAACTGAAGTTATAGCCTTGGCTGTAAGTTAAATCTAGCACAGAGAAGTTCTTTTTTCTATCTAGAACATCCAAACAAAATACAATACCGACTTCCCTCTCAACAACCAAGCTGTTTTCTTTCTGAAATGAAACATGCATTTTATAATTAAGAAGAAAGACACCAAGAAATAGTAGCTTATTTTGCTTTAATAACCCAAAATATTTGTGTGAATGGGACTATGCTGCAAAACAAGGCAGGAATTTGTAGACAAGTACGTCTCACTCTGACAAAAGAGCTGATTGGAGAGAAGGCAGCGGAAATTGCATTCGCTGGATTCCATGTAAACAGTAAATGGCGGGAAAGGGTCACCAAGGAGAAAGAAAGGTGCACTGACATTTCACTGGCCCATCCTAAGGATTAAAAGTGGCCTTGTTAGCTGATGCTCAACCTCTATGTTACATTGTAGTGTAAACAGAACTTGGCACTGAGGAGACAACCCCCACACAGCAGCATGAAAAGGGCATGAAAAGGGACTGACATGGCATAAGCCCCTGGGTCCTTTTCCCCTCTTTCCCACGTGGCTCCCACGGGCATCTCAATTGGTAGTGCTTTGCAAACGTACTATTCATCAAAAACTGGTTAGTGGGAAAACCAAATCCTAAAAAGCCTGGGTGGGTGAGTACACGTTATTTCTAACCATGCTCTTCAATCAGATGACTTGGGGGTCCCGGGGTGGAGAGACGCACTGCCCCTGGCCTGTCTTCTTAGGTGATGACAGTAGGTGCGGAGCGTCCCGTCCTTTCCTGGAGTTGGGAGACCTTCAGAGCAATGGAAACAAGGGGGCCCAACATGACCTGAGAAAGACACAAAGAGAACGTTTTCCACCACTTTCTCTAGACACAGATCCGTCGCTCCAGCCCCGACTTTGCCTTTGAGCTCCTGACCCAGCTGACTGCCCAAGTCCCAAAGGCTCCTCCGACTCTCCCAGTCTAAAAACAAAGGCAGCTGCTTCCCCTACCGGCATTCTCTGTTGCAGCGAATCAACACCACGATTTGCCACATAAAGCACAGAAACAACTAGGTCATTCTTTGCCTTTCCTCTCTACCAGCCCCTTTCCGATCTACCAGCAAGCATAAGTTTTCTTTCTGGTTGTTTGTTTGTTTTCTACATGTCTCTCAACGGCACCCACTTCTCTCCAGCCCAGTGCCATAGCTGTTGCTAAATCAACGTTCTCTCTCTAACCTGGAAAGTGGTGCTTCCGGATCCACTTCTGCATCCTCCAAGTCTTTTTCCCACACAGAACCCAAAGAGCTCTTTTCAGAATGCAACAACCCTCCCCTCTCATCTCCTCTCACTTAAGGAAAATAAATTCTCCTGTTGCTTAAATAAATAAATATTTTAATATAAAAATGAAAACTACTTCTCTAGTTGAACAGCCCATTTTACAGGTGAGGCAACGGATATCCAGAGAGGGGATCTGACCAAGTACTCAAGGGCAAGGCCAAAGTAGTACACTTTCTACTGCCCACTGTCGCTTTCCCTCATCGGAGCCTCCACAACTGATTATGTCTAGGTGAAAACTAGAAAACCAACATGGGACCACACCACTTGGCCATTTCCCCTTGGGGCTCCAACAGTCCCAACGAAGTGCTGAGGCTGCGCCCCGGAAGCTCCAGAGTGAGTGTAGGCATCGCCCCAGCCGGAACGGTGGCACACCTGGGTGCTGTGGGCACCCTGCACCCTTCGGCGCCCTCCCACCTGCTCAGGACTGTGGTCCAGAAGAAACTTATCTCTCATACATTCTTTGCATCTACCATGTTCCAGGCATTGAGACAGAGAAACACAATTCCTTCCTTTCTTTTTCTCTTTCTCTATTATTCTTTGGGTTAGCATGCAGACAGCAATGTCTTTTGTTTAAGTGTCAGGGATGCCTGTAACACAACTCATGATGACTGAAGCTGGAGCCTGGCCCCTGGAAAAAACGTAAAGTGAAGTATCCTCTCACCTCCCTGTTTTTGTGATAAAAACAAATATGAGAGCCACTCTTTCTCAAAAGCTAATCCTACGTGCCAGCCTGGGTGTTCAGAATTCTGCATCGATTGTCTCATAGGTAGTGTACTGGCATTGCACAGACCAGGAAACCAAGACTCAGAATGTTGAAATGACTACAGCTAAGTGGCAAACACTGAATTAAGAGAAAGATCTGACTCCAAAGTGTATGCTCAAAACCACTGTGCCAGGGGTTTTCAAGTGAGTTTCACAGGATTTTAATTGGGTGTTTGAAGAAGAAAGGCTGTGAGCAAAAGTAAGTGTGGAGAATGCCATTGAAACAGGTGTCTCTACTGCAAGTCTTCTCAGTGCCTTTAAGATGCGGTGCGTGCTGTGAATTGCCAAGAAGGCGCCAGTGTACAACACTCCCTGGACATTTTTGCTCTGGTGCTCTGGTTGGGGAGCATCCACCAAAACGGGGAGTGCACGTGGGAACACTCGACCCTGTGTGTCACTGCTCCCCCTTGGCTCTGCCACTGGGGTGTCTGTCCTCCAGTTCTCTGTCCTGTGCCCGGCTCCCAGGACCACGCCATACTCTGACATACTTCTGGAGACTCTTTTCATGAGCCTGGGAACCCAAACAGCCAGGCTGCAAGTCCACTGACTTTTCCATAAAGGCATTTCTTGCCGGGTCATGAAACTCTCTCCCTCAGCACCAAACCTAGAAGCAGCGTGTGTTCTGCAGGGTGGGCAATCAGACCAAGCAAAGTGGCAAACGAGCAGGGACAGACCAGAGTGCCAGCTGAGGGGCTGATTTAAAAATTAGCTATCCTGCCCTGGCTGGTGTGGCTCAGTGGATTGAGTGCAGGCTGTGAACCAAAAGGCTGCTGGTTCAATTCCCAGTCAGGTCACATGCCTGGGTTGCAGGCCAGGTGTCCAGTGGGGAGCACACAGAGACAACCACACATTGATATTTCTCTCTCTTGCTCTGTCCCTTCCCCTCTCTCTAAAAGTAAATAAGCAAAATCTTTTTTAAAAAATTACTATCCTGAATCTGCCACTTACGAGGCATATGAGCCTACTAACTCATATTAACCTTTCTGTGCCTCAGTTTCCTTATCTGCAGTAGGGATAATAATAGAGTCCACCTCATTTGTGACTGAAATGGGCATATTCCTACAATGGGTTTAGAACAGAGCTTGGCAAATAGAAAAAGCTCCGATAATTGTTAGCTATTAGTGTTGTTATGACGTACTGAAGGAGACATGCTGGAAAGTGAGCACACCTATTTGATGATTTGTGAAATACGCTGTAATAGCACAAGTTTGATGGAACCATTATCATTCCCTCCAACAGAAAGCACTAGTCAAGCTACAGGGCTTGGGCATTACCTGGGGGTCCTGGTAGATCTTGGCAATGTCCTTCTCATAGCTGTCGATATACAGTCGAATGGTGGCCCCCGCGCTCCCAGTGCCACTCAGTCGAAAGATGATGCGGGAGCCATCTGCAAAAAGGAGCCGCAAGCCCTGGAAAAGATAAGCAGAGACGTTTTCCCCTTATACGCTGGAAGGGAGATTAAAGGCTAGCAAATTACAAGGGGTTCGTTTGGAGATCATAATTTCATCTATACTCGATCAATCAGGAGCTTAGATCCTTGATAAATGGCGGCAGTTGAGCCCTGTGAGTCTGTCCCAAGCAATGGGGGCTGAGCTCACGGGGGAGAGGCATTCGCAGGGTCAGGCGGGAGACTTGAACCTGGGGAGGCTAGTGACACCAGGCCCGCCCCCCTCCCAACTTCACTGATTTATGGACTAAACATCTCAGTTTAAAGCTTGATACAGTAAATAAATAAGTAAATAAATAAATAAGCCATTAGATGCAGAAATTCGACAGGAGGGAAATATGGACAGGAAGGACTGAAGCCAGAGCAGAAGAGGTTCCAGGCAGACAAGAGGAAGAACTCTCTGTAAAACACTGGCAGAGAGCCTCCAAAACAGGAGGCTGCACGCTCCAAACAGCAGAGACCAGCTAGTCCCCACCTATAAGACAGGACTGCTTCCGGTGCCTGAGGACTAAAAGTGGGTCCATATGGGTATGATGCCAAGCCCAGCCCCCTCTCTGCTGTCCTCTCCTTCTCCTCCTTGTCCACATCTCTCATCCTCAATCATCTTTTTGCTTCAGAGGAAAAGGTGGGGGACTCCTGCATAGATGTTCTATAGCCTGAGGTGAGAAGGCTGGGCAAGACAGTTATCTAGGACCCATCCATCTTTATGAATTCTTCCATAAAGAGAAGAGTTTTGTACAGAGCCAAAGGCTGGCCAGAAGGAAAGACACCACTCCACATCTGCTATTCGTCACCAAACCCCAGCCAGGGTTTGCCACTCAGCAGTGGAGACAGCAGATGAAATGCACGCAGGACACCCCCAGGTCAGCCATCACAGCGGGGTACAGTTGATTCCCATTCCCCGTGTCCTGCTTTCCAGAAGCACACCAGGACTGGTCTCATTCTCCCACAGCTTCAACTTGAAGTTTCTAAATTCTTTGCACTTGGTTGCAGATGCTAAACCTGCTTCGGGAGATTTTCTCTCCTACCTGGGCTTCCATCTGGATACTCAGACTTTCCAGCCCCGGCTGGGAGCTCAGTTGCTTAGAGTGTCATCCTGATGCCAAGGGTGTGGGTTCAATCCCCAGTATACACATATCAACCAATGGATGCATAAATGACTGGAACAGCAAATCAGTGTTTCCCTCTCTGGCTCTTCCTTCCTCTCTCTCTCTCTAAAACCAATCAATCAATCAATCAATCAATCCTCAGACTTTCTTGTTACAGAATGCAGAGCTGCTGACCTCCTCCACAGAGCGCAGACAGCGGGCCCTGCTCGTGGCGACACTGCCCCGCACCCCTCCGCTGCCCTCCTCCCTCTAGCAGCTGCAGGAGGCAGGGCAGGGTTGGGGCCTTTTCCTACATGTCCATTCTCTCTGTGAAGGCTTTACCACAAAAACTTCTCCTCGGTTCTGCTCTGCCCTCCCCTGGGCCCCACCTTTCCCTTTTCTACATCCACCCCTCCTCCTTCACCCCAGGTCTCTCTTTTTCTAATTATCTCAGACATAATTTACAATTGCTTATACTGGACCCAAAGTTCTCACAGATGGTGAAAAGGCATCAGGAAGAAAAGCCACTGTGTTAGAATTTTGAGAAAGGGAAACACCACGCACCGAGGGCCGTTGTGACAATACTCCATCCACTACCTGCTCTCCGGAGAGAGATTTCAAATAAACCCCGCACCCCAGTTCCTCCGAAGCCCGTCAGATGCCTAGAGAAGAACCAGTCCAAAAATCTGGATCTGTCAGGGAAAAGCAAACAGGAAAGCTACAACAGAATCTGCAACTTCCTCTTTCTTATCTGTTTCTAAATTATTACAGATAAGTCCGTTCTGTGATAACAACAACAGAACCAGAGGAGAGAGGACTGTGGGCCCTGCGTACTTGTGAGAAGCCTGGAGAAGGGCTGACGCAGCCTGTGGCCTTGGTCCTCAGCAAGCTAACAGCATGTCTCCATCCAGACCTGGTCCAGGTCCTCAGCTGTGAACTTAGGGTTGGCTATAAGTCACAAGCCACAGATAGTAAGTTGATGCTTCTGTGAATGGCTTATCTATTTCTGCTTCTTTTTAATAAATCCTCATCTGAGGATATGTTTATTGATTTCAGAGAGAGGAAGGGGGGAGAGAGAAAGCACAGAAAGAGAGAGAAAGACAGAGACAGAAAAACATCAATCAGTTGACTCCGATTCAGGCCCTGACCTGGGATTGAACCCCTAACCTAGGTGTGTGCCCTGACTGGGAATTGAACCCACAACCTTTTGGCATATGGGATGATGCTTCAACCAACTGAGCCATCTGGCCAGGGCTATTATTTCTTTCTTTCTTTCTTCTTCTTTTTTTTTTTACACATTAGAGTTATTAGTGTATAACAATGACTCTCACACTGGCTTTCTGCTATAACCTCGTGAGAGAAAAGAGAGAGGTTGATCCCTAATGCAGCAGTTCTTTCCCCTGGATTCAGGGGCTCCTTTCCGCACACTCTCACACATCCTGCACATGCTGCACGGGTGTCTGCCTCTTGGTGTCTCTGGGCCGCACTGGAAGAAGAAGAGTTGTCTTGGGCCACACATTAAATACACTGCAACACGTAATCACAAAAAAAACCCTCATGATGTTTTAAGTAAGTGTATGATTTCGTGTTGGGCCACATTCATGGCCATTCTGAGCCGCAGGCAGTCTGCGGGCCGCAGGTTGGACACCCCTGTGAGGGTACAAAAGTCCCTCTGGAGGCTAGGCTAAGAACTGCAGAAAAGGGCGTAGAGGAGTGCGAGGAACCAGGGCATAGCCATTTCCCCTGTGAGCACACGGGCAAGTCATGTGTGATTCGGCAGAAAGCCAGCTGAGAACAGCTACCCTGGCAACGCAGGGCAGCAAGACAGAAATGACCACAAGGCCTTTTTCTTTTTCTCCTTGCTGTCGCAGAGATGAAGCTCTGAGGAGTCTCTCCCACACCCACTTAAATCTGTTCCTACCTGATTTCTTGAAATGCTTCCATCCACTGGATCACTGTATTCAAAGTTATCAACCTTCTCCACGGTGTAAACTTTGTCACCCACTGAGAACTGTTTCCCCACGAAGGAGCGGTCGGATATCAGGGCCTCCAAGTCTTTCATCATTTTGTTTGCGCCCTCGGCCTCCACCTCCTCATAATCATACCTGGAAGAAGTCACGAAGCTGAGACCCACAGGCCGACTTCAGATCCCACCAACGCACATCAGCACTTCCTTCATCATTTGTTTGGCCCTGGCCCAAGACCAGCTAACTTCAGAAGAAGCTGGCAAAAAGATGAGCCTGTCAGTCCCTGGGGATGGAGCAGGCCAAGGATAAAAGGAAGGGATTGGAGGATTTCAGGGAAGGGTTAGGAGATTCTGAATAAGCAGAAAAATCCCATCCTGGCTTTTCTACAGAATAAAGTCCTAAGAAGCTTCAAAGGCTTTTGAGAGATACCATCTAACGTTTAACCATCACATCCTGAGGAGGTAGAATTAAAAGCAGTGTTATCTTTTGGGAACTCTGCATAAAGGAGCACATGACTCAGGAAACTTCTCTTTCAGACTCCCGGAGCTTCTGTGGGATAAGTGCTGGCACTGGTCCCAGGCAGGGACCTGCCTGAGGCGGCTGAGCTTTTGGCAAAGGAGAGTCACAGTCTCCACAGGAGCTTCCTAAAGTCAGGCCAAGTCGTCCCTGACCAGAGGAAGGAGCCAAACCCTAACTCTTCACATCTGAGACAACTCTGTCCTTTCAGTGACAGGCGATTTTAATCCAAACTGCTTTGGGTTCACCCTGACGGAGGTGACCTGGGGTAGTTGCAAAAGGAACAAGAAAAAAACAGTGCATCAGAAATGGAAGTCTGTGACTACTATTCTTCCAAGAATTATTCTTGACTTCTTTCTCAGGAGGTTAAAGACTCTTCCAGGATGCTTTTCTTGCCCTAGTGGGACACACCTTCTTGAGAGAGTTTTTTTGTAGAGGCTCAGGATAGCAGAGTCTGTGTTTATTTGCAAGAGCGGAACAAATATGATATGTGCAACATGACACCTCTGAGACATGAGAAATACCAGGGAATGCAGGCCGACCCATTCTGGCTCCAGGATTCTATGAATCAAGGACAGCAGTCCCCTTCATCTTGAAGTCAGTTCTTTCCCCCAGTTAAAATGATAAAGAGCCAGAAATTACAACCAGGTGCTTGTGCTTTACATCTGTGACCTCTGGGTGTTCAGGGGAAATGTTCTATAAATCCTAGGCACAGAGGGGTATAATGGAAAGAATCTGGGCTTTGGAATCAGACAGAACAAGCTATGAATCCAGCCTCTATTGCTTACTGACTGTGCAACTGACTACGGGCAAGTTGCTTCATCTCTCAGGATCTCAGCTGCCTTATTAATAACTGGTCGGAGGTGGACGTGAAGCAATGTGTGCAAGCGTGCCTGGCACTTCTGTTCCATCAACAGAGGGTACGGTGGAGACATGACCAGCAATAAATACAGGTTCTAAGAACTTATTTGCAGTATTTATTGCAATACCTGCTTAACAGTTATTTGAAATTAATAAAAACTGTTAAAATAGTTTTTAGATGGAGACTTTTAACTCATTCAAGAGTGACCCTTTCTCTGAACAACCCCTCCTAACATTATTCCACCTTGGCAACGGATTCCTTGTTAACTCATTCATTTGTCTACTCGAAGCATATCTGCAGTGTCAGCTGTGAGCTAGGTGTTGGTGATGCCACTGAGCACAAAACCAGAAGTGGTTCTGCTTTCATGATTCCCTGTGCTCTAGAGAGTTCACGGCTGCTGTTCTGAATTACCAGGTTTTTCTGGTTCTTAGAAAGTACAGATTCTTGCCTTGGTTCCCAGGGCTACCATGTGGCAGTTATTACTTATACCTTCCTCAAAAGAATTAACTCAAAGGAAGAAGAGAACAATGAACTTGTCCAAAGTTGAGAAAAGAATTCTCATGAAGGAGGCCAAGTTGCTTAAGATGGAATTCTTCCTTGACAATCTAGAGAACACGGACTATTAAATCTGTGAAACATTTTCTCAATTCCCTATTTGAACTCACCTATTTTATATATAGAAAAGGCAGCTGAAGTCCAGAGAAATTACAAGTATATAGTTTTTATAGATAAACAATTTACCTAATATATATTTTTTCTCATATTTCCTTTCCTTAATTAAGATACTGAGGTCCAAGAGAAAATTTGTTACATTTTTTACAATTACTGTGGGGAAAGGCAAATTGAAATTAATGAAAAACACTACTGGTAAAAAAAAAAAAAAAAGAAAGTGCTTAAAAAATAGAAGTATGCATAGTAAAGAAGAATTACTAAGTATTTGAAGTATTTTGTTCACTGCTGAATCCCCACTGCCTAGCAGAAAACAGGTACACAGTCAATATTTATTGAATCAATGAATGAAGTATTGACAAAGTATTGACAAGTACACAGTCTTTGGGGACCTATTTCAAGGAGTCAGAAAAGTTAATTTGGACTAAGCATAGTCATTTCCATAATTTCAGAAAAAAGTTTCCATACTTTTAGTGCCCCAGAGTTTATAACACATTTTCAGGTTCATATTTCATTTAATTCACTCAATAGGTGGACTGTTATTTCCATTTGCACAAATGAGAAAACTGAGTACAAAGAGAGGTTAAATGACTTCCCCATCCACTGAGGGGGAGAAATAAAATTTGAATCCATTTTTCTGAATCTAAATCCAATGCTGTTATCATGTCCACCTGATAGGTACATTTAAAAGGCTTAAAAAACATTTATTCTTTTGAATAATGTTAACTAAATTTTGTAAGCCTCGTTCTTTATGGATGACATAAAAGCTGACTTCATCGTGACCCCAACTTGATTATTTTAAAAATCCCCACTTGGCAGAGGTTGGATGAACCGGAGTTTCACTGTCAGTTATGACAGGAAAGAATTGGTGTGCGCGAGAATTCCTCCTGTCCACTTCCCCACCCTACCTCATCCCCAAACCAGGCTAGGGCTCACCTAGTGAAGAAATTCCGGCCATACTTTTGCCAGTGATCTTTGAGAATGTCCTGCACACTCTGTTTACGAGTGGCTAGAAGGGACAGCCAAGCAAGGACAGCCCAGAGTCCATCTTTCTCACGAATGTGATCAGAACCTGGTAGGGGAAGAGCAAGCAGCTGTGAGAAATGTGACTTCTCCAAAACACTTGGCAATAAACTCAACAGGAAACATGTAGATACAGCCAAAGAAGTCATAACACTTTACTGAGGAACTTGAATACATAGAAAGAATCACACATTAAATAAAGCAACAGAATACTGACAAGAAGTCGATGCTTCCCAAAGTACTTTAAAACTTAAAGGCAAATGCCAATTAAAATGTCAGTAGATTAATTTGGTGCAACTTGATATATCAATGATAAAGTATTAATGTGAGTGGTGAAAAATAAATCTTAAATAAATAAACAGCAAAGAATATGACCATTATAAATTTTAATAATTAAAATAATCTGGTAGCATAATGGAACAAAATGAAGCACCTATAAAGAGACCTAAAGCTGTATGACACTTGAGTGTATGATAAAGATACCACTTCAAGGCTGTAGAAAAGGAACAAATTACTTTTTAAATAGTATTTGGTTAACTAGCTAAATAGTTGAAAAAAATTCAGGTTTTTTTCTCTATAAAATGACAAAAATAGTCTAGATAGATGACATTCAAATGCAAAAACTGGAAACCTTTAAATACTAAAAAATATATATAAATGCTTTTCTACAAATCTTGGATGTGACTAATACATATAAATTCAGAATTCATAAAGGAAAAAACAATGTATTTGTCTTCTTAAAAATTAGCATTTCTGGACAATGAGGGGGATTGACTGTGCAAGTAGGGGGATGGGGTAGGGGTGACCAATGAGGGAAAAGGTGGGGCAACTGTAACTAAACAACAGTTGTAAATAAATACATAAGTAAATAAATAACAGCAAAGCTACTATCAGCAAAGCCACTACAGATAAAATCAAAAGGTCATTTGCAAACTTTAAAAAACACATTTGCAATATAAAGACATTTAATATCCTCAGAACAGAAAAAAATTATTATCTATTAACTAGAAAAAAGCAAAACCTCAATAGAAAAACAGGCCAAGGATATAAATATGCAATTTACTAAAGAAAAAAATGCAGGGTTCCCAGTTAATATGATAAATATCTGGCACTGTTTTTGAGAAGATAAAGTTAAAGCCACAATAAGAAACAGCTACTTGCTTGACAAATGGCCACAGATTTAAAAATGACAACACCTAGTATCCGGGGAGGGGTAAGGGAAACGGGCTTCCGGCATGCTGACGCTGGGAGGGCACAGTCCTCCTGGAGAGCAATCTGGCCAAAATTATTAAACCTTGAAAATGGACCTACTTGTCGATCCAGCTCCTCCAATTTTAAGACATCTTTCTTCAATCAATAGGAACTTGGTTAAATAAGCTATGGCACATCTGTCTCCTGCTAAGTTCCTTGCTAAAATCTTTACCCAAAATAACAAATTGACTTCTTTAGATGCGCTCATATGCACGGAGATGCTTTACCAAGGGCCTGATGTAGAACACAACTCTCATTTTTGCCATTAACTTCCTTATTCTAAAAAAATAGCAGACAATGTTGAACTCTACTTTCTGATTTTGAATAGGACTCCATACAATCTCTCTCTAATAGTGCTTTGCATATTATCATGCCTTGAATTATTTATGCGCCTGCCTTCCTTGACTCTCCACGGGGTCTTATTTCTCTTAGAACTGCCCAAGTATCTAGCACAATGCTGACTAGGTAGTAGGCACCCTTCCCCTCTCCATCCTTTTACACCCAGCTCAAGTAGCCTCTTATCTTTGAGACTAGATCCCAGCTTCCCTGGGCAGTTATGAGCTACTTTCTCTCTCTTCTCCTATAGTGACCTGCTTGAAATATCTGGTAAAGTTCCCTACTCCTTGAGCCTCAGTCATTTATTTATGAGCCTGTCACCCCATCAACCAAGTATTTCTCGGAAGCATCTGTTATTTTTATCTTTGTAACTAAGTCTGCTAATTAACACTGTACATGGGATACAGTATAGATAGCTAATTGTGAAGAAGTTCATGAATAAGCTAATCAATTAATTAATCACTCCAACATTTTTTCTCTCCATTGATACATTAAAAACACACTAACTTTTTCTTTCAAAAGATTTTCTTTTTAATAAGTTACTGGTTTCAGAAATAACAGTTCTTAAAACCTGAATGCTGGCAAAACTAGAGATATTAAGCAAGACTTTTAGTGTTTTATGTAACATATTTTGGAAATGTTTACTTAATTTTATTATCTATGAATTTTTATTAGCCTTTACTACCACTTCAAGGAAGAAAAAGTTACCTCTCTAATGCTTCGAGATTTTGCAAAGGATGAAATGTTTTGGCAAGACTTCATCCTGGGAAGCAAGACCCTGGCAGCTTCCTCACTGTGCGCAGAATTCATCACAGAAGCATGTGAGTTGAAATTATTCGTCTGTGCACCTCTGAGGGTTTTTTTCTTCCTTTCTTCCTTTTTCTTTTTTTTGTTGTTGTTGTTTTAGGCTAGACTGAAAGTACAGGGGCAATGTTCCTTTGTGCTCTTATGGCCCTGGATAAAGAATTTAGCTTTCTTTTATGTGAAAATAAAAATAAAATCTAAAAATCATACCCAACTCAGATCAAGTTACTTGAAGATAATTCAATCGCACATCTAACATTATAAACAAAATGCCTGCCTTGGATAACATAAACAAATATTCTGCTCCATTTGCATGATCCTCGGTCTCTTGGAAATTCTGATTCATCTCACTAAGCACTTTGGATGTATCAAAACTCTAACTATGACTAATACTCAGGAAGTCTGAGTAAATTGCATTTTCTTTAGGGTACACACGAATGATGACAAGTTCCTAGTGAAAAAAGGCAATGATATGTGTGTTTCCAAAGCTATTATTATTTTTACAGTTGTGGCAGTTGTGGTTAAATGGGACATGCTTTATGAGTCAGAAAACCTAAATCTGAGACTCTTGTTATCTAGAAGCTGTTGAAATTTGGACACGTCACTTACCTTTTTGGATCCTCAGTTTCTCCAACTGTAAAATGGGGATAAAGCCACCTTTCGCACACAATTTTAAGACATTACTCTGATAGAGAGTAGGAATATTTTGTAAACTGTTAAGCACTATATAAATACAAGATACCACTATGAATAAGGGAACAAATAAAAAAACTCTTAGGAAAAATTTAAGTATTCCACTACCTGATTAAGTTTCCAAAATAATGATCTCTAACTTACATATCGGGGAAGAAAATGAAAGAACACAATCCAATCTGCTCTTTTCTCTGGGCAGTGGACTGCAATGTTTTTCTCTTCTTCCTTATCTAATTTTCCCATTGTAAATGCCAATTATTGATATGCTTTTTTAATGAAAAAAAACAAAGTAAACGAAGCCAAGCTCACTTAACTGTGGAAAAGGGAGAGCACCGTCAGCAGCACCACTGGTCTCGGCCGACACAGAGGTGGCTGCGGGTTTTGCATAGTTCTCTTCATGCTTGGTCCAGCTCAGGGGCCAACTGAGCACATGGGAATTCTGCTCTTTCAGCATCTCCAACCACCTGTCACTTTACTTCGGCCTAATCAGCACCTTGTGATAAGTATAAACTCGGCGCGGTCAGGGCATACTCTGGGCCTCAGCCAAGAAAAATGTCAACCCTTGCTGAGGGAGCCAAGAGCTAAAGGTTTGGGGATTAGGTTCCATTGACAAGTCTGGGCATCTCAGGAAGGACCCGGCTCTTGCCCCTTCTAGGCAACAGGACTGCAGATGGGGATGTGGCAGCTAAAAGAGCTACACAGAGTTCTCTGAAAGCTGCAGCGTCTGTCTTTCTCTCTGTCTCTCTCTGTCTCTCGGCCCATTTCTCTCTCTCCCGAAGTCTCCCACACATGCCGTTCTCTCTGCCTGGAGGTTTCTACCCCACATATACCTGGCTAACATCTTCTGCAATTACTTTAAACTTCACTCCTCATGCAGGACACCTTCCTTCTCGCCCTTTGTGCTCACCCACATGCTATCACAGCCTGTGTCTTCCTCCCCCTCGCCCCCCTAGACTATGAGTTGTGTCCCTGGCTGGTGCCTGGCATACAGTCAGCTCTCATAACGTTTTAGCCAAAGAATGCTCAGACCCGAGATGACTGGCTGGGAGGTTCAGTGACTCGCTGGGCCCACAGTCCTGTCCTCTTTGGTTTTTACTGCACAAAGGACTTCACTCAGGTAAGCTCCTCAGGAAGCCTTTTCCAGATCATACCAGCCCTCAGGGGCGCCCCCTCACCCACCCTCAGACTCTCCATTCAGCAATGAATCCTGCCCTGTCCCTGGAACTTTGTTTCCTTTGAAGAAAGGTAGTGAGATGACGAGCAGGAAGTGTGTCTTAACCCAAACTCCACCTTTTACTCAACAAACATGAATTAGTGCCTTGCACGTTCCAAGGACATGAGACAACACCGAGACTAGTAACCCATATTCCTCAGCCTCACAGCTGAGCACAGACATACAGGTGAGGGAGATAGACGTGCAGGTAACAGTTTAACTTAGTTATACTTAGGGTATTAGCCTAGTTCTATTGGGGTGTTCTCTCTGGGACATCTCCAGAGATGGGGGATGGCTTTACCTACAAGAAAATGTACTTAAGAGACAAGCAATGAAAATGGGCAGAGGACTAGGTAGAAAATCTGATCTTCTACACCACGGAAACAAGTCAGGTGCCCTGAGTATAAAGCTCCCAGAGCACCCTGTACTTTGCCTCCTATTACTTAGCACACTTGTAACAACCAGCCAGGAGCTGACCTCCCTCCGCAAATATGGACTCTACAGAGCCCTCCACCAGGACAACATTGTGTCCCCAGAGCGTAACCCAACATCTGGAACACAGTCGAAGCTCAATAACCATCTGAGCAATGAACTGATGAAAACAGGTACAAATATGAAGGTCTTTTCATAGAGGCTAAAATTAAAAGAAATTTGCAAAGCATGAATGCTGCACTTCTTCAAGTCAGTGCTCCTGTGTGATGGATGCATCATCACTGGAGGCTTTTAAAGATGGGACAGGGAAAGTTGTTGCTGACTTCTAGACCTGACCAGGTCATAATTTCCTGGCATATTTCCATAGGATATCAAGTTGATCTTCAACCTGGTTTCCTATGCTTTTCTCCCAAAGCCCCATTTTTCCGAGGAAGAGTTTCAAAAGCAGTGATATTCTATTCTATTCTATTCTATTCTATTCTATTCTATTCTATTCTATTCTATTCTATTCTATGACTTCACTTTATTTCCTTCCCAATTTCCCAATAAGTTCAAGGTGAGACAGAACTGACCACTCTGACCTCCTCTATTGTGTATAAACATGTACCTCATCATCCAGTTAGGGGGGAAAAACAACTTTGCACCATGAGATCAACCAAAAATAATAGGTTCGTGCTGTCTAGTACTAGTGCACATTTCTGAGTCCTTAACAAAAAAACACCTTTACACCTGGTGTCTGTAATGCTGATGTCAGGGGAAGTGCCCCAGCCTTGGTGGCTAAGATAATCACATGAGATAGCTGCTGTTTCTCCAACATAAATATACTAATGTATAGTTGGTAACATTAGTAATATTGTGGCTTGGCTTTTAAATGCTGGTGGTTTGTTATATTTGTGAGCCAGTTCTTCTAAAGTCTGACTCCTTTGCACCTCTTCGCAAGTAAACTTTCCTTTTTCTTTTATAAAAGCTCATCTCTTCTCACAAAGACCTTGGGTCCCCAGCTCGGGACTTTGGAGTGTGAGTGACGGTGAGTGACGGTGAGTCCCCATAAAAGTTGCAAACTGCTGCAAGAGGTGAGGTGGGGATTCTCCACTGAGATGGGTGTTTTAGCAGAAGAGCACTGACTGGTCACTTATGATTCCAGCAACACACAGGAAATTAATTGGGTGACTTTTAGAGTCCTCTCCTTTCTCACACCAGGATTCTGTTTGTCTCAGTTGCGGGTGCCAAGTGAACAGAGTGTTCCCTTATTCATTCAACAAGTGTTTGCTGAGCACCTAGTATGTGTTGGGCTTTACAGGAAGCTCTGGAAATGTGGTGGAGAATAAAACAGATGTGACTCCTGTCCTCATGGAGCCAACATTAATCAAGTAATCATAAATAACTATAAAATTACAGCTGTAATACGTGTGACAAAGGAGAAGTGTGTGATGCCATGAGAGCCAGAAATCAGGCGATTTGACCCACTCTGGAAGGTTAGAGAGGCTTTGCTGAGAAGTTGCCTCTGTTTTCACCTCAAAAAAATACAGAAATAACTGACCTGTACTCAATTAAGCTATAGAATTCAAACACTTCAAAGCTTGTAGAATCACCAATGTCAGCCCTGAGAAACTCTATAAAGGAACTGCTAGATGCCCTGGCTGGTGCGGCTCAGTAGACTGAGCACTGGCCTGCTAACCAAAGGTCACCAGTCCAATTCCTGGTCAGGGAACATGCCTGGGTTTCGGTCACCAGTTGGGGAAATGTGAGAGGTGACCAATCAATGCTTTTCTACTTCTCTTTCTCCCACCCTTCCGTTGTCTCTGAAAATCCTCCCTTCCCCCCTCTCTGAAAATAAGTAAATAAAATCTTTTTTTTTAAAACCCTATATTTAAAGACAATTGCCATCAAGGGACCTAGCAGGTAGAAATTAACTCCTCTATTAAGTTAGGAGATCAGAAGTTAAATTAAGTGAGTTCAGCTGCATTCATTCACGGCCGTGGAGACCCATGGCTATCCAGTCTGGTTTTCTAAACTGTTATCTCAGAAATGGTACAGTACAATCTTCTTTTTTTCCAAAGAGAGAGAGAAAGAGTTTGTGGATTCTTTTCATGATGAAATCTCTCTGTGTATTTAAAAAAAAAAAAGGATAACTAAGGGAAAAGAGAACGATGGTTAGCACTCAGTATTTGCTGAGTGGGTTAATAAACAAATAAGCAAGAATAGACTTTAACAAGGAATAATTTAAAGTCCAATACTTGGGTTTAAAGGAATCAACTCCACAATGTAACATGGGAGACTTTTCTTGACAAATGCTCCAGAGTAAAACCCTAAAGGAGTTTAATTATCTATAACATTATACGGGCCAATGAGTATTATAAAATGTCCTAAAAGCTACCATAAATGAAAGTTATATCAAGCAAAGTAGAGAGCCCAGTTCTCTAGAAACAATCATCCCACTCTCTTCTTTACCTGTCCGGTCAGCCCTGGAGGATCTGGACTCAGTTCTGGACATGATTTTCTAAGAGGAGCAGTGGTGAACTTGGAAGCATCTAGACTCGGGTGCTGGGTATCAAAATAATGTGAAGTGAGGTGGCCTGGAGCAGACAGAGCCTGAGGGCTGCCTTCCAGCATTTGAAGGCCTGTCCTGTGAGAGAGGAGTGGCACGTGCTGTCCTGTCTTCAGGCCCGTTCCCAGCCAGTCAATACCAGGGACGCCTAGTGGACTCTGGGCTCTGACCTACCTTGACCTGTGATTCCCACATGGGTCTGTGGAGCAAAATGTTACTAGATATATGACAAAAAAGAGATAGGCAGTTAACTATGTATAGATAAAACCTATGAACAGGCTTTCTTACACTAGAATGTCTTGGAAACTTCAAATGCTAACATCATCGTGAATCGCCAAGACAGAGAGGTGTTCCCAAGTTTCCCAGTCTCTGCTGAACTCAGAACACTCTCCTGAAACTAGTGTCCTTCCAAACACCCTGGGAAGCCTTATTCTAGACTTTCCTCTTTCATTAGCCTCAGCATTTGAAATAGGTACATGGGATTAGAAAACAAAGATTTAGACATGGTGTCTGCCTTCAAAGATAGCTTCATGCATGAAGAATGCCTGGTACCAAGCTCGCACTGGGTAACACTAGGGGGGATTGCACGGGAGAAGACCACCTCACAGGTTTGTTGGGTATCCATCCATCCAGTGTCCTGTGGAGTGACATAGCACTGTCCGTATTTTATGAGGTAGGAAAGGACTAAGCAGTGCCCTTGTATTCTCGTAGTAAATTGTAGGTAGAACCTTGGGAAACCACCTAGCCTTCTTTGTGGATGCTGTTCAATGTCACAATTCACTCATCTTTCTTAATACCCTCCAATTCTATCAAGCCAATTCATTATTAAGAGGTATTGCCACTCCTTGGAAGATATTAATTTTCCTTCAACTTTGTAAATAGATGTCTCAAAATTTCCACCCTACCCTAGGACTTATAGGAAAAGAAATGAAATCTGCATTCTATTCTGTTTAACCTCACATAAACTATAACTCAATGTCGAGACTCACAGAATGCTAGATTTTGATCTTTTTTGTGCTAAAGAATGGAGGTAGAGTACTTCAGTACTCTACTGAAGGACAAAGAAGATTGGTGCTTTTATTTCAAAACATTGGTTAGAGAGAATAGGTGCAGAAGAAATATACCTTGCAACCTAGCTGGAGACCAACACCTGGAAAAGGGCCACACGCCTAACTGGAAAGAAAGAGAGATTGATGTAGGTAGGATGGGGTGGTAGGGGAGGCCACAAGAGGTGGGAATTCAGGTCAATATTGGACAGGCAAACAGGAGAGAGAGCACAGAAGGTGGGGTCTGGGGGTGTTGGGACATCCCCCAAGCATATCACGCCGCACTCCTTCACGGGACCACAATTTACACAAACATCCTCATGGGCAAGAACGTGGTTTTAATTTCTTGATCACCTAGCAACTTAGTTCCACCCTAATGGTCTCCCTTCATTTAACCTCAATAAATCACAACTCTTTGCTACAGAAAACCTGGCCCTATTAAAGAGAATGATTTAATGCCGTGCTGAAACCTTCCCTTAAATAAAAATGAAAAACTGACTAGCTCCACCATATTTCTTCCCAGAAATGAAAACATTTATAAAGGTTTCCTTGACCACTGAGTGAAGAAAAATATGTTTATCACTGTTTAATCCCCATAGACTCAATAACCAGGCTGCCAAGGAGGCCCCCAAACTTCCTGTCTCGGTAGATGTGATTCTCCTGAAAGTAAAATTAGCCCTCCTTGGCTGAACGTGCTCACTGCTTTTCAGATGTGTATACTTCATCAGGGTTGTTATAAATAAATTCTATCTTGATTTAGGACACATCAGCTACCGTTGCTATTTCAGTGCGGCCCTAGCAGTCTGAGCTTTCACTGCAGGTAGCGTTTACAGGAAAAACGGGAGCGCAGGGCTGCTGCGCACTTACCGGTGCCGAAGCTCTCCTCCCCACAAAGGGACAGTTTGCCTGCATCCATCAAATTCCCAAAAAACTTCCAACCAGTGGGGGTCTCATACAAAGCGATCTTTGTAGCATTAGCCACCCTTCAAAGGCATGAAATCAAAGTTACATCACAGCAGGACTGTTAGCGCAGCCATGTGAGAGATGGAAAATAGCGACTGTTATTGTAATCAAGGGGCCCATTTAGCATTGCTCAGAGGTATACACAATTCTAAGTTTGGTGGAAAATTGTAAGAGAAAACTTGTGCACAATGGGCTATTCTATGTGGACTCAGAGGAGGGGGCAGAAGAGGAAGAAGAAAGAGTTAATTCAGCTCACTGACTTTAATATCTTAGAAGAAGAAACAGTGGCAAAATGTGCAAGGCTGTTTTGGGGCTATTTAAATGCAAGTGTTTTGGGTACAGTCAGCGTCTGTAAGCCTTCCATAAAGAATAGAAGAATGATGTTTTGATGTAGTTACAATCACAAAATAATAAAATACGGGGTCTAGGAGTCAGTATTTTATGGAGAAAACAGGGTGCAGAATGTTAGGCGACCAGCCCAAGGTCAGAGCCAGGATGACCAGCTGCCTCCTGTTCAGCTGCCCAGTCACCGTTCCTTTCCTCTCACCAGAAAGCCCAGCCAGGACAGTGCCCAGTGGGCTGCGCCGTTTACACCAGCTCAACCACAACGACGTGCGGTCCCCAGCCCCTCCAACACATCTTTTACTTCTCCCTACGTATCTTTACGTCATTTAAAGACTTCTCCAAGTGACTTTTCTTTCAGATGTTTTTCCCTTTCCAGAATCCCTGCCTTCTTGCTAGCAGGACACTGTCATGTTCCAATTCTAACATTTGAGGAAAAATAAATCTGTGATTTTTGAAAACTGTGAAAGTACAATAAACTTTTATCTGGGTAATGAGGTATTTCCATTGTGACTCTATATGTGGATTACCAATTTTTTCAAAATGCAGAATTACACTGATCTTGGATGACACAGAAGGCATTTCAGGACCTGACAGGTCTAACATGCAACAGCGAGGCCACAAACCAGCTCACGACTTCGGGTAAAGGATGCAGAGGCAGAAGCTCCGGGTTCTGATTCTAGCCCTGATTTAGTGCGGGATCCTAGACAAGGCAGCTAACTTTCCTTCTGGTTCCCGCTTCTTGAAAATCAGGCTTGCTGTGCAGATCAACTGAGACGGCAAGTGTGAGAAGGCACTGTGTAAACTATGAACCACTCTATAAACTCTGGACATCACTTTTTTGTTAGCTGAAGTCAGCTCTATTCTGTAACACACACACACACACCACATTCCACAGGAAGCTACTACATGGCCCAGTGTTAGGAGCAAAGATTTCAGGTTCAAATCCTGACTCATCCGTTTACTAGCTGGGTGATCTTGGGCAACTTACTTAACTTCTTTGTCCCTTTTGTTTTCCCACATGTAAAGGGGGATTTATATAGCTTTTATCCCATGGGGCTGGTCTGGGAATTCATGACTTAAAACATACCAAGTACTTAGTGTCTAGTTATTATTATCAGAGCCTAGATATGTACGTTCTGCTTTCCTACCTGGTCTTCACTTGTTTTTTTATCCACTCATTCAGCAACCATTTAATGGGCACCTAACATGTTCGCCCTGGTTATTTACCACTGATATTTTTTAGTTGTTTTAGATGTGAACTTATAAGCCGCATTAAAGCTTTTGTAAATGCGGTTATATATCATAAATAAATAAGCAAATATCTCTATATCAACAGTTTATTGTCACTGGGCCCTTTCTTCCTCATAAAAACTGAATGTACTTTTCTCTATTTGAGCTTTCAGTTTCTTTCGATTTTGGATAAATGAACATTTCCTGTTTCTGTCTGTGCAAGAGCATCCAATGAGGGATGGGCGAGGAATGTCTCTTTGAAAGCTCTCTTGAAATACTAACCTTACTTCAAACTGCTCTCTCACCCAAACCCTGCACACTGCTAAAGGAAAGTGGTTCTCTGGAATGATGTCTTGGCTACTCTGGAAGTGCCATCCATTCATTCATTCATGAACCTTCAACCATTCAGTTTTTAAACTGTGTGTGTGTCCCCTATCATCTGTGAGCTAGGCACGCTATGGTCAGGCAGAGTTTAGGGTGGTAAATAAGTCGGTCTCTTCTCTGTAGAAGTTTATAGTCCAGCAGGGCAAACAGTCCAGCACAAAGGCTATCAGAACACAGTGTGGCGTGTGCTGGGATGGAAGATGTGCAGGGTGCTAAGGAATCCCAGAGAGGGGACATCTAATTCAGAAGAAAACTTCACCCATTCCTTCCTAAAATAAACACACTTAAGCACTTACTATGCATCAGGTGTCCTGGCTGAAAGGGGAAGAAGAGTGTTCCAAGCACTGAAAAAGGCCTGCTGAGGGCCCAGGGAGCAGAGAGACCTACCTGTCCAGGGCTCCACTGGTGGGCATGCTGCGGGCAAAGCCGCGGACCCCGGTTTGCTGGAAGTATGGAATGCTGAAGATGTTGGCAGCGATGACGGCCACGGAGTCTGAAGGGTTCACAAAGAACCCGTGCTTGCCCAGAATCATGTTTCTATCCTTTGAGAAAAGAGGGATTCAAAGGAAGACCTTTCAGTCAAACTGTGGAAGAAACCAAACTATCTTACATGGGGGTTGGGAGGATAACATTTTAAATTATAAAACTTAAAATGGATACCTTTATTCATAGTGGGCTCTAAATACTGGATTTTGTTCTAATGGATCTGTACAGTACTGGCCAAAGAGCGAGCACCATTTTCAATTAAAGCACAAGCACAAACTCTTTTCAACCAACTACTCTGCTCTCCCTCCAGAGGCCAGCTGACTTTAACCTCCCAGACCTTTTCCAAACTCTGGAGCCAATCACCTCCCTCCCAGAGGACAAGAGAGAGAGAAACAAAAATGGAAATGCTGGCTGTCTATACAGTTTGGTAGGTCTATCAGGCATCCTTCAAGGAGCAAAGCAGATTTCTTCAAGGTAGGGCTTCCAAATCATGGCCCGTCCATTTGACGCAGGACCCAACAAAACATGTTGCCACCTTCCCCGCTTCCTTGGTGCCTGGCACACGGCAGGTGCTAGAGTACGGAGGAGAGAAACTCCCATCAGGCACTGCCTCAGAAAGATGCACTGCAAACTAGTGTTTGCTATGGACCCCCTTAACTTCCCCGAAGTTGGATGTGGGAAAATTTATTTTTTAGGAAACAGCGAAATCTAGCTGATGTTAAAGAACAACAGCAACAACAAAAATACAGTTTCAATGAAGTAAACACATATAGTGCCTACTGTCTCTGAGACACCGAGGATACAAACCTAAAACACATTTCCTTCTTGTCTGGCACATGTTCACCAATGCAAATAAAACAGCCGGTATTAAAAATATTCATTACAGAGAAGGAATTAAAGGTTAGTTCTCTCATGACAGTTCCATCATTCAGCTAATGTGAATGGACGAAGGGATATATTATATTTCCAAAATCCTTTCCAGAGATTGAATGAGAAGCTAGCTGCTACTTGAGAGTAGAAATCTCTTGAGGATGGGTGTCTAGAACCCAACCAGCTCAGGAATCAGCAGTCATTCGATCATAAATGGGATCTAATTACCCTGCCACTCTTAGCAAACATGAGGGTCTGAAATTTAAAATATGAGTTAATTTCAATGACTCTTATTTCTGTTTGAGAGAATCTTCTAATAATTTATCCCTGCGCCAGGAGCCACGATAGGCCCGTGACTCTCACTCACTAGGCCCACAGGGTCTGGCAGACACAGCCTGCTTTTTCCCCCTCTGTAGGATAAGGCCTGGCCTGCATCTGAGTTCACTAAACGCACTTGTCCCTACCCCATCTCCATCAAAGGCAGCCCCAAAATCATGCTCTCCTGTCTTCATAGTCTCCACCAGGTCAGCTGCGTAGGTGAGGTTGGGGTCAGGGTGGTGACCTCCAAAGTCCTCCAGAGGAATGCAGTTGACTGCCGAGTTTGCAGGCGCGCCGAGTTCCTCGCAGAGGATCTTCTTTACATACGGTCCCACAACTACGGAAAGCGTGAAATGAGAGTCAGAAGATAAAACTTACCAAAGTCTGTGAGGGTTGGGGGACGAACTGCAGGCATTCTAGGGGAAGTGGCATGACCAAAAAAGAGAACATGCAAACTGTATTCAGGGGCCAGAAGACAGACAAGCCTCACTGGAGTAGAAGGTTCTATGAAAAAAAGTAATAAGAGATTAGGTTGGAAAGGGCAAGGGCGGTTGATGGAGGAAAGGGTGGGAGAAGCGAAGGGAGCTGACCATTATGAAGACCCTACTACATACCTGTGCCAGATGCTTCTCAACCGTTTTCTCACTCAGATCTTCAAAAAGCCCCACATGGTGGTATAGTTTAGTGTTTAAGACCTTGGACTCTGCAATCAGAGTGCCTGAGTTCAAATCCCAGCTCTGTCAATCACTGGCTGTACAATTCTGGGAAAGTTATTTAATCTCTCTGTGCCTTTGTCTACCCTATCTGCAAAATGAGGATAATAATAGTAGCTACCGAACAGGGCTAAATGAGCTAATAAATGTGAAGTACTGAAAACAGTACGAGCACATGTTACAAATCTTTGCATTATGATTGTCACCTTCAATTTATAGATAAGAAAACTGAGGTTCTGGGATGAAGCTATTTGCCTAAACTTACCCAACTAGTAGGGAGTAGGAGCTGGGATTCAGAGCCCTAACCATTCTACTCTGTCAAGTTGGCAAATTTATTAAAATAATGCAAACAAACAAGACAGTACCAACAACAATGAACAGGAAAAAAAAGCAGTCCCATACTTTATGGTGACACCTAGTGTGACTACCAAGAACATTCGTCTCTGAAACACTGAGAATGTGCTTTCATCAAGAAAGGCACTGACACCAATATATGCCACAGAGATGGGAAGATAATATGTGTCTCCCATTAGGGACCACGTGTTAAGGAGGCTATTGAGACAACACAGAAGGAGATCTGGGCAGCCAGGGCTGTAAAGGATGTATTGAATAGAAACCGAGGCATTAGCAAGACAACGGAAAGAAGGCTACTTTGTGACCAGCTTCTCCCAGCAAATACTCCATCAAAAGCCCCATTCCCGAGTCAACCCCGGCTTCTTCTGATTCCTCTAATGTGGCATCTATTTTTCTATTTTTAGACTTCATGCATGTGCTACAACCATTGCCTCAGCTGAGAATGACCATCATGTGATTTTCCACCACCCTTCATCTTTCTTTCATTAAAGCTAAATTGGTTGCCATTGCTTCCAAGAAACCTTTCTTAACACCCCCTTGTCAAACTATGCCTTCTTCCACACCCCAGAGAGAATACTTGAACGGCTCTCTAACCCCCATTTTCTTGGCCTGGCAGTGTTAGCGTTTGAACCCCCTCATATCCCCAAGCACTGCAAGCTCTCTGAAGGATGTCACCTGCCAAGCCCCTGCCTACCCACCAAGCACACATGTAGTAGGCACTCGATACAAGTCTGTTGCATAGTTTGAAAAGACAGGATAGCTGTTGTCTGAAGAAAGAAGTAGGCCCATCCTGTGGGGTTCCAGGGTCAAGGGGAGGGAGGAGTTGCAGGGATGGAAGATCTTGGCCTCCAGGAGGAGGTTTACTAACCGTGGTGACACGGTGTCAACAGGAGGCTCTGAACAGTACCATCGAAAGGGTTCAAACTCAAGTAGAAATCTCTCCCAACCAGGCAAGCAGCTGGATTCCAGCCCCAGGGCAAATCCTGCCACTCACAGATTCCAAAATTCTAAATTATTACAAAACAAATAAACAACCTAAGCGTTCAGAAATACCCGCATCCCGACTTGCAAGGAAACCTCATGGTTCTGGCTCATAATGACAGCTGCTGTCTCTGCTGACCTGGCCACACAACCCACAGAGGAAGAAGAGGGACAGACACACATCCTGTTGTTCCTGAATTAATCCTGGGCTTACTCTTGTCGTCTCCTAAGAAAAGGAGCGTGTGGGGGCAGGCAAGTGGGGCTGTGGGGCTCCGGAGCACGTTTGCGGCATCTAGTAAATGGCGAGAGGCCCGGCTGGAAAGAGCGGGGGTGTTTAGGAAGAATGTAAGGTATCTGCTGAGGGGCAGGAAGAGTCCACAAAAACAGTTCCATGTGACACAAAACCTGATGCTTAATGTGGAAACACTGCCCTTCACACTACCTTACCATGAGGAATGTCTCAACTATTTGTGTTGCATACAATTAGATTTTTATCTGTGTGGATATTGCCGAAGTGGTTGCAAAATAACTGTTTAAAAAAACCTCAGAGGTGGAAAAGGACAAGAACCATATGATTTCACTCATATGTGGGATATAAAACAAAAAGCAACAAACAACTCATAGACATAGATAACAGCATGGTGGTAACCACAGGTGAAGAAGGGTGGGGGTCAAACATATGGTGACGGATGGAGACTAGACTCTGTGTGGGTGGTGAGCACACAGTGCAATATACAGATGATGTATTCTAACGTTGTCCACCTGAAACACATATTGTTATTAACCAAAGTTATGCCAACAAATTTAAATTACAAATGGCAGCAGGGGAGGGAGGACCAGAGAGAGTCTTAAGAAAAGGCTTGGTAAGCATCACGATGCGCATAGCAGAGAGCAGCTTCCTATCTGGGAGAAGGGAGTAGAAGAGGAGCGGCTCCATACCTCCATGCATGGCATCTATGCGGATCTTCAGTCGGTTTGGACCAGAAAGCAGTTCTTTCAGTGCATTGAAATCAAAGATGCTTCTCAGCATTGTAGCATAAGCTTCCACCGAATCCACAATTTCCACTGTGGGAACAGACAATATTGAAAGATGGAGGAACTAAGCACATTTAGAAATATTATCCTCTGAAATGATTATACGGCTGTAAACATGCCATAGCTATTTTAAAAAGCCAATTATTGAGCAGCCCCAAGATGCCAGCACTGTTATGTGATCTGTTATTCAATACTAATAATTTTCCTGGGAGATAAATGATTATTAGTCCTATTTGGTTGACAAGGAAACTGAAGGTCTGTAAGGTTAAGTCACTTGTCCGCACAGCTGGGGTGGGGCACATGGGGGATTTTTGACTGAGGTTTGCCTGATGGTAAACTCTCCTTTGCTGCTCTATTGATTCCCTATCCATCTCCATGAGAAGTGTATTTTGGTACCATAAATAACAGACAATGTGACACCTACTTTCCTTTCCTTTTTCCAGGCCTATTGCCATCAAGACTTAATGGTAAAAAGCAGGAAACAAATAATTTAACAAATCATTTTCACATGCACTTCTAAAGGAATAAAATAAATATAAGAACTAAGAATTGCTGTTCTTTTTGTTGCATTTTCAGGGGTCTGAACATTTCCAAAACATTACAAATTTAAGAAATTCTCTGCTGGTGTTTTCTAAACCATTATGTCTTCAAGATGTACCAAAGCACCATCTTCTCTTTGTTAGGATGCCCTGTCCGCTCTCGATGGGTGGGTTCAAACAAAAAAACGCATTCCATAAATTGCAATCCAGAGAAAAGAATACACGTTAGAGCAAAGGCAAAATGCGAGTCGCATTGCCAACTATCTCGTCCTCTTTTGACTAATGTGAGTAATTTCATAAACAGTTATTCCATCAATAACTTACTGCCTTGGCATTTAACAACAAAATGTTTACCATTACTGCCTACACAGGCAGTTTCAACTTATCCCCCAAAGTGGCCTAATTTGATTTTACTGAATATTAGGGCAAAAAAGAAAAGCAAAACCCAAGCTTTGGAACCATTCACACCTGACTTTAAATCCTGGTTTACCATTCACTTTCTGTGTAACCTCGAACCTGTTACTTAAGCTCTCTCAGCCTTTGCTTCCTCATCTTGAAAAAGTGAATATGAAAAGTGTTGCCCTCACAGGGCTACTGAAACAATAAATGTGATAATAAATGATAACAGCTTGGCACATAATAAAAGCTCAATAAAACTTAGCTATGAATGTAATCTTCGGGTTTTTGAGCTAAATTCATTTTATAGGTATGGAAGCTGAGGCCTGGAGATTTGGAAATGACTTACATAGGGTCACACTGCTGATCACTGGCAGGGCCCAGAGAGCACAGGTCTCTAGACTCCCAGACCCAATTCCAGACCTGTTAATTAATGCATGTGAAGCTCAGTGACCTCAATCTTTCTGAAGCTGAAGACACATGTTATTAAAACCTGGAAAGGCAAATCACTCAAGTTGAAACTAGGAGTGGGCAGGAGGGAGGGGGTGGGTAAACATACCTGTGAAGGGTTTAAACTTGTTTTCCAGGTCAAATTGTTGCTTTCCCAGAACTCCAAGGTCTACTTTGAGGTCAGGGCAAATTGCATATTCTTCGATTGTCTTGCTGATTTGGAAAATCTTATCAGTTACTGCTTCGGGAGCAGGACCTGGAAGTCAAACAGCAAACGGTGGGCCACTCTGTGCAGCTGACAGGTAAATACAAAAAACACAAAACTCATCAATTCCTCTTCACTAGCACATCTGCTATTCATTCATCATTCGAGCAGCAAAGTATCAGGGTTTTCTAAAAGAAAATATCATGTTGATGACCATCACGCATGGTTCCTCATATTCAGATAGAGCAGACTGAGAAGCACTTCATTTCCACCAAAAGGAAACACAATACCCCCTTGCTAAGTTCCAGAACCAGAACCCACCCGGGCCTCCCAAAGCATTGATTATTGGTTTATCCTACTGAACACACAATGGACCATCCTCAAAATAACAGCAAACTCACCTCCGTTGGAAATATTGAATTTGATTCCAAAATCTCCATTGGGCCCTCCAGGGTTGTGACTGGCCGTCAGAATGATCCCACCAATGGCTTTGATCTTTCTAATGATGCAGGACACAGCAGGGGTGGAGAGGATGCCATTCTGTCCAATAACCAAGCGGCCAATCTAGAAGAAACACAGAACACACACTTTCCCCTCAGTAAGTCCAGAGCCACTGCACAGAAACACCGGAACGACAGGCGGATGAACAAAGAAAGATCCTATTGGACCAGAAAAGATGTCCTTTAATGAATATTTACCGCTTGGGTGGTTATTATTATTTTGAAGTAGAATATTATTGTCATTGTTGAATAATATTGGTATAGAAGTAGAATCATTGTTGTTGAACAAAGCCTTCTTTCAGAAAGTTTTTTGGGACTTTGCAGTTTTAGAATAGTGCATGAGCTTGGGGTACTGTAAGACTCTGGCAAAAAAACCCCGTAAGAATATTCAACACAGAGTCCCACCAGACCAGGTTCATAATTCGGATATAGTGAAAGAGTGTGAGAAAACCCACATTTTTATCCAATTCAATTATACTTTCAATCCACATTGGGAGAAGAATATAAATTCAGTTAGTTAAAGGAATTCTAACCCAAAAAGAAGACTAAATTAAAATATTTGGAAAAGTCAAAAGGGCAAACTCTATGTGAAGACTATTACAAAATGTATCTCACAATTTATGTTTCTAGTCAAGCTTGGATTTTAATGTAGTACCATGTTAGGGGGTACATGAGTCACCTCCAGGCCAAAAGCATGGAATGGTGGGAGTTACTACTGCGGAAGCCAGTCAGAATGGCCCGCATGAAAGGGCTACAAGTAGTAATTCTGTTGCTTTTTTAACTCACCTTCCCATATCTCTCAAAGATGTTATCAGCATGCCCCTAAATTTTCCTTCACTAAAGTGATGGTAATGTATACCAGTTTCAACATGACCCAAATTGTACAAAAAAAGAAAGTTCTGTCAGTGTCTCTGACATACTTGAGGAAGATGTAACTGCTACATAACAGATTTACAAAGTGAGGCGCTCGTGCCCTCCCTCCTCTCTGCCTTGTGAGAGAAGAAAGGGACAGGAATGTTTTTAAATTTTCCATTTGTTATTTCCTTTTGTCCAACCAGAGATAAATGTAATAGAAGAAATGACTCAAGGGTAGAAGATGTGTTTCTAGTGGGGAACTTGCCAGTAAGATACCTGGATTTTTCTGAGACTGTCACCTTTGCTGCCCGCCCGTGGGTCACCCCCCCATAATTCCACCCACGACCAACCACCTCCCAGGGAACAGCTGATTCAATTTCAGTCACCTCTTGGCTCTCCTATGTCTATCTTGGAACAATTTTTGTTAAATCCTGCCTCCCTCGGGAAGTGGTAATGGCCAGAGTAGGAGCTGTAAATAGGCTCCCTCACAAACCAGAGACACCCGAAGATGGTGTGAAATCAGTGTCGATGACTCTGAGCTGCAGAGCGCTTTCTGCAGCGCGCGGCACTTTCAAATCCTCCTCACAACTGCTCTTCCCCTTGCATCGGCGACGAAGCTGAGGCCAGGGGTTGTCACGGTCCTGCCCAGTTGTTCATTCTTACATCATCTAACAGCAGCAAAAATAAGCAATTATGGAAAGGTGCTATGGTAGACATTGGGATAGATGACATGACAAGGTGATGTGGCATCTAGTGACAATAGCTGGGAAAAGCATTGATGCTTCCCCACTCAGCACAGTGGGAATGGCAACATCGGACGCTTTCGGCAGTTTCCAGGTGTGCTTCTGATGAGAACAAAAGCCTATGGTTGTCCTGGCCAGGTAGCTCAGTTGGTTAGTGTTGTCCCAAAACCAAGATTGCATGTTCAATCCCTGGTCAGGGAACTACAAGAAGCAACCAGTGAATGCATAAATAAAGGGAGCAACAAACTAATGTCTCTCTCTCTCTCAAATCAATAGTGTAAAAAAAAAAAAAAGCCTGTTGCTGAGGAGGTCCATAATTTTAATAGGAGCGGCTTAGAGATGGCAACTTAACCAGCCAGAATGGCTGTTGGAGTTATCTGGAAATTGTATTTGCATATCAAGCATCCTGATTTTGCTTAGATTTCATATGTATTTGGTGTGAGAGGGGAGACTGATAAACGAATATTGAGCTCTGTCACCCAAATCACCCCTTAATTCTACCAGTCCTTATGGTGATAGCTGCAGTCAGTAATGGTCCCAGACCAGGGATTATATACCAGGGGGTAAGAGTAAAAAGGAGAGTTGGGAAATAGAAGCAAGGGAAGTCCTTAGTAGCTTCTTTCTCTTGGGTCCAAGAAGAGGTACAGCTGGCCAAAATATCCCCTTCCAGAGCAGACCTTCTCCCATGAGTCACCCCCAGGAACATTAACCCTCAACCTGATACTGGGGAGATATTACCGTATTCCTTTAAGGAAGTCTGAAGCAATGTAACAGCTCCGGACTCTAATCTTCCCTCCTTCTCTCTCACCTGTACCTCTGTTGCCCTACCCTGTCTGAATCGATCCTACCTCCTCAGGCCCACCCACCCAGCTCATCTTTCTAAACTATAGTTCTGTGCCCCTCCACTACTCAAAAATCTTGCCTGTACCATTGATTCAAAAATTCCACTACTAGGTACAGACACAAAAGAAAACAGAGGCTCAGACAAGTAACTTATACATCCATGTTCATAGCAGCATTATACACAATAGCCCACGGTAGAAACAACCCAAGGTCCACCAACAGATGATGGATAAACGAGATGCAGTACATACACACAATGAAATATTACTCAGCCTTAAAAAGGAATGAAATTCTGATACATGCTAAACCATGGATGATCCCTGAAAACATTATATTAAGTAAAATAAGCCAGACACACAAGGACAGGTATTGTATGATTCCATTTAAGTGAGGTACCTAAAAATAGGCCAATTCAAAGACAGAAAGCAGAACAGAGGTTGCCAGGTCCTGAAGGAAGCGAGAATGGGGAGCTATTGTTTAGTGGGTATAGAGTTTTACATGGAGTGATAACAAAATAGTTCTGGAAAGGGGTAATGATGATGGTTGCAGAACATCATGAATGTAATTAATACCACTGAATTGTGCTCTTAAAAATGGTTAAAATGCTAAATCTTGTCATATATACTTCACCACAAAAAAATCAAAAATTAAAAAAAGAAGAATCTTTCTCCGGCTCCCTAGTGTCTACCAACCTAGAGATAACTCCCTCAGCCTGGTGCTGAGACTCCCTCACCCAACACTTCTCCTGCCCTCCCTCCTCTCCCGCTCTCCCTTCTGCACCACTCATGCCACACAGCCAAGCTGCATACCCCACTGTTCGCCCAATATTTTACAGTCAAATGTGACAGGGAGGAAACTTCAATTTTCCTTCTAATTGAAAAAAGGGCTCGGTGTTTTCTTATGTTTCACAAAAAAAACAAGATCCATTTTCTTTGCCTGCTAGTCATATACACAGGTTTTAGTCACATTTCTAAACATAGCTCTAAGTTTAAAGCTCTGGGGACCGTAGGAGACATCAGTATTATAAATGAGGCTCCGCCAATATTTTACTGAGCATACGAAAGTTTCCTGTAACTGCATACAGCTCTATGTAGACAAAAACAAAGGGAAACATCTAACAAAGGTCAATTATATTCTACAATTAATAAATTCGCCAGATAAAAGTGTACTACAGAGAAAAAATTGATCTCCATTTAGCTCACTGGGCTGAAAAGTCCTCCCAAGAACTGGCTCACGGGTGGAGTGGGCATGGACAGAGGTAAGAAGGGAACATTGACTTCTACCAAAATCTGTGGTAGCAGATTATCTTTCCTTTAGATTTCCTCCCTAGAGACCTGCTCATAATCAAAGGGATGGTAAAACAGTCATAATTTAGAATATGTTAGAAAAAAGAAGAAATCAGACTGTGTAGCCTCTTACAGGCTTTAGCAGATTGAAATGCTTTACTGGTCCATTAAATGTGCGAAGTAATCCCAGTTGGGTGGCGTGACTGCTTCAAAGGTAACCCTCTTTTTCACAAAGAATGCCCTTGAGAAAACACTTAAAAATATTGCTTGCGCTGCAACAGCTCTAACAAATCAGCAGTTACCATATTTAGTCGATTATCGTCACTTAAATGTATAATCCAGCAAACCTTCGGATTGTAAAACAGAGAAAGTCTATAGGGTCTGCCTGAATTACACATTCCTACTACCTCTTCCACATCCTTCAGCTCTGCACAAAAATGAAATGAAGCCAAATATATCACAGCAAAGGGGACAGTGTACCAGATGCACTCAACAATCCAGATATATGCGCAGAAATAATGTTCCATTCATTCTCTCTCAAAAGATTAAAAGCATCTTCATACCGTTCCCTTTGCAGCTCTCCTCAAAGGTGAAATTTACAGCATGTCACATTTTATCTTAAAAATGTGTATGTGTCATAATAATTTCATATTTGAGTGCTTTATCAGCACTTTTTACATGAAAGGCATTCAGATTCTGAAACTAGGTATAAAAGAAACTTCACATTATAAGCAATAGGATCTACAAATAGTTTAAAAATTAATTTGGTAATTTTTTTTTAAATTTTGCGTTTGCAATCACACCTGCTTGGCATATGATTAAAATAGACTGAAAATGAATGCCTAACGCATTTGATGGCCATGCTAAATTTTAGGATCCCGGAAACATAATCATTTCCAGAAAAGAAATACAAAAGATTTTTTAAAATTTACGAGTACTAAAAAGACTGTGTGCTCCAAATTATTGCTAAGTATAATCTAAAGCACTAAAAATATCTTTTTTGGTCTCACAGAGGAATTTACAGAGCAAAAATAGCAATGTCCTGCTGCCCACCTTCCTATAAATCAGTGGGACTGTGCAAACTGTTAGATTATCAAGATCAATGCTTTCTGGTGCAAGACCCCTTCTCATTTGGTTAATTCAGCCAACACTGTTTTCCACAATGCAAAGCGTTAGCAGCATAGTTTCCTTATAATATAGTCTCACAGCTATTATCTCTACCCCGGTGCACAAATTCACCGCACACAGGGCTTCTTTGTGCCCAAGGTCATTATAAGAGGTTCCCCTGTAACAGGTCCTCTTGGAAGGCTCACACCTAACATTTTCCAATCCCCTCCTAGTATTTCTGCATGACTACCAGGATTCATAAACAACAGCATGCCCTGGCTTTTGTTTTCCTGTTTGACAAGTGACTGAACTTCAACAAGGACGCCATTGAAAGAAAACAAAATCCTCCTCTCTCCACTACTCGTTACAGCCTTCTTATAAAGGATACAGTGCCCCTCAAAACTAGTTAAAATGTAGGTAAGACAGTTAAAGGCTGAGGGTGCTCTTTAAATGTCTAAAAAGCAATAGGTACTTGTCCAAGCAATAGGTACAGAACACAACACATAAGAAGGTGAACTTAACATTCCTATATCCCAATGTGACATGTCATTTCAGCAGGAGTGACACAACAGTCAATCTCTGAAGTCACAATGAAACTTAACTGGATGTTAGTAGAATGGAGGTGTATACCACAGACAAATCTTTGTCCTTCTGTATAGGTCTGCAAAATTAATAAGTTATGTGGAGAACCAGAAACATAACAATATTTATCGTATACCAACCCCATTGGCAGCTGCCATCTGCACTATAGTTTCTATTGCTGATTTATTAAAATACCGCCCATCTCCACCAACCACCAGTGAGGATCCCTGGCGATCCTTCAGGTCTATGGAAAAGAATATACTCTGGATAAAGTTTTCCAGGTAGCATGGCTTTGCCTCAAAACAATAGGTTTTCTTCCGTAATCCACTAGTTCCTGGCTTCTGGTCATAGTAGGGAGCTGTAGCAAAAGTCAACAGAGGCACAGGCCCTTCTTCCATTCTTCTGTATCTCCCAGAAATCCATTCACCAAAATCACTCATCGTTCATTTCCACCCCTTGGCTCAGCGAGGGTATCCAGAAAGCAATGGAGAGTCCCCCAAACAGTCTGTCCGGCCTGAAGCTGCAGCGGTGTTGTCTGAATAACTGAAACAGAGGTTTTGTCTGGATGATCACTCTCAAGGCGGAAGCTGGGTTAATTCCTGTTGTCGTCGCCCCTTGTGAAAAAGTTACGGGCCACACACCCACCCACACCCACGCACAAAGCAGATCTTCAAAGTTGTTTTGATGAGGACACTTCTGCCCATGTAACCGAGCCAAATACCCTTCAATTATTTTTGCCTCATGTCCCGTTAGGGTGGAGATAGCTCCAACGGGGCTGCACAGCCGACTTCAGTTACAAACACCAGAGGGCTGCCAGATGCCACTCTCAGAGCCCAGGCAAAGACAGAGCAAGTGCAGGCCCAAGGAGCAGGCCCATGAATAAGACACCCTGGTGTGGCTCCCGCGGCTCCTGACACCCCTTAAACCAGAGCCTCCCTGGGCATTCATCACTGAGAAGGCCATCTGAAGCTAAAGCCGTTCCAGCCATCCAGCAAGTTAAAGGTCAATCTTAAAATGGAAGTGAAGGATCTCAGTTACCTCTGGTTTTCTTACATCACTGTCATTCTGATCCCCAAGGGATTTTTTACTTCCCACATACAATTCCAGTTAGAAGGGGAAAAAATTATTTAAGAGAAAAAAAGATTTTATTTATTGACCACCAAGGGTTTAACAAAATAATATTGAGTTCTAGAAGAACAGATAGCTACAAATATGCCATGAACCACCAAGAGCTTGGTCACGCCCTTGAACTTATGGAAAAGCGTGGATGAAGATGCACCAAAACCTTGAAAATGTAAGCAGAGGAGAGGCACTGGGGAGCGGGGGGGAGTGTGTTTTTCTGAGTGCATGAGGTTCGATCAAGTTATTATTTAGAACAATACTATGAACATAAGATTAAATTTTGTGTTTTAATTTTCTCAGTTTTAAGTAGACTTGATTTTTAAGAAAACATTTTTAGTGAAGCAGTTTAAATAAGTCCTTTGCATTTAAAGAACCTAAAATGTTTTGAAACATACTACCTGAATAAATTTGACATCCAACCCCATTTGATCTATGAGATTTTATTAATAACCTTAAATGCATACACGTGTGTTCTTTATCTGGACTGGCAGAAATTGTTAATTTAAGCTCCATTGTCCAGGTTTTGGTGGACTTGTTAAGGATGCTTAAAAAGTAAACCAGGTCCAGTGACATAGGCCACATGTTTGGAGAGTTTGGCATGCACTGAGGAGTCAAGGTTTCCAAGGAAAAGGTGACCAATCCACTGACAAACAGCACCTGAATATTTTCTGGATTCTCGGCAAGGCGGCAGACTGCCCTCCCGGAGGGGAAGTGCCCCTGTGTTCCAGGGTCTGCTCTGAGCAGGGCCAGCAGGACCACCAGCCCCAGGAAAGCAGCTACCAACCAGCAAGGGAGCCTGCTGTCCTTCCAATGGCAAACGGGGCTGGCGCACGAGCAGGGAAGGCCTCTAGACATAACGTTAAAACAACTCACAAGGCACAGCCATTCCATGGAAAACCAGATGGCTGAAAGACAATTACTTTTTATAGCTTATTTTTGCTTCTGATTAAATTTTTTAAAACAAAAATTCTTTAGAAATTAAATTACGAAGTAAGCTTGCTTTATTAACAGTAGTTACACATCCACTGTTTTTCAACTTCCTACAATGCATTTTTTTTAATTCATATTTTTTAAGTTGGGTGCCAGGTTTCCTCTGGTTTTAGATAGGCTTGCAAATTAGGCCCGCACGTGAATCTTGACATACTTAATAATAGACCCAGATTCATGAAATATCAACCCAATAATCTTTTCATTGGGAGTAACAGAGCAACCAACCACGTAATGGGCAGTTTTAATGAGATCCTGAAATCCCAGGGTAGGTTCCAGGATGCTTGGTCACAAGGGTGCCCCAGGCACCAACCACCCCAGGCTCCTCCACCCACTCGCTCCAGCGTGCCCTCTGCTGGTGATCTGCCGCTGGGCTGGTGACGCTCTTTCTGAAGCCAGAACTAGAAGAATAATGTTTTGTTGGTTTTCCCCCGCACATTTACCTATTTTATTTGTAGTTTGTGGTTCATTTCATAAAGTGAGAAATTATGAGGAATCAAGCCATAAGTATGCAAATGAAAAATAGATATCCAACACAAAAATATATGCGTAGAAGTGGGTTCACTGGCAGCGTGAGACCCAACAACAGACCTTGTTTCAAAGCATAGCAAATGCTTGCTTTTTTTCCTTGAAGATGGTATCCACGTCAGATACCAGAACGCCTCAGCTCATCAGTGTGTGTTCACGTGAACCAAAACTTGTTTCTAAAAATATTTTTTCACTTTGTAACTGTTGGAAAGCTACACTTTTCTAGAATTAAGCCTCCTCTTAGGCCTGGTGCCAGTTTCTAACTATCTGAAAAGTGGCTGACCCAGAAAGTCGTCCAAAGGTAATTATTCCAATTCTTAAACGTTAAAAAACATGATTCTAAAGTAGTTATTGCGAACGTAATAATGCTAGCGCTATCCCAGTGTTAACGTTCCAAATACTGATACATGCCATCTTGGAGTTCACTACTTGTTTGCCTCTTCATTTCAAGATTTTTAAATGAACCTCCCCAGTTGGTCATCTTCATATTTAAAAAAACCATTTGACACAAGTGGAAATAGACAGCAGTGTTCGAGCCCTGAGAGGTCATATATGTCTATGGAAAGAGCTCCAGATAAACCCAGTGCCCCCCTGTTGGATGGGAATGTCTGCGTGGGCCCGTGGGCACTCTTCCTTCCCTGCGTATAAGCCAGCTTTCCAGGCAGGCATGGACTGGGGAAGGTTCCCGTCTCCTGTGGCTCGTGCACATGTCAATGAACACCCAGCAATTTAAATGCACACCAAATCTAAGACTCCAAGGAAAGAGTTCTGTTCCCCAAAACAGAAAGTAACGGTTTCAGCTACAACACATGTCTGTCATGGTGTTTGTCAATATGCAAAGCCAGACCAAAAAAGACATAATCCTTGCCCTAGAAAAGCTTCTATTCTAAAAATGGGCCTGAGTCATAATTTTATGGACACTAAAGTACTCAACCCCATATAAAAATATTACCAGAAGCAGCAATGTTAGATGGACTGTGAAGTGTGGTAAAAAAAGGAGAGGCATTAAAAACATTAAGCTTCCTGAGACGCTCAGACTAAGTGGGGCAGCTATTAAGAAACTCATCTGTTTTAGCTCTCCAGCAAAGGTTGAACTTCATCTTCAGGAACGTTACTGTCGAGCATAGCGAACCCAATTTGGCCTAATGAATTCGCCTGCGTTGCCAGTACTCCTTCACAATGACACAAATTACATTTAAACCATGTGGGGGATTTAAGGATTACTCCCCTCAGACAAGGAACTTTCACACTGGTCTTGGGTCCAATCAATTTCACAATGGCAGAGTTATGAACCCCTTCGCTCCCGGCCTCGCAAAGACTCCAGCTCCTCTTCTGATCAGCAATGATGCCTTCCTAGTAGAACACAGCAGAAACTGCAGACTTGCCAAGCCTTCATTCATTCACTCTATCTTTCTTTCTTTCCACCAATAAATATTTATTGGGTAGCTAACTATTACATCCCAGGGCTCAAGTGAATGCTGGACCCAGGGCCTAAATAGATTCACCTCTTCATACAAAGAGTTCCTCTTTAGCAAACACCGTAGGAAGGGGCACAGAGGATGGAACTGCTAACCCTGTCTTTAGGTGCAAGCACTGGAAGCAAAGCTACTAACTGGGCTAAAAGCAGCAGGGATCATCAGATCCCCAGCCTGAGGCCCTGAGCTTGGGACTGGCTGCAGGGGCCTGCCCCTGACTGCCTGGGGAGTTTGACCCCAGTCACAGGACACCCAAGCTGGGGAACAGTCATTCACTTGCCCAGGAAACAAGCATGTGTTGTTACATGCCAGCCCCAGGGTAGGCACTGCCGGATAATGCAAACACCACAGATGCAGGAGGCAGGCATGGCCCGGGCTCAACTCTCCGACTCTAAAATGAGTGAGAGGTACAGTCTTGAGCAAGTCACTCAACTGCACCGAGCCTGCAAAATGGGGATAGCTCTCGAGGTTGTTCTGAGGATTGAATCGGGTAACGTATGTGAAAACACTCAGCACTGTGTCTGGCATGTAGCAAATTGTCAGTAAATGTGAGCCCCCTCAGCCTACCAATTCTCACCTCTACAGCAGGATAACAACACCTGCCTCGCGAGGGCTTTGTGAAAATGACCTCACTGAATGTGTACGAAAGCCTCTGCGAACTAAAAAATGATACAATAATATGAAAATTTTTTGCACATCCTTGGGGGGCGATGGGGATAGAAAAAAAGGTAAACAGACCTTTGTTCTTAAGTTCATACCGAGAGAAGCCACCATAGCACGGTGGCATCAGGACTGTCCCAGAGGCATGTGTACCAGCTATGGCTCGAGAGAGGTCACAGTGAGACTAGAGAAATACTTGGGGTAAGATCACAGAGTCTCATGAATCACACTGAGGTTTATTTTGTAGGCACAGAAGCTATGGAAACATTTAAGCAGGAGGAATATAAACTCACATATTTTTTGGAAAGTTGAAGGCTCTGGTGGTGCATTGAATAGCTTGGAGAAGTAGAGACTGGAAAAGATTTGCCACGGCTTTCGAAAAGGATTCCTTCCTCAGCTATGGTGGTTGCGAAGGATTCCTTCCTCGCCTGGATCCTGCCCGGAGCTGCCCCTCTGCTGCCTCCTACACATGACCTTCACTTTGAGTCCCTGGGCCAGCTGGGCCCTCCTGGGTTTTCTTTTGCTCCAATATGAAGACACTACCCTAACATCTCTCTTTCCTCTGACCCCTTCTCCACAGTGTCTTCCACTCATTCCCTCTCTTCTCTGAAAACTGCCCCCGCCCCACTCCACAGGAGTAGATTCCTGGGCCCATGTTGCTACTACAGGATCCTGATGCCAGACCCTGACCACGAGGGCAGACACCTAACCAGAGTGGGGCAAGTCATGTTTTCTCTCCCAGCAATCCAGAATTAAGACACAAAAGTGTATTAGTCAGACTCAGTCCTTAAGCTGGGAAGATGGGAAAACCCAGGAGCTGTGAGGCAGGGACAGTCACGTCATGAGAATCTCTACCGAGCTGTGACTGACAGCCAGACAACACATGAGAACACATGTGGGTTGTGCAAGATCCAACTCTAGGTCACTTAGTCATCTCTACGAGTTCTGGGCTTCACCAATGGGAAAAAGTGGAAGAAAACCCAGAATAGAATGAAGCAGGAAATAGGTTACATGAATCTCTTCAAGAGGGTTGGGTTTGCAGATTCATGAGACATAAGAAGTAGGGAAAGTGTTGAACACAAGCCACTTAAGACTTCACACTGGCACTGCTGTTCTGGGCTGGGGTGGTTCCACATCCAGATCTCCAACCAACCTGCACCTCAGCCAGCAGACAATGTCACCCCCAACCCAGCTGGAAAGTAACTCCTCATTGCTTGGGGTGAGAGAAGGATTTAGAATTAAGTGAAGACCAGATGAAGTAAATCAAACTAATAGGATACAGAAAAAGTAAATCAAGCTTACAGCATTAATATTTGTGCAATAAGTTTGGAAGAAAGTCTAAGTATATTTGGTACTTTAGTACAATAGTGCATCTGGGATATTAGTTTAACTGATTAGCCTTGTGAATCCAATTTATATATAAGGTATAGTTGAGTAACTTATTTTGACTTATGATTTTAAGTTAAGCAGGCAAAAGAATTTTATCAAAATTATAAGCATCATTGGAACATTCAGGAAAACTTTGCACTATTTTTATAAGTTTAAATCATCTGATGCAAACAGTGTGCTGTAATATTTCAGGGAATGGACTCTAAGGCCAGGGTGACAGGCGTGGAAGCCCAGCTCTGCCAGTCACCAGCTGTGTGACCTCAGACAAGTTAATTAGCCTCTCTGTGCTTCGAATGCATCATCTATAAAAATGAGGAGAAAGTAGTCCCCCCTCCCTCACCTGGTGCAGTCATGATTGACTGCGGTAATGTTCAGAAAGTTCTAAAACCAGGGCTGGTACAGGACACCCTACGCAAGTATCTGCTGTTATCATTATTAGATTATATGAGAACAACTTGCATACTTTCAAAGTTTTGCTTGCTAGACAAAAAAAATCTTAAAAAGTAAATAGACATACTTGCTTTATAAGCTCAAAATATTCATAGGAGTTTGAGCAAATGAGTGTATAACCAAAATCTCTCTCTTTCTCTCTCTCACACACACATACCACCACCACCACCACCAACAACAACAACAACTTATATTGACAAGTGCATCAGCAGAGAGCAGATGAGATAAACAGACAGGTTCCTCCCATCTCAGGCTCTGATGGGGCCCAATCACGCATCCCACCCTTGGCTTTCAGGAGACACCCCTCTTGGGGTGACATAGCCTTACAATATAGCCCTCTGAGTGGCTCACGGTAGTCTGAGTGGGTTTCTGTCACTGTCACTGTGTTGAGCTCCGTAGCACTGGCTTCCATCTGCCAGCTCCAAGTCAGGCTCCCTCTGCTGCTGTCCCAGCCAGGCAAGAAGACAGAGAGAAGAGACCCGGTCCCCTTCTCCTCTGAGCAACTTCAATCAATCAACAGCAGGGAGACAGGTGAGAGTACCTTATACTAGTTAGGCGACTTTGGGCAAAGTACTTAATCTCTTGGTGTCCCCATTTTTTCATTTTTAAATGAGGATTAAAAAATAGTTATCAACTTAGACTCACTGTGGTGACCATTTGAAAGTAGAAGGAATATCAATCACTACATTGTATACCTAAAACTGACAGCATTAATGATACATGTACATTACACCTCAATTTTTTTTAGAAATGCCTCTCTTAAAGAGAGTTTTAAAAAATGATAACTATTGCATAGGTGTGTTGTGTAAACTACGGTGAGTTAACACATGTAAGGAGCTTTGCACTGGCTGGTTCCAGTGCCTTGTGAGCGCTACATAAGTGTCAGCTTTTATTACTGTCCTGAATCAACCTGAAAAATGGAGCTGTGTTTCATACCTTTTTACCAGTTTGTGCATCTTAATAGAGTTGAGAAACATTCTTTAAAGAAAAGGAGAAAATACATTAAACTAGAGAAAAGGTACAGAGCCGGAAGAATTACAAGGGCCAGATGGCTTGGAGCTGTACAGAAAACCAAGTTCAAAAAGACTCCTGAAGCATATTTTGAAGTTGAAAACCAAACAGCTGCCTCAGAGCGTGTGCATCCTTGAGCATCCGTCAGTCTGTGGTCCATCTGTTTATCCATCCAAGTACCCTGCAGTTACTGCACACACTGACTTCCTGCCTTCATTCCGCCAGGCGCTGTGCACCGTGGGAAGATGACAGACTCAAGCTGTCAAGAAACTCTTGGTCTAAAAGGAGAGTCAGGTAGGCCAACAAATCATTTAAAAATGGAGTCAAAGGTGCTAACCTGTGAGCTTGCAAGGGACCTATGAGTGCTCAGAGGAGAAAGAGAAGTTATGGAAGGTACTCCTCACCTCCATAAATGCCTTTCTGGATTGTGTGGTTAAATCTAAAAACAGTCTCGCTAATTCGCTGTTACACAACAAGGTATAATTCACATGTGTCGTTCTATCTGGGCTCAGTCATCCCTGCCGTACTTAATGCACATGTGAGGAGGACTCCTGTTTTAGGAGAAATCACCAATAGTCAACCATTTTGACCCATAGCAATACCACTTTATACTCTTCATATAAAATTCATATATATGTCTTTTATATATATCACATATGTACCTTTTGTATATCATATATATCTTTTATTTCCTTTTTGGAACATCCTCAAGAAATTTTTCATTTAAATCATTTAAGAATATTCATTTGGAGCCAACAGAATATTTTCCCTCTCTTGGCCACTACCAGGAACTATGTGTTAAAATCCCATGGTGAAAAACAGGTTTATCTAAAGAACTGTTTTATTTTCAAATCATTCATGGTTCTATGTTTCCCTCTTGTGGTAGAAAACAGAAAAACAAGCAAGCATTCCCGCAGCCTGTAACACTAACTGGCTCCGGCAGCATTGTGCCGCTCTGCCCATTCACCTGGAATCCAAGGCACATCATGCCCCTGGAGTTCTGTGGCAGACAGCAGCTGGCCCCCTGTCAAACAAACTCGTGGATACAGACAACAGAATGGCAGTTAGCAGGTGGGGGGACAAAAAGGGTCGAGGTAGTCAAATATACGGTGACAGAAGATTAGAATTCAGGTGGTGAGCACACAATAGAGAATACAGATGTCACATTATAAAGTTGTACACCTGGAATTTATATCATGTTATTAACCAATGTTACTCCAATATATTTAACTAAAAAATTTTTTTTAATGACAGTCTCAATGTCTTAATGTATTTGTCCAGTAAGAGCCTTAATGTCTTACTGGACAAATACTGTGACCCAGCTCCCCTTATAAATAGCTTTTTAGGCTGCTAACCTTTTCTCCCTCCCTGCTGAGGTCATAAGATAATTTTCAGACTAAGTCTTAGGCTAGCCTGTGTGTGACAGCGAGCCTCAGGGGTTAAGGACCTGTGTGGTGCTAACTGTCACTCACTGGCTGCCTTGCCTCTCCTCCCGTCCTGCGAGGCCAAGCTCAGACAGTTCTGTTTTAAAGTCTCAGCCTGTGGGCTTACTTTCCACAATGGCCTCTTTGTTTGCCTGTGCTGCTTCCTCTACCTAGAATGTCTCCATTTCTTCCCGGCTTCCTTTTCATTATCCTTCAGGACTCGTCTGAATTTGTCTCCCTTGGAAGCTTCCTGTGACTACCCTAGGGCTCCCAAAGACACCCAAGGAGGCACCTGTCACACCAGATTGTGATGCTCATGGGACCAAGAGCTGGGGCGGGGGGGGGGGGGCAGCTGGAGACTACACACTGCGTGTGCCCCAAACGCACAGCACAATGCAGAGCGGTGAGAAAGTAGTTAGTTAACATTTGCGGGATGGAAAGCACCCCTCCAGTATTGTTAGGAGGAGCTGCTGGAGCAAGGAGACCCGAGCAACCACAGCCCTAAAACCCTCGTGGGGAGACACGCTATGTAAGCAGCAGCACTCTGATTAGCACGTAAGCTACGCAGGGGCAATTCCCCTTCTTTGCGGGCTGGCCACTGTGTCCTTGTGAGATGAGACAACTGAGTATCAGGCCCATAACACACCACTGAAAACTTGAAGTCATGCAGAACAGGTCCCCCGCCCCACCCCAGGCCTTGGGCATGAAACACTCTCCATACAAAAGACATTTCTGTTCAGAATTCTGTAGCCGAACAGGTGTGGAGCATCTTGATAGGTCATTGACACAGCTGAGAAGAGAAGGGACTCTGCGAGGGTGCAAGGTGGCAGGAGGACTATTAGCAAAGAGACGTTTAAAGTGTCTGTATTTCCCATCAAAATCCCCACTGCCAGAGTAGCAGCCTGCTTACAAGACTGGGTGTGAGGCTTTAGGCTAGGCCACTTCTATGTTCTATCTTATTATTTCCTAAACGCACCTCTATGACATGTTATTTTCATTTTACCAGTGAGGAAAGAAAAAAAGAGTTCAAGTAGTTTGCATAAGATGAAACAGCTAATAAACAACATATTCAGGGTCACACTCGAGTCTGTCAGACACCAAAGTTATTTTGCAATAAAATTCTCACATAAAAGAAAGGATTTTGACATCCCACTAACTTCAAAATGACGTGGTAGCTTTACTTTTTGGTTATTCTTTAGCCATCTGAGCTTTGGACTTTGCGAGATGCTAGGTAAAACTGCATGTTGAGATTTGTTTTGGCAGGAGGCTGACATTAGTCCAGGGGATGACTTTCCTGAAGCAATTTCGAAACAATCCCAACAACTCACCTTTGGCTTGCACCTTGGAGTTCCCAAAACCTTTAACGCCCATTATTTGTCATAAAACTCTCTGGTAGGGCAGGTATTAGAATTAGTACCATTTTACAAGTGAGAAAACTGGGTTTTAGATCAGGTAAGCAGAATACACAATACTGCACAGTGAATCGTACAGCTGAAATTCGAACCCTTCAGTTCCAACCCATCACTGTGAACTGAAGGGATTCTTTAAGATTCAGGGCGCCGTAAAGCGGCAAGTCTTCCATTTGGCTTTATGTCAAGAATCTCCCGAAGCACTGTGGATCACAGAGTTCCGGAATCTTCTCATCTTCTATCACCATTAGTGTACTTTTACGTAGACAACAAAGCTGTTAGCTACATGCACTAAACTAGTGACTGGGCCTTGCCTCCACCCTCACTTCTCTCTTCACTAAAGTTTCCCTGGCTGCTCTTTGTCTTTCTTCATTTGCCTCAAAAATCACATTGTCTGGGGAGAGAAGACATCCTTAGTGTCCTCCCCATCAAGCTGGGGTTGGGCAGCTCTCCTCTGTGTTCCCGTGATTCCCCGAATACTCCTCTCATTCAGCTGTAAGTGGGTTGAACAGTCGCTACCCCTACCCACGTCCCCACAGATATGTCCACCCAGAACTTGGTAATGTGACCCTGTGTGATAAAAAGGGTCTTTGCAGATGAAATTAAGTTAAGGATCTTGCAACCTAGAATGCCCAAATGGGCCCTAAGTCTAATATGAAGTGTCCTTAAACAAGACAGAAGAGGAGAAGATGCACAGAGAAGGCCACGTGAAGGCGGAGGCAGAAACTGGAGTGAGGCAGCCACAGAACCAAGAATGCCAGCAGCCAACCAAAGCTGGAAGGGGCGAGGAAGACTTCTTCCCTAGAGCCTTTAGAGGCCAACATTTTGACTTCAGACTTCTGGTCTCCAGGATGGTGAGAAAACATATTTGTGTGATTTTAAGGCACCCCGTTTGTAGCCATGTGTCAGCAGCCAGAAGAAACTAAAACTCTACTCACACCATGTTCTCCTAACTACCTGTGGACACTCCTCTACCAGCACGAACATCCTACGACTTGGTCTTATTCACCTTTGCGCCCCGACCCCCTCACACAGTGCCTGGTGCGTAAGGAGCGCTCCACAACGCCCGTTGCCTGAACAGACCCATGCAGTCCAGGAGATTTACGGCATTGCCGGCAGACGTTTCTTGCAGCTTCCCATCTGCGACGTGACATTGGCCTGGGCCCATCCTAAAATATCCAGTTCAACTATCTACTGCTAGCTCATGACTTCAATGAGGTGAAGGTCTGATATCAATGGGCCTGTGACTGACATGTACAGCAACTATGAACCTCCGCCTCCCAGGTCAAGTTCAAGGGGAAATGTATGGACCAAGACAGGATAGGACATCTAGGCAGTGGGGATCGTGACAGACACAGAAGACCTCCCTCTGCCCTCCAATGGCATCAGCATTTGAGTAATCATAATAATTGCTAGAATCATCAGAATCTTCTATTTACTAAACACAATGTCAGGCTGTATGATAAGTGCTTCACAAATTTTACTTCATCCTCACATGAATCTTTCAAGGTAGATATTATTATTAGTCTTTCTATACCAAATCTACACACAGGGAGCTGGCTAAACTGTGTGGAGTGTTTTTCTCATGGATTCGGACACAGAGGGCTGGCACCAGCTGTGTGGCTCAGCTCAGGGAGACAGTTTGTCTTTCGTGACAGGTGCCAACCTTACTCCAATTCCACCTGAGTTTCCTGCACTAATTTCCTTTCCATTTCATTTTTTTTTTAATGGACTTCAATTTGCTCCACAGAATGCATTCCTCAAAGTCCCATAGAGGTGGTGGAACATAATAGTTTTCCTACTAAAGCAAAAGCTCTTTCCCTATCTCCACCCCATTATGCCATCCCAGCTCCATTTTCTGGCCTCTTTGAGCGTGGGGTGATCTCTTGGAGTCAGGCAGGCGCAGGCCTCACATCCAGGTTTCTGGTTCTGTGGCTTAGAGTTGACAGGACTGTTGTCTTGGGTCAGGGCCACTTTGACTACTTGTGTTTCAGCAAACCTCCCCATTGTGTTTGATTTCTAAATGCCTAACCAGAGCATGTTTAGATGCTTTGGAATGAAGAGCACGATGTCCCCAGGCCACCACAGACGGCAGAGGAAAGCAGAGGCCAGAATCTCCCTCAGCCCGGGGCAGTGGGCTTGAACAGTACAAAATACAGTAGCTCATTTGAAACTTATGCCAGAGCACTTTCATCTAAATTAATGTTGCTGCCTTCAAAACAATCACCTTGGGAAGCAACATATTTACTTGAACAATGCTGACATCACACTAACATTTCTGGAACTCTTTTTCAGGCAACTGTCTTTACGGTCTGTGGCACTTTCTCTGAAAGTCTTCAGTCATAACAAATGTCATCCTTGGAGAATAGATTTGAACTTTGGAAACAGACAAAAATTGGTTGGAGCCATGTCTAATGAATAAAGTGGGTGATCAAATCTTGTTACATCGTTTTAGGTGAAAAATGAGGCATGACTATAAAATAATGTGACTGGTTTTCCTAGGTGACCCATAAACCGACTGGCTGAGAAATAATTCCCATAGAGGAGTTTCAAAATGCTCTGAGCACTGGGCGCATCGCTGGAGTAAGTGTACCGTTCCCAGAGTGGTGATTTGGCAGGATAGAAGACTAATTTGGATATATAAGTTCAAGTATGTTTGCAAAAAAGGAAATCTGATTGCTTACACTCATGAAAATGAAGAAGCTATTCTCCTGGAGAAATTTCTCCTCCTTTTTTGACAGCCTGGTCTGCTCTGGACTGTCGTTTGCGGAGAAAAACAGACCCATCTCACGCAGAAAGCCTCCTCTGGCCACACCACCCCCTTGACATACAGCCCCAAGCCCCACCGCAGGCCGGGGCAAGTGCCCATGCCCTGAGCTCCCACGCCATCTCTTTTCCTTTAGGTATTGGTTCTTACAATAGACGGGGGTGGCTGCCTTTGTGTGTGTGTGTGTCGATATTCTCCCATTCAGCCGGTCTCCTAGAAAATGGGGTCATTTTCCACTGTTGTCTCCAGTGCACAGAACAGGGCACCCAGAAGCTGGGACATTAATTCCTGTTCCAGACACAAACGCTCTGCCTTTGCTTCTCATGCTTCTGGGGGCTTCGCTTGCTAAATGAACTGCCTCTGCCTGTCAACCAAAAGTGAACATTTAGTCCACATAAAATCCATCCACATGAATTTATAGGGGCCTGTGGTAGAGTAGCGGTTGCTTAGTTAGGTTTGAAAGCACAGGGGAGCAAGAGGGATTAACTGCTAATACAGAGGGCTTCTTTTAGGGTCATAGAAATATTCTAAAATTAGATGGTGGTCGTGGTTGCACAAGTCTATAAACATACTAAAAATATTGAATTGTACACTTTAAAGGGATGAATTGTGTGCTATGCAAAGTATACCTCAATAAAGTAGTTTATTTTAAAAGCGCACCGCAATGGGAATATTTTTGCCTTGGTTGCTTTCTAAGATGGAGGTTAGAATAAATGATAGTCAAGGTCTCTTCCAAAACCCTACTTAGGTACAGAAAATTTTCTGTTCTCTCTCTGTAACTATGTCACTTGAAAATGACTGAGTGGTTTTCACCAAGTTTGGAAGGATATTTAAGATAGTGGGGTCTGTCAGGTGTTACTCAACATCAATGCTCCCTTTCGTTTAGCTCGATACCCACAATGTTCAGCCTGACACATAGCACCCAGAATAACAGTGCTACCTCCTAGCCTCCCTTGCTGCTAGAAGAAGCCTTACATGTACAGTCTCTGAAAAAAGAGTGCCTTGCTTCCTCTGTCTCCCATTCCTAAAGGCCAGACTGACGCTATGGCGGGACGCAGCGATCTGGGATCATGTGGGTAAGGGCAACTCACCAGGGGAGGCTGACAAACCAAAGAAACATGGGTCCCCTTACACAACGGGGCCACCATGTAGGTCCTGGAGTGCCCACACCCAGTCTACCAGAAAGACCTTTGTCACTATGCCCTTTTGCTTAAGTAACTTATTTTGAAACAGTTATAGCAGCCAAATCTACATTTTAGCTAATAATGAAATTTGGTTTTCTATACCCAAACGGAATCTAAAGCGTGTGGCTTTGGCATACTTTTTATGCGATGGAACTAGTGTTACCACTGCCACCTTGGAAGGCAGAACACTGTCCAACCAAGCCTGTGGCTCTAGGCCAATGGTTGGAGAAGTCACTAGAGGAGTGGTAGGTGAGTGCTTCTTCCACAGTACGGAAAGGAGCTCACGCGAGGGCGAGCCAGTCTGCACAGATGTGAAGGTCACGGCTCTGCTAAAAGATCTTTGACTGTGGATTGCAAACACTACGGCTGGTGACCGCTCCACTTAAACCATGTATACTTATTGGAAGGAATTTGGGGAGCCTCCCCCGGGGAAGACTCATGTGTTTCATGGGTAGAAAGAAGAACAGGCATGATTATCTGCATAGCCAAAGAGGTGGCCCCTGGCAAAAATTTCTAGTTGCCCCTGGTATTTAAAAGACATATGTATTGGTTTACATATTTTGTTTTCCAATGTGGTACTTTTCTTAGAGATTTTAAGGATGATTTTGACTAAAGTTTCACCTTCTGCTCTAACTTGAGAGTCCATCCCATGGGAAAATGTGACTTCCCAGTGTTAACTGGATGACAGCAAATGACTGTCATCCAACTAACTCCAGGGAGGACAGCTGGCCCTAGCATTATCCTAGGCTCAGTTTTTATTTTTTATGTGAATGATCAAAGGAAGAAAAACAGTCATGTCTTGATGTGGATTTTGCCTCTGCCTTTACATTGGGATTCCTTCAAGTGGTTTCAAGTCAATCTAACCGTGAGAAAGTGGCTTCACCCAAGTAGCGAGGTCTGCACACTTCTCCTCTCCAAATGCTCATTTACTTAAAACCTCCCCCAATTGGCAGTGTCCTCAGCCACTCCCAGTGGGAACGTGGTATTAGGAGCCCAGTCCTGGGGTGTCTGTTTTCTCCTGTCACCTCTCTCACATTCTAGGAACACAGTGGGCAGGTCCCTGTCTCTTGTCCTGTGACACCTGAAATCTTTGCTGCAGAGGAAATAAAGTATTGCATGCAGAAGTATCTTGTAAAATATAAAAAGTGAGGTTAATTCTTGAATACTATGAAACAAAAATATATAGTTGGGGGGTGGAGGCACCTCCAACCTACCTCTTCAACATGCTATGCTCTCTCACATTTGGTTCCACCTGGGACATTCTTTCTCCTCTTCCCCTCCAGGTCTGAGTGTGGTTGTCACTTCTCTGCTCCCTATGCCCGAATCAGGTGCACCTCTACTCTGCCCTCATAGCCTGCCTCACTCACCCCAATCACAGCTCTGACTGCATCTCTGCTTTATCCCAGGAGTCAATTCTGTTTAACCAACAGGCTCATCCTGAGCTCCCTGCCCGTGTTTGTGATCTCGCACTGGTCGGTTTGGTCCCACAATGGGTACTCAGTGCACTGACTAAGCCCACTGGGCTCACAGAATGCAGGAGCCATTTCAACTCATTTCAGCAACAGAGGTGCTTACAAGCTGGAGTTCCGTATAAGGGACTAATATTTGATGGGAATCGAATCCATCCCCCAAATGCTACCACACAGTGATCCGGGAGGGAAGTACTCCTTGGGCTGAACCAATCATACCCAACAGTAGCCTAAAACAAATCCACGATTAGTTGTTAAAATAAGCCATATAGTTTATATCTATAGGAAAACAAGATCTCACCCTCCCTACATGCCATTAACACTGATTTAAAGAGAAGAAGCTAAACTTAAATCTGGGAAGATTTTTATAACGTACGGATGGTCATATCAACCCAGGGAGCGCAAGTTGGTATTTTGCAAAATCATTCTCAGGGGCCTCTGGCAAACTCTTCAGACTCATTTGTGTATGAAAAGCTCTGGAAACCCAACTTAACACTGCCCAATCCGGTTTTCCCCAGCTTTAACCCGGGTAGTATAACAATCCCCAGAACTACCTGCTTTGGGATACACTTACTTACGGAAAAGATCAAATGGATGAAATACCAGAAGACCAGGGTCCAACTCCACCATTACTACCAGGTTGGGCGAGTCACCCGATCTTTCTGTGTTACCACCTGTCTACCACATTACATCTTTTCAAAGTGTCTGACACTCGTGATTAAACCTTTATCGGCTTGACTGGCAGTCCCCAGGATGTTTATTCAGGGCTTGACTCAATTCTATCTTCCGCCTCAGAGACTCCATTAATTAAAGACTGGGAGAAGCATTGGGAAGGGGGACTTCCTATAATTAAAGTTAAACAAACAAATAAACAAACAATTGACATCCCTCTCCATACCCCAAGGGAAAGGCACATTCTTTTCACCCTCCCCCAACAACATCCCTTAGGGGTGCCCCTTTCAGATTTTCTTCCCCTTTGGAGGATGCAGGTGAGAAAAGTCTTCTCCTCCTAAAGCCCTCGGTGAGTCTTCAGTTACTTAAGTCACTCAGTAGCCGTTCCCAAAAGGTGGTTCCCAACTTTGAGCACAGCTTCAAAGGCAACGGAATGACGGATATGTCTGTGTGGACTTCATTTAACGGAAAATGACTGGATCAGTTCAAACCTTCCTAGTCAACTTTCTTAAAGGTGTAGCCCACTCAAATCATTCTCCTGAAAGCTCTTTGAACGTCTGAAGGGGTTCAGAATATGCCACTGTGGCAAAACAATTATTCGGAGCTGAAGGCATTTGAGAGAAAGCATTTTTCTGAACTCCTTTATCTGCCTAAAAGTAGTCTCCTTGGTTGTCATAAATCCCCTCCTGGAGACAGTTTCTAGAAACCAGGGAAGACTGGCTCTGATGATCACACCATACCTAAATGGATACTATCACCAAAATATCATATCTCCACCCATTCTCTTAAGGTCTTATTTTTCCTAGAAGTCATTTGTTTTTTCCATAAGAGCCCTTTCTCCTTCCCCTCCACCTATTAAAATAGTATATAAGCCCCAAAATCTAACTGCTTCCTTGAGTCTCAGCTTTCTGTAAACTTCTACAAACACCATAAGTGGTGATGAAATCCTATCTTTTGCTACTGCTCTGTCTCTGGACAGTTTAACTAGCAGGCTCCATAAGGCTGGAGAAAAATTGTTTCCTCTTCAAATCCAAGAGAACTAACAAATTTTTTTTTAATTTGATCAATGTTGCCTAAATCTCTTATTGTGTCAAGATAAATTTATAATACAACATTTGTAATATACATGTAATAAACTACATGTACTACTGGGACCCTCTATACACTGGAAATTTGTGTTCACTTGTTTATTTGCAACATAACTGTACAATGTGAAATGATTAAATGTGTTTCTCCTTTATGTTGAACCTTCCCCTGCCTGGAAGTCTTTTCACAGAGACGTCCGCACGGCTCACTCCTGCAGTTCATTCAGGTCTCTGCTCACCTCAGGTTTACCAGGGGTTTTCCACTCAGCGCACTAACAAGACCAGCCCACCCTGTGATGCTCTCTCCTTTACCATGTTTTACTTTTCCTCCGAGCATTTACCATCTTCTGATACACATACTGATTTATCACCTCCCCTCCCATCAGAACCCACAGCTCCGCGCCAGCGGAAACTGCCCAGTTCACTGCTGTGTCCCTAGTTCTCAAAACAGGGCCAGGCACACAAGAGGTGCTCGATAAATATTTACTGAATTAATGAATCACTCTTTCCCATCTAATCTTGTTTACCAAAGGGAGCTTTACTGTGAAAATGGAGAATGTTCTTCTTTTTGGTCTTTAATGACCCATGGCTATCTGACTTAGTTAAGAAAAAAAGAAAAAGGAGTGCTGGCCCTGGGCGGTGTGGCTCAGCTGGGTGGTGCATGTACCATTGGTCCGCACTCCCGGTGCATATGAGAGGCAACCAACCACCAATCAGTGCTTCTCTCTCGCATGGACGATTCTCCCTCTCCTTTCCTCTCTCTCTCTAAAAGCAATGAAAAAAACGCCCTCAGATAAGGATTTAAAAAATGTTTTAAAAAAAACAAGTTTTTAGCAAGAGCATTAGTGAAGCCAAGAAAGAGAAACTCTTAATTTTACTTAAATAGTTCATGTAATAAAGATTAGTGGCTAAGTCCCAGCTCTAAAAAGTAGTCCTGTCTATTCTTCAAGACACTTTGCCTTTCTGCCACGTCCCCCTCCTGGCCCTTTCTGTTTGCACACTGTCTGATCTTCAAGACACAATTCAATTTCTATCCCTTCTCTCCCCAGGTCAGAATGTTTTCTCCCTTATTTGCACTTTTTCTAATTCTGCGCTTTGCATGTGTTATTTCTTGTGTCATATCTCCTGCAAGAGATTGCACATTCCTGGATGGAAAAGAACAGTATCTTACTCATCCTGGTATTAAATCCCAGATCAGCATCAGAAAGCATACACAAGGGGAGAACAGCCATTCATAAGCCCAACATAATTAAAGATTTTTTTTCAAACATGGGAGTTACAGCATGTTAAAAGGGGATCCAAAGATGTTTCTCTGCCAAGTCATCCCTGCCTGAAGGAAGGATATCAGATTTTAAGTACAAAAACCAAGAGGCCTCCACCTAACACCAATTACCCCAGGGCCTCAGAACATTCTCCCTTGTGCTGCATGTGCTGTCATTTCCTTCTCAGAACTCAACACGTCCTTTTACCTGTGTTTGCAGCTGGGCCTCATGAAAGTTCAGAAGAGAGTGATCCACCCCAAATGGGACTTAGTGGAAGTTCTTCCACTTAAGATGAAGTTCTCAAAGCCCCACTGGTTTAGCCTGAGAACCCGAGACCTTTAACCTCTGGGTCATGTATTTAATAACCCATTGGGTGCAAATACCTAATACTAAAAGGGAATCATTTGTTTAGTTCTGGGGTTCTTAACTTGGACTCCTTAGACTGAAGAGGTCCGTGGATGGAATGAAATGGGGTCCGTGAATTTGAAAGGTAAAACAAACCAAAACATCTTTATTTTCACTAACCTCTAAATGAAATTCAGCATTTCCTTTAGTTATGGATGTAGGCAACAAACCACAGTCTTTATTGTTTATTTCATTATTATTACCACTGTTAATACTACTGCTACCTGGGACTGAATCATCAGCAGAAATCACAAGTGTTTTCATTTCATAGTGCAGTTATCTCAAAATATTGAGATTGTAGAAATCTCAAAGTACCATTTTTACTGATCACTACTGTAAAGTAAGACAGTATTAGACCCTCCACTGAGTCTTGTTAGTTAGTATATCAATAAAGAAGCCTCTATCTTGCTATATTACAAATTTGGTTAATATTTTGATAATTGTATTTCAATATAATTTTTATTTCCTTTGCAATCCTTTGGACTCTTTTAAATAAAATGATTCTGAGAAGGGGTCCATAGGTTTAACAAGGGAATCCGTGACACAAGGACCCCTGTAAACGGATGGAAGAAAACATGCTTGTTCACAAGTTTCCATAAGGGCATTTATTTGATGTTGCTGAAGATGATAAACTATCCTTCAAAATATCTAAACTTCCATTTACTTATGAATTTGAACTTTCCCCAAACCCTAACACTGGTCATTTGCAGATCATTGGGCCCAAGGGCGGTTTTTAAAGACCAGGAATGGTTTGAACCACCGAGTCTGCAGTAGGAATCTCTTCAGAGTTTTCAGTAGCAGGAGCCAATAAACTCCTTTTCCAGTTGGCCTAATCCACGTTATGTTCTTGCCACTTGTACCCAGCTGGGTCCTGACTAACATGAATCCCTCCATGTTGACGGGAACCATTGAGGGTGAGAGGGGGGTGGGAGACCATGCTGATATCGCTGGGTGGTGGGGGTGGGGGGAAGTGTTAGAACCTGCACCAGGTTGAGTTGGCTGACTCAGCGTCCCCATATCAGCAGAACATTGATGGCCTAAAGTCCCGTCCCCAGGTCCAACCTGAGGTTTCTTCTCAAGTGTCATTCAAACAGCTTCCAGATGAGAAGGAGTGGCCATGTTCTTTTAAATGTGCTGTTTCATTTGATCCTGACAAGAGCCTCTCTGGGTATGTACTACCACTTCCAACCTTTACACGTAAGGGGAAATAGAATCAGAAAGTAAGTAACTTGCCCAAGAGAACCGTCCTCAACTCCTCTATCTTTATTCTGCCTCAAATTCCTCTGCCTTGGCAACTCCACCTAATCCTCTAAGCCTCAGTTCAGCTACCACCCTTCTGTGAAGCCTTCCTCACTTACCATCCTCTCCCAAGTGCGGCCCTCCGTGCTCCTGCCCCTTCAGAACCTGGCACGCACCTGCATCATAACCCCGAATACACTGTGCAGTCTGCTTCTTCTTGTCTACCTCCTCTTCTAGACTATGCATTTGCTGAGGACGAGAATATTTTGTATGCCAAGTACTTAGCACAATGTCTGATACAAAGTCAGCACATAATAAATGTTCAGTGAGAATAAACTTAAGTGCTGGAATACACTTAATTTAAAGTGTGTTCCACACACTTCACAATTCAAGGCAACTGAACAAGGATTCATTGAATGCTGCATGGTCCTAGGTACTGCAGATACAGATAAAACACAGATAATATCTTAAAGTAGCCTGCTCTCTAGTTGGGGAGTGTCACATGCAAACAGACGTCACTAGGTTTGATTAGTCTATTCTAGAGGTATGTGCCTATGGGAAAAGATCCCTTAGTGGGAGGAGAGGGCACAGAGGGGTTGTTGGGAAAAGGTTTCTGAAGATGCTGTCTGAATTTAACCGTATCAGAAGAAAAGGAAGAGCATATTTCAATCCATGGTAAGGAGAGAGAGAGACGAGAGACAAAGACACAGTCAGAAAATAAAATCAGAGAGCAGCAAGCTGAGGACAGAAACCTAGAGAATAGCCAGGGTGTGGGTAGGGCAAGCAGTCCAGGAAGAAACTCAGAAAGCGGGAGTACAATCAGGCAACAGTGGTCAAGAGAAAGGAAAGAGAACGCTAAAAGAGTACTAGGTCAGCAGTGACAAGTGCAACAGGAAAGTCAGAGAAGATAAGGCCTAAAAAGTGGTCAATGGACTTAGCGACCAGAAAGTCAGGGGCAACCCTGGCGAGAGAGATTTTAGTGCAGTGGTGGGAGAAGCAGAGTCAGATGGCAGTGGGGCTGGGAACGAACGGGAGGTGAGAAGTCAAGGATGGTGAATGCAGACAAATTTTACAAAGATTGGCCAAAAGGCAGAAAGCAATGAACAGTCGCTAAAAGGTGATAAGATTCAGGCACAAATATTTTTTTGTCTTAACTGTTTCCTTCCCACCCCACACAATTGCCAAATAGACCATTTTCGTTTGGACCCCTAAAATTCTTACTATGCTGTAAGCTTTAGAAGGATGAGTCTTGGCTCTGAATTGTCTTTTTATTCCACACATTTCTCAGTTCATGGCTCAGTGTTTGTTGAACAAATGAACAAAATGCAAATTCACCACCGTGACAAAGACATGAAGGGATCTCCTGGGATATAACTAGTTTGTTCTTTCAAGAGAATTTGAGGTTGTCTGAAAACCCAGGAGCACGAAGAAAACAAATCCAGACAATGTTTGGCCCAGGGAGGCAGATGTAGATCAGGTCCAATTTAGACTTTGGAGACCGCTGGCGAACAGATCTTTGGATTTAAGGGGCCCTTCATTCCCCGAAGCTGTTCAGGTTCCGAAGTGCATTCTCAGTGCTGCCATGGCCGTCCCTGCAAGTTACCCACCCTGCCTCGGTATTCTCGGCAACCTGAAGATGCCCATAATAGCACCTACCTCACAGGGCCGCAGCAGGTTACGTGAGATTCCACAAGTGAAGGGCCTCTCAGGGTGCTTGGCAAAATGGCACTCGATATGTTAATAAGATAAAGGACTATTGGAGTGAATTAAAATATTATTACAGGGAATGAGTTTCAGAAGAGATGGTAAAGGTCAAATCTTATTTTAAATATAGAACACTTGTCCTTTCGAAAAACTCGTTAGAAAACGTTTTATAAAAGTGAGTGATCAGCTCCGATTTACCTATTTTATAAATGCATTTTTTCCGTATAGCCGGTTTACTGCAAAATCTATTTCAAAGTTTCACCGATCCGAGTGCACCCGCCCCGTTCAGTCAGTTAACGTTCCTTAGGCGGGGAAGAGACACAACGTGTTGCATTAACTTCCTGGTCGGCCACCACCGCTTGCCCAAGAGCGCCGTGCGCTGTGCAGTTTCTGTTCCGAGGAGAATTCTGCTCCAGCCCCCTCCGTGGAACAGATGCCGAAGCACCGCTGGGCAAGGACTACTAGCCTGTTCAAATCCCTGCTCCCCGGCAACCGGGCCGCCGCGCAGGGGCAGGAGCTCCGGCCTAACGCAGACTGGGGGGTGGGGAACCAGACCTCGCAACTGTCTCCCCGCTCCGCCGGCCCCACACACCAGGGGGCGGGCGCTCTGGCCACGCGGCCCCACGACAGCGGGCTCGGAGCCCAAGGACAGCGCCAGTCCCAGACCAGAATAGAAGGCAACCGGGGGTGCAGGCGAGGGGTTCTGAGCGAGGCGGCGGCCTCTAACCTTTCCGGGTTAAGGGGATGCACTCCTCTCTGTAACTGTATCTTCAGTCGGGAAAGGTTCAAGTAAATGTCAGAGGCCCCGGGAGGGAGGCGGGAGGGAGGAGGAGAGAGGGGAGGGGCGGGAGGCGGAGGCAGGCTCCCCAAGGTGGAGCCGCGCTCCCCACCCGCGCCTCCCTGCCCGCAGGGGGTCGGGGGAGCAGCTCCGCGGGGCAGAGCAGCCACTTCCCCACAGACGGCGACCCCGTCCGGCCCTCAAAGCCGGCTGGAGCGGGAGCGGAGGCGCTGGGGGTGGAGGCTGGGGCGGCCGCCGGGGGGCGGAGGGGAATGGAGGTGGCGCGGCGGGGAGGGGACGGCAGCCGCACGTAGCGCACGGCCCCGCGCCCGGGAGCGCGCCGCCGAGGAGCCCGCGCGCGCCTTACCCCGTTGGCGGCGGCGATGCGGACGATGAGCTGGATGGCCTCCTTCATGTAGAACCTGCCGTCCCCGCCCACCACCAGGGTGGCCTCCTGCCGCTGCGCCGGCTCCACCGTGGAGATGATACTCTGGATGAAATTCTCCGCGTAGTTGGCGCTGCTCTGGAACACCTTCACCCGCTTCCGCAGCCCGCTCGTGCCCGGTTTCTGGTCCGGGTACGCCTGGGTCTTAACTGTCACGATCTTCACCATGTCGGCGACTTGCTTCCTGGAGCGGGAGCGGACTCTGCTAACCGAGGGGCGGCCGGAGCACTAGCTGCAGCTGTTCTGGGGTGACGGTGCGGGCGGGGTTGGGGCAACGCTGGCTCTCCTGGCCGCGCTCGGCCCTTCTTAAAGGGACAGGGGACAGGGCCCTCCCTCCGCCGCCTCCAGGCCTCATTAGAGATGGGTGGAGCCTCTCTGATCTAACACCCCCGCTGCACCCCAACCAAACCGCTACAAAATGAAATCCTCAACTCCTCCCCTAAATGGAAGGGCAGAGCTTGGGGTAGGGACCCGGGCATAGGACAACTTGAGGCAGGGTGAGAAAAATACAGAGCATAGCAATTTCCTGTGGTTTGGCTAGAGTATCATATGTAAATAATTTCCTGGAAACCTGTTCTGAGGGACAAAAGTGCCAGCCTCAGCTAGATTTTGACTCCTTATTCTTTCATTCTCTCTCCAGATATTAGGGTATGTGTGTTAGAAAAAGGAGTCAACTCTAAAGGTCTAATTAGTCCATGTAACGTTACTTCCACTGGTTAGGGTGGTATACTAATAACTAAGGTTTACTGAATATAATGTTTCTAATCCTTGCTAAAGTACAGGCTTCCCCCCTACCCCCCGTTTTATGCTTACAAAACTGAGATTCAACAAACACAATGGCTCGTCGAGGCCATACAGATAAAAGTGCTGGCAGGAGGCCAACTCTGGGTGTGGCTCCAGAACTAGGGCTCTTACCAGGATACGTGCCTGCGGTTGTCACCAGATTTGACAACTAGGAAATCAATGGACAGGGAGGCCTTGATAAACATGGGCACAAATATAAGATAAGGCTGAAGACAATCACCGTCAAAACACACCAGTTATCCATGGAATAGAAATTCGGTGAAGAGATCGAGGAGGGCTGAGGTGGCTAGAAAGGATTCATGGAAGATACAGAGTCAAGGAGAGGGACTCCAGTATCTAGTAGGAACCTTGAGCTCAGCATCTCCCTTGACTTGGTGACAGTGATTGTCTCCTCTGCTTGAGAAGTGTGTCATTATGGTGAAGTGGGGATAAAACTGACTTTTTCCTCCTACTTCACAAGCTGCGTGGCCTGTTAATATCTATGGGCATCATTTTTTACTGTAAACTGCACACAAAACCCTAGAGGATTTCTGTAAGAACCATTGGGGTTTTGTATGTCAGTGGTTCTCAACTGTGGATACCTGGTAGAATCACCTGACACACTTAATAGTCACCCCTACTCCAGTCCAAACAGATTCAGTCATTATCAGCTGATGTAAGTAAGTCACTTGGCATGGTACCTGAAACAGGCCCTCAAAAAATGTTAGATCCCCTACCCCAGTTCTGAAACCAGAACTTACCGTTAATCTGTGAATGTGATTATGTTTATGACCTTTTAATAGTTAATTGGTGTATCTTGATCAAGCAGGGGGGCTGACAGACCCGTATGACTGCTGACCCTCAGCAATCAAGTGTTGACATATATGCCGATATAGGTGTTATGTCAATATAGGTAGGTTTTGACATAGTCATGATAGATGAGTTCCAGGGCAAATAACATGTGAAAACTGAATCCTTGACTACTGATAAGGATTTCCAATATTTACACAGAAATTCCCAAGGGTTATAGAGTATCATCTGTGAATTAAGTACTGTAGTCACCCCATTTTATAGGCTAGAGAATTGATAAAGTGGTGAATGTAATCAAAGTTACCTAACTCCACAAAATGAACACACAGCATTGAGTCACTGAGTCTTAGAAATACCTATCTCACGGAGTTGCATGGATCAAATTAGCTCCCGAATATAGAGTTCCTAACACAGTACTAATAAATACTCAATAAATGGTAACTTTATTATTATTTATTATTATTATCCTCACCTGAGGACATTTTTTCATTGCTTTTAGAGAAAAGGAGAAAGAGAAACATCGATTTGTTGCCTCCTGTATGCATCTGATCTGAGGGTCAGACCACAACCTAGGCATGTGTCCTGAGCGGGAATTGAACCCACAACCCTTCGGCTATGGGACAACACTGCAACCAACTGAGCCACACCTTCCAGGGCAATAACTTCTTATTATAGAGTGGTGGGCTCAAACTCAAATCCCACACTCTTTCTATATTCTTCACTACCTTCAGAACTAGGATGGGACTTTTCAAGAGGAATTATTCCATAAGTCTCTCACCTCAGAAATTGTAACAATTAGCTTTAACTAGATAACAAACTGCTCAAATTTAGTAGCTTCAGGCAATCACCATTTATCATCATCACTATTATTATTGTTCATGATTTTATGAGTTAACTGGGCAGGTCTGCTGATCTGGCCTAGACTGCTGATCTCGGCTGGGCAAGTGGCCCCCTGGGTCCTCGTGTCCTGGTAACCATGCCTAACCATGCAGTCTCCTTGTATTACTTATCTTGATGTGTAACAAATTACCCCAGACTCAGTGGCTTAAAATAACACCCTGTCATTATTACAGTTCTGTAAGTCAGAAGTCTGTATGTGTTTGGCTGGGTTGCATGCTCTGTGTGTGTGTGTGTGTGTGTGTACCAAAGCTGGGCTCAAGGTGTCAGCTAGACTGGGCTCTGCTCCCAACCTCATCCAGTTTGTGGGCAGGATCCATTTCCTTGCCATTGTAGGTCAGAGGTCTTTGTTTCCTCACTGGCTGTTAACCAGGATCCACTCTCTGCTCCTAGAGGCCACCTGCATCAAGTCCTTCCTATGGCTGTAACCTCTGACTCCATCTTCTGCCATCAGCCAGAGAAAACTCTTGTGTAATTGGATTAGACACAGCTGGAAAATATCCCTTTGCCATGTAATGCAGCAATTATGGAGTGAGATCTCATTGTGTTCACAGGTTCTACCGGCACTCAAAACTGACTTCAGAGTTTTCCAAGTTGTAGTGTTGAAAAAAAGCAGCAGAATGAGTCCTGTTCCCTCGTGGGTGACACCGAAATAGGAAAGAAGCCACTGCACCTGAAGAGCCCATAGAAAGAGAAATGAGAATTCTTGACAGTGTAGACCAAAAATAAGACTGGAGACTGTGTGCCTGCATAGACTTCTGGTACCAAAGGGCAGGTATTCTTTTTCTCCAATGCTTCGGCACTGTATGAACTAACTATACCTAACGATAGCCACAGATGGGCTATCTCAGCCAAATGAAATAGAAGTCAACATGAGTTTTAGAAAAGTGAATATTATTTCCCAAACATCTAACTGCAGACTGAGATGTATATCTGCTCACCCAAATCTAAGTCCCTGCCACCAGAGCAGAAGGGTATTTTGAAAACATTAAGTTGTTATTTTTTTTTTAAAGTAAGTTGTCTTTCTTGCACAGTTAGATTATGGTGAGATGTATAATCCTTTCACCTGTTACTTGATTTCATGTTTTTTTCATGTTCATACAGTTTATCTACCTTCATTAATTCTAATAAAAATCCAAGATGCAGTCAAAGATTTATCAAGAGGTAACTCTTACTTAGAATTATAACATGGGCTTAACTAAATAGTATAACATAAATAAAAAACCGAAATTGTATATATAGTATCCTACCTGAGTTTTTTTTTTAAGATTTTATTTATTTTTAGAGAAAGGAGAAGGGAAAGCAAAAGAGAGGGAAAGAAACATCAATGTGTGGGTTGCTTCTCATGCATCCGCTTCTGGAGACCTGGCCCACAACCCAGGCATGTGCCCTGACTGTGAATTGAACCGGTGACCCTTTGATTCACAGGCCTGCACTTAATCCACTGAGCTACACCAGCCAGGGCTGAGAGATTTATTTCTTTATGAAACACACACATGCAAAGGATTAGAAGGAAATATATCAACATATATAACAATGATCACCTCTGGTTTGTGAAATAGGGTAATTTTTATTTCCTTTGTGTTTTTTTTCTGGATTTTTCTTTGTTTTCTATAGGGAATTTGCATTGTGCTATTAAATAAAATTGCATTTTTTTCTTTTTAGTCTTTCTTGTAAGCAGAATTCTAATTTCATTAAGTTATCCTTTAACATTTAGATAGTATTCATGCATTCATGAATTGGTTCATTCATATTCACTCTACAGATATGTTTTAAACTTCTACAAAGCACCAGCTCTTTAAAAAGTGTTAGGTTAACAAGTCAGAATGGTCTTTGGTCTCACAGAACTTGCTGTATATCGGAGGAAATGGACAATGAGTAATAAATTATAGTCGTGATAGTGCTGCAAGGAAGAACAGTGATGTAAGAATGTAAGTAGGAGGGTCTATCATCGGAGGAAGTCAGGGAAAATATTGTGGAGGAAGCGACGCATAAGCTAAGGACTGGAAGGAGGAGGAGGAGGAGTGGGCCAGTGCAAAGGGGAGCATTTCATCCCAGGGGAGGGAGCATTAGAGGGAGGTTTGAAATAAGAGGGAAATTCAGTGGCATCAAAGATTGAACAGGCAGCCAGTATGACGATCACATCAGGCCTTCTGGATGATGTCAAGCACTGCAATCGTTACCATAACAGCAATGGACAACCAAAGGGTTCTTTTTTTTATTATTGAGGTAAAATATATATAATACACAAATTACCACCTCAACCACTTTAAAAGTACATTCAGTGGCTTTAAGTACATTCACATTGTATAACTGTTACCACTATCTCCAGAACTTTTGTATCATCCCAAACCGAAACTTGGCACCCATTAAACACTAACCCCCACCTCTCCCTCCCTCAGCCCCTAGGAACCACCACTATGCTTTCTGTCTGTGAATGTGACTATTCTGTTCTCACATAAGTGGAATCATACAATATTTGTCCTTTGTGTCTGGCTTATTTCACTTAGCATAACGTCTTTAAGTTTCATACTTGCTGTAGCATGCCAAAAGGGTTTTAAGTAGAGGAACACTGTGATCGTAACAGCATTTTGAAGAGATCCCTCTGGTTGCGGTGTGAATGAATGAAAGGGAAAAAGTGGAAGAAGTGAAGCCAGATGGGCAGGTGGGAAACCTGTGTGTTGTAGTAGATTGAAGTCAATGGAGATGGACTCAAGATATTTTCAGAAAGTAGAGTCAACAAGACTTGCTGATAGATTATATGTATAGGGCAAGCGAAAAGGACTCATGGCTCCTAGCAATCTGGACCTGGAACTATGGTTAAAAGTGGGGAGACAGAAGGCAGTATGAAATGATCCATGAATTTTTAGACGTGTAAAGTTTGCGGTGCCTGGCATGCCTTCAAGTGGAGGTACAGAAATAAGGTGTTAGATAACAAAAGTCTAGGGCTTAAAAAAGAGACCAGGCCACGAGATGAATTTATAATCCATTAGCACATAGGTAGCATTTGAAAACATGAGAGTGAATGAGATCACCTAGCAGGAGAATACAGAGTGCAGGAACAAAAAGTCAACACCAAGTTCTGAGACACTCCAACATCAAAGTCCAAGAACTACAACGTGAAAACGCTAGACTTTTTCTACCTTGAGAGAGAATTTGTTTAGAAACATCAATCCAGCACAAAAAAGATTTAGATGCATTCCTTTATATGTCATCCAGCCTTCCGTAAACCCAAGTTTAAATCTATTAAGTTATGTTCAAAGGCAAGAAAGATTTACTTCTTCAGCAAGTTATTAATATGCCATTAAGGAGCCTTCCTCCAAGCCAAATTATTCAGAATTTTGTTAGATTTGATCTAGGTCAAGGAACAGCAGTTGGCAATTGTGCATCTTGAATGATTTCTTGGCCTAAACATACAAATGTGTATAATTGGGAAGTAGGTTAAATTCTGACCAGATCAATGTACAACAGTTGATCAAATCCCATTTCCAAGTACAGTGTTCATTAGAGACAACTTTATCTTCACGCTTCACAAATGATCATTTGCATTCCAACCATAATGATTTCACGAAATGTGTTTACCATAGGATATCAAACTTTGATGACTGGAACAAATAACAAATGGCGAGCACACGGAATTTATCATGGGAAAGACAGGTAGGGAATTTACCCTGGAAACACTGGATGGGGAACACTAGCGGCATGAGCCATCGAACAGCTATTATGAGGCTCATAAGCCGATTATCAAAATAAAGAATACAGAAAAGTAATTTATAACAACATGTAGACAAAGCCTTAGAAAGCACCTATACAGCATACAATAAAAGCATGTGTTATGTTATTGTTAAAAACATAAGTGTATTTATGTACACTCGACTTTTTATCTGGTGATGTAAGTGCTGGTGGAACAGTCCCTGTTGAAGAATCCTGAGACAGTGTTCAGTGTAGGCCTAGAACGGGCGCCCCAACCTTTCTCCCACCCGAGAGTCCTACCAGGCCGGAAAGACGGTCTCTCAATTCAGAGAACTCTGAAGGAGCAGGAAGTTGCAGATAATCTCCTATGAGAAGTTTCAATTGTTTGTAGCTGGTAAATAACTAATTGATGATTCCACATGAACCCATACACATTAATTCTGAACAATGCTGCAAATGCCATTTTAGTTCATTTGTTAAACCTAAATCACAGGTTCTTTGTGGCTGCAGACTTAGCTCCTTATGTGAAATTTTGATATATTTGTAACTTGCTGAAATGACCAGTTTCCACGTATGGAAGCAATATGAAACCATTTAATATCTATTCTATTTGTATCCATAAGTTATCCAGGTGCTTAAAACTTTTATTTGAATAAAAATTAATGGATATCTGGAGTCTGTCACTTTGAAATTAAGTTTGTTCCTGTGCCAAAATAATAATAGTTTCTGAACTCATGTTTCAGTGTAAAATGGTTATTCATGAAGCTATATTTTAAAAAGATTGATATATGGTAAGTTGGGCTTTTTTCTTAGAATTCATTTTCAGAATCTACTATAAAGGATATCAGTCTAGATTAATTTATATGAATATTTGATATGCAACTATTAATATTTTAAATGGCAAAAAGATAAGATTTTTAAAAATACAGATTATGAAGGACATTTTTAAAGAAATAATGAATGTCTTTGGTTATCCCATTTCATCAATGTTCTTGATGAAGGAATCAAGATGCGGTGGGCTAAACAATAGCTCCCCCAAAGATATCCATGTCCTAAACCCTGGAAACTATGAATGTCATTCTATGTGGCAAAAAAGGGACTTTGCAAATATAATTAACTATCTTGAGAAGGAAGCTTATCCTGGGTTATTCAGGTGATCTCCAAATGCAATCACAAGTGTCCTTGTAAGAAGGAGGCAGAGTGAGGTTTGACTACAGAGGAGAAGACAATAGGACCTTAGGGGCCACAAACCCAGGAATGCCAGTGACCACAGAAAGCTGGAAGAGGCAAGAAACACATTCTGCTCTAGAACCTCTGCAGAGAGCACCACCCTGACAACACCTTCAAACTCATTTTTGGAATCTACTATAAAGGAGATCAGTAATACTGATTTTGGACTTCCAGTCTCCAGAATTGTGGGAAAATAAATTTAAGCCACCAAGTTGTTTTAAGTCACCAAATTTATGGTATTTTTTGTTTGTAGCACCACAGGAAACTAACAGAGATGCTTTAATTACACGAAAGGGTATGAGCTAGTCAACTCATAGCCTGATTCTCTTGAGTTCTAAAGTGTGACTAAGGTTTTACCAGTGAAAATCAACAGAGGAAAGCATATCAGGCGTAGCTCAGTAAAAAACAGAATCAAGAAAATCATGGAGGTAAATATTTCCAAATTATTATATTGCTTACATTATCTGAACAAATTAATGTTTTCTTGAGCTATCTAGGAAACAGAGTTCTTTGTTTCTTCTGCTGTGTAGAATAGGAGGCAACACACTGTGAGTGTTCTGTGTACCACTTTGAACTTCTGAATACTCGCCATCACAAGTAGCTTAGACTGGTGTTAGCGATTTCTCTCATGAGTGAATTGTTCTGTTTCCTTCCCTTGACATCATTGAGTTTTGCAGCCCCTGCAAATAATGAGTTTTACATATTTTTCTTTAGTTTGAAGATATCTTTGAAATAATTTCTATTCATTGCCTTCACTTACTTTCTTTTTATCTATCCATCCTTCCATCCAAACCATCTAAGAAATGCTCACTAAGCACACAGTACAAGAAACTTAGGTAGGCTCAGATTAGCTGCCTAAGATAAAATCCCTGAACTTAAGGAGTTTAAAACTGGAGAGTTTGGATATGTCTACAAACTAAGGAAATACAAGAAATAAAGTATAAGCCACCAAGATTTTAATGCTATTATTAGAATAAAAAGTTCTGAAATCAATAATTTAAGCTTCTACCTTAACAAACCAGAAAAAGAGCAAATAAAGCAAAGTCGGGCAGAAAAAAGGAAGTAATAAAGATAAAAGCAGAAATCAATAAAATTGAAAACATAGAAATTAAAAAATCAATAAAACTATAAGTTGGTTCTTTGAAAAAGATCGATAAAATTGATAAATCTCCAGCAAGACTGATAAAGAAAAAAAGAGATACATTATACTAACATCAGGAATAAAAAGGAGGATATCACTACAGATACCATAAACATTTTTATAAAACTCTAGGTGCATAAATTTTACAATTTAGATAAAATGGACCAATTCCTCAAAAACCACAAGCCTCCCTTCATCAAGAAGAAATAAACTGAATGTTCCCATTACTTAAAAGCCTCCATACCCAGATGGCTTCAATGATAAATTCAATTAACTAAAGAAGAAATAACCCCAATTCCACAAAATTTCTTCCAGGAAACAAGAGGAGGAAACATTTCTGACTCATCATATGAAGCCAGCATTGTCCTGTTACCCAAACTAGACAAAAACATTACAAATCAAGAAAACTACAGACCACTATCCCTCATATGCACAGTCCCCAAAATGCTCAACAATGTATTAGTCGATTGAATCGACAGTAATTAAAAAATACCGTATTGCAACCAAGTGGGGTTTATCCTGGGAATGAAAGGCTGGTTCAATATTTGAAAATCAATCAGTGTAAAAAAAAGAAATCAGTTTAAAAAAGAAAAACCATGTGATGATGCAGAAAAAAATATTTGACAGAATTCAGCATCCATTCCTGGTAAAAAAAAAACAAAAAAACAAAAAAACAAAAAAAACAAACACCCACCTCTCAGCAAACTAGGAATGAAAGGAAACTTCCCTAACATAATAAAGGGCATCTACAAAAGCACCTTCAGCTAACATCATATTAACAGTGAAGGAGTGAATGCTTTCCTTTCTAAGATGGGGGAAAAAGTAAGGTTATTCACATTTGCCGTTCTTATTCAACATAATTATGGAAATCTTAGCCAGTGCAATAGGTAAGAAAAAAGAAAAAGCAAACAGATTGAAAAGAAAGAAATGAAACTGTCCCTTTTTGCAGGTAACATATTTTTCTACATAGAAAATCCCATGGAATCTACAAACAAAAAACTCCTAGGCTAATAAATGAGTTTACCAAAAGTTTCAGAATATAAGACCAACACACAAATATCAATCATATTGCCCTGACTGGTGGGGCTCAGTGGATTGGGCATCATCCCCCAAACCGAAATGTTGCCGGTTCAATTCCTGGTCAGGGCACATGTCTGAGTTGTGGGCCAGGTCCCCAGTTGGGGGCGTGCAAGAGGCAACTAATCGATGTGTCTCTTGCACAACCATGTTTCTCTCCCTCTCTTCCTCCCTCCCACTCTCTCTAAAAATAAATAAGTAAAATCTTTTAAAAAATTAACCATAGTTTTATATACCAACAATGTACAAGCTGGAAACAAATGTAAAAATGTCATTTAAAGTAGCTCATAAAATATTTAGATATAAATCCAATGAAGGATGTACATTTTTGTTTGCTAAAAACTACAAAATGCTGATGAAATGAATAAAAGCCTAAATAAATGGAAATACCATATTCATAGATTGGAAGCATCAGCACAGTAAACATGTCAGTTACCCCCAAATACATTTACTGCAATATGAATCAAAATCCCTGCAAGAGTGTTTGTATATATAGAAAAGCTAGGTCTATAATATACTTGGAAAGGAAAAGAAAATGGAATAGCTAGGACAACTTTTTTTAAATAATAAGACTGGAGAAATCGCTGTCTTACCTAATTACAAGACTTATTACATACAAAGGGGCACCCCCTAAAAAAACCCCACAAAATTATCTTCTGGAGGGTAGGCCCCTTGTAGTACAGGTCCCTTGAAGCCGCTAGGTGAGTGTTCTAGAAACCCATCTGTATCTGTGTACCAACTGGCATTATTGTGAGAGGCTGCTGTTGGCTTCAGTGAAATTTTTTTGAAGACTCTTTCAACACATTTCGCTGTTTTATGATGGGTGATTTACAAGTGCACTGCCCACACCTCACTGAGTGTTCAGCAGTTTTTGACCAAAAATGCCATGACCCCTGTGCCCCACCCCCCCTATTCACCCGGTCTCACCCCAAGGGACTTCTTTGTTTGTTTGTTTGTTTCCCTGGATGAAAAAACTCTCAAAGGGAAATGTTTTGCCCATGTGCAAGAGGTGAAAAAAAATGGCAGAAGCACTAAAAGGCATCAAAATGGACAAGTTCAAAAACTGTCTTGAGCAGAGGAAAAAACGTCTTGATAGGTGTATAGCATCAAATGGAGAGTACTTTGAAGGTGACTTAAGTTTAAACATGTAAGAATGAAAACAAAATTTTTAATAAATAAATTCCAGGTTTTTGGGGTCCCCTCTCATATAAAGCTACAGTAATCAATACAGTGTCGTACTTGTTAAAGGAACAATCAATGGAACAGAATAGATGATCCAGAAATGGACCCACACAAATATGTGGGATGATATGTCCATCCGCTGACTTTCAACAAAGGCACAAGAGTAATTTAATATACAAAGGATAATCTTTTCAGCAAATGGTGCTGGGATAATTGACATTTCATATTGAAAAAAAATGAAGCTCAACTTAAACTTTATAACTCATGTAAAAATTAACTGAGAATAGATCATAGTTATGAATATCCAAAATAAAATTAACTATAAAATTTTTAGAAGAAAACAGGAAGAAATCTTTGTGACCTGAGTTTAGGCAACAACTTCTTAGACTTGACACCAAACACATGACTCACTAAAGGAAAATTTAACAAATTAGATTTTATCAACATTAAAAACTTGTGCTTTCCATATGATACAGTTTAGAGAGTGAAAAGGCAAGCTACAAGCTGTAGACTAGTAGTAGAAAGTATGAAAATCACATATCTAACAAAAGATATATAATGTATAAAGAACCCTCAAACCTCAACAGTAAGAAAACAAACAACCCAACTGAAATGGTCAAAAGACTTGGGAGATACCTCACTGATGAGGATATATGCAGATGGAAAAGAAGACTATGGAAAGGTGCGCCATCATTAGCTCCTTAGGGAAATGCAAATGAAAATCATATGACCCAGAAATCGCTACTCAGAGAAATGAAAACTTACGTTCACATAAGAACTTGTACATGAATGTTTAGAATGGCTCTTTTAATACTGCCCCAAACTGAAAACAACCTAACAGGTGAATGAATAAACATACTGTGATACCTCCATATAATTAAACACTACTCAGCAATAAAAGGGGCAAATTATTGAAACAAACGACTTGGTTGATTTTCAAAGCCATTATACTGAGTGAAAAAATTCAATCTCAAAAGGTTATAAACTGCACGATACCATGTCTATGACATTCTCAAAAAAAACCATAGCTATGGAAAACAGGTCAGTGATTGCCAGAGGCTAGAAGGGGGGGGGGGTAAGTGTGTAAGAGGTGGGGTGGGTGTGTAAGAGGACAAGGATGTGACTGTAAGGGATAGTCCAAGGGAGTTTTTTGGTGATGGAACTGTTCTGGGTCCTGGCTGTGCTGGTGTTTAAATGGAGCTATACTTGTACATGCGTTAATAGATGTATATACAATCTTGCCCCCTCCCAAAATAAAGTCAAATTTATTGGGAAATAAATATTTCCCAATAAATTTTTAAATATGAAATAAAAACATGACCAAAAAAGCATTCATTTTAAAATAGCGCTCATAAAGTAGAACAGTTTCTTCTGGATTGGGGAAAAGATTAAGGATTTCATGAAGGATGAGGCATTTAAAAATGTATGTTAAAAGTACAATGTGTAATACTTGTTCACAATCTATCTTTTCTGATGGGCTATATATAATAAGTGCAGGGACAATGTCTAACTTGTTCACCTTTGTACATGCAGTAAGTAAAGCAGTGCTCTATACATATATACACTCTATACATACATATCTATGAGGTCTGTCCAGAAAATGTCCAGCCATCATTAATGTAAGGAGAATGGTTTGCACAAGATCCATGTGACCTGGCAGCCAAGGAGAGTGGACTGGAATGTGCATGTGTGAACAATGACGACTTCACTGTACTAGTCAGTGGGGGCGGTAGATGCTGCTGAGTGAGCATGTGTACTGCGTGGCTGTCACATACAAAATGACTGAGCAAGTAGAGCAACGAATCTGCATCCAATTTTGTGTTAAGCTTGAACATTCCTCCCCAGAAACTATTTGGATAAATCAGAAGGCTTTTGGAGGTGACGCAATGAGTGCAGTGCAAATACGAGTGTGGCACAGATGCTTCAAAGATGGTCAAGAATCTATTGAAAGTGATCCACATTCTGGAAGGCCTGCTACAAGCAGTACACCTGAGAATGTTGAATGTGTATGAGTTGCAATCAACAAAGATCAGTGACTGACAGTGTGAGAACTAGAAGCTGATCTGGGGATTCCAAAAACTACTGTGTCCGAGATTTTGATGCAGGACCTGGGCATGAAACGTGTTGTGACAAAACTTGTTCAGCAGTTTCTGCTCCCAGAGCAGAAGGGACATCGCGCTGCAGTAGCAAAAGACTTGATTCAAACCGCTACCAAAGACTCAGATTTCCCCAAGACGGTCATAACTTTGATGGAGACTGAGGCATTATTGTCCTATGTTCTTGTATTTTATATCTTCTTCAATAAATGTCTTAGTTTTCCATATTGCTGTGGCTGGATACTTTCTGGACAGACCTTGTATACTCAATTAGTATGTGATCAATTGACCTATTGCCTATGATACTAATAGGCAGAGATATACTACAGCAAATCCTAGAAAAGTGAGAAACATGAGAAAAATGCCTAAAATTTCCTTTCTCCCCTTTTAAAATTCCTCTTATCCTTTGACGATCAGTTCAAGTTCAAATTGTCCCGATTCTTCCAGTCCACTATAATCTTTCCAGCTTGTCCAAGCTTGTTCTATCAAACTTCACCTAATAAGTGTAGTACTTAATAATTTAAACCCTATGATTCATCTTTAATAGTTATTAAAATGTGCCTCTTTTATATTTAATTTTAAATACATTGTATTGCATGACTGAAAACAAATCAAAGCATTACTTATTTTCAAACTACACCTCATTCATTCCTTCAAGCTTCCAAGAGAATCTCATCTCCCTACTCTGCCCCACATCGGCCAGCCTTCCCTTCCTATTCCGTTGCCACACCCTCATCACTAGTTTATGCTTAATGGTCGGTGTTTGTTAGCTTAAGACAATATTATGCCTTAATAGGTTGATGTGTAACTCATTTCCTCAGCCCTTTCTATTCTTAAGAACAGAGACATGTCTACTACTTCTCTCTCGTAACTAATTCAATATGTAACAGGCACTTGTTAACTGTATGCCCCTGCCTACCATTCACCAGCCTACTTGTTTCCTAAAATTGTTACTGCTCTGCTAAGAAGAAAATGACTCTTTCAAAGGCTAAATTCAGAAATTTTGCAATGGATCTTTAGAAAAGACACAGAAAAAATTATTTTCAGTAGTTTTGCATATTCATATGTGAAATTGCCAGAAAGCTTAAAATGCTAGCATCCTGTAACTGGCACTATTGCATTTACATTATACATTGACATTAGCCTCCTTCAGAGGGTTAAACTTAACCTGGACTTGAATTTAAGTTGGTTGACCTTTGTGCTAAATTGTAATAGATAAAGAATGTGTATAAAATGTTGGGTAGTTATCGTGTCTAAAAGAAAGTGAAAAAAATACCATATTTTTTGGACCATACGATGCACCTAGATTTTACAGGAGGAAAATAGGAAAAAAAATTTTGAGGCAAAAAATGTGGTAAAATATTTAATAACATCCTTTAAAGCAGAAATCCTGTAGCAAGCCAGGTAAGCTACATTTGGATTATAAGACACACCCCCATTTTCCTCCCAAATTTGGGGGGGGTGCATCTTATAGCCCAAAAAATGTGGTATATATTTACTTTGGCAGAATGGAACCAAATCTCTAACCCCTTTATAATATGTAGGTCTTCTTTTTAACATTCAAATATATCTTTAGTAATGTATTATGTAAAAATAGAGTACCTATTTTTAACATACAATTTCACTGTGGTCAAGTATCACAAATACAGGCAGCTTGTGAATTATTCATATGAATTGAAAATGCCTGTTCTTCATCTTCCTTAGACCAAACTTGCCGTAGTTAATAAGCACAGACGCTTCAAAGTAACCGAAATCCTTTACCCCTCTCAGCAACCATTCCCAGTTCCTGGCCCCTAAACTGTCACTCCACATGAATCTTATCTGCTTTCCCCAAACAGTTCTACTATTTACCTTAGTTCTCCTCAAATCATTACAGAGATCTTTTTTCCCCCCAGAAATTACGCTAGACTGAGTAGCAAAGATAAGCTTTATAATCCTTTGTGAACCTAGCAGGGCTATTTCTAGGTGCTCTTATACTCGTCACTTCATGAAGTTGTCCCAAATTTCAGACATAACAGAAGTAAAACCGATGTATCACTGAAGTAACAATCAGTAAAAATTTCTTATGCACTCAGCAAACCGGGAGCACTCACACCAAAACATGGAGTGAAGCTCAGGGGTATACTGTTACAAAGCAGCTCACATAATGAGAATGCAGTGACTGTTTAGTCTTCCCATTGATTGGTTATATTAGCATTTTCAGTGGCTACTCCGTATCAGCCTTGGGCAACAGTTCAAGTTTTGCTTATGATTTCCAGAGGCATAAGCAAGAAATGACCCAAGTCAAGCTAGTCTTGCAAAATAAGCTAAATTAAGGTTTATTTGTATGACTTGAACTGGTTTTGTCTGCTCAGGGAACTTTTAAGGTTGGTCTCTGTTTGATTTTTAATTTTAACAAAGTGAACGTTAGTACCCTTTTAAGAGAAGATGACTCAGTATCCACTTTGTAAGTTAGAAACAATTTTTGTGTATTCTCTGGTAAGAATGGGTGTACTTACCTGTGCAAGAACATATTCACAGTGTACAATACATTTCAACAAAGCAACCTTAGCAATCATAAAAGATTTAACCCAGTGCTGAGAAATATTATGAATCAGGGCCCCTCTCTCTCCACCCCTCAGCCCCCACCCCCCACCAAAGAAAAATAAAATAATATGCTCACCCTCTGGTGGCCAAAATCTGAAATACATTTCCATTTTCTTGGATTATATTCAAAATGCGATTAGTGTGGCGTATTAAGTTTCTGCTTCATAGTTAACCCACACCAAAAATAGATCTAAAAGAAGGCCACTGGCTTAAAAAAAAAAAAAGCAGAAACAGGTCTACTACAATATCTAAAGGAAAGCCAACAAAATTATTAAATATAGTAATTTAAGAATTGCTTATGACAAAATTTGATACTTAACACCAATTAGGTTTTAAAATATTAGAACAGTAGAATTTTAAAGTAGGAAGGAATTACTGATCATTTAGTCTATTCCTCTCTCATTTAAAACCACGTTATATAATCAGTGAAAAATTAAATTTTTATTTCATTTTGTTTTAGTCGTTTTTAACCTATTATTTAAAGACATGAAAAACAAAGTCTGCCTACATAGGATTAAATAATAATGAGACTTTTCCCCTTATGTTTCTATTTTTCTTATGTTTCTATTTACAATTAGGAAAGATTCATACCACATATCACTGTATTTTAATTTTCTTCCTGCTTTATTCATTCCGCCGTCCACCAAGTACCTATTGCATATCCATTATGGTTTCCATGGTGTAGGCTGGAACTATAACTGTCCCAGCTTTCAGCCTAGTGAGGAGTACAGACACAGAAATTCCGGGATAGCATGATGAGTGTGACAACAAAGAGTAAACACAAAGTATCAGGGCCATCAAATCAGTCTTGGCAGGAGTAGTAATCAGGAAAGAATCCTTGGGAAGGGTGACATTTTCTGAGACCTGAAGCAAGAAAAATGGAGGGAAGAATGCATTCTATAGGCAAGAAGGAAATATCCAAAGGGCCTGAGGTGAGAGAGAATGTAGCAGTTGGGAGAAGCTGCGGAAGTCTGCAAAGGAGCAGTTAAACGTGGGAAGGGGATCTGAAGAATATGGTGTCCCAGAAGGATCAACAATGTCTAACACTGGAGGGAAGGCTTTAAAATATCCGCTGGGTTTAATGACAAGGAAGTTATGAGAGTCCACATGGATGGGAACAGCCATGAACGGGAGTCAAGAAAGTGGGCATAGCAAATGTGGACAACAGAAATAATGACAGTGAGAGGTTTCTTAAAGATGAAAAGTCTGTAAGGTGTGTAAATAACAACGGGAAAAAGCCAACACAGAGGGAGTGTTTCTAGATAAAACTCACTCGTAGGAAGCTTTAATGAGGACAACAAGGAGACGGGCAGGAATAGGACCTAGAACACAGGGGTGATTTGGAAGATGTAGATTTTTTTTTGTAAGCTATATCCATGTGCTTTTTAAAATTAAGCCACATGCAAAGTTACCTTCGAAAACATTATGGTTAATCTGTGCAAAACTACCCTGAAAAGGGGAAGCACCTCTCAAATTAAAAAAAAAAAAAGACATTCTTATGCGTTCATCAACTGTATTTGGTTGCATAAAGAATTACAATCAGTCTGTAAGCCCGGTATTTCAGGACTTGAATTAAATTCTTCTTAGATATTCTAATACCACAGTAGTGAAATAATCTTTAAAAAGTCATTTCCTTTAAAGTCCAAAAATGTAACCCAGTTTATATTCATTAAGTAGCTGATTCCCCTGGATTTTTATTCATTTGGAAGAAAGTTTAACTTGAAACATAATATCTCTCTTTTCTACTGACTAATTAAAAATGGGACTGTAAGATAGGTTCCCCCACCCTGCCAATGAGTGAATAACTGAAGGGAAACCAGGCTCGGCATGTCTGAGTGGGGTCGGTGCTGGGGATGCGGCTTAGTGCTCGCTGCTCCCTCTCTTGTGTCTCCACGTTCCAATACCACTTCCCATCACCTACCGTCCTGTTACGAAGAGCAGTTTTACAACTTGGGGCAAAGATACCTTTTTTACATGCTCTTGGTAACACAGCCAGATAATTTATTCCCTGCAACTCAATACTTTGTGAAGTAGCATATTCAATCACATGTATTGGATTTATAAAGCATTTGGCGTGTAATAAAACGCTTTCACATTGCATTACTTTTTAAAACTTAAAAGAACTTAAGACTGAAAAAATCATCTAGAGAATTCACACTTCTAGATAATGACTACCCACTTTGCAGATGTCCAAATCAAGGGACAAGCATCCCAATGACACTTCAACTGCGTGCTAGCACATACTAAGTCCAGCATAATACACGACCATACCGACATTCACATTTCAAAAGCTAACATGGACTAGCCAGCCATTCTGTTACTGATGTGGTTATATAGTCCTCAGTTGCTTAGTATAGTTTTTTATGTACTGTATTACTTCATTAAGTGCTTTTAGATTTAATTCTTACTGCAAAATACATTAAAAGTTCATAGTCCATTAGTAAATTGATTTTAAAAATTGACTGTCAAAACAAAATATTCCTAGTTGTGATTAGATTTTGGCTGCAATATAAAAATGAAATTTTCCAAATGTTGCTTTAATTATATTTTCTGATTGGAAAGTTAAATATAAATGGCTATTTCTACATTTACACTTTTTCCTTTTGTTGATTTTATTAGTGTGGTCACAAGTTTGACATCTATAGTACATCGATAACATAGCTGAATACAATAGTTGAAATAAGTAAATTATGTAAGTGTGGCAAGTTTTGAAATGTCAACTGTGAGTGATTGCGCATTTCTTATGCATTTGCATCTGCACCCCCAAACTGCAAACAGTTTGTGGTCACCCTCACTGGGTCAAGGTGTACACCTCCGCTAGGTTGGGGCAGAAGCTCTTGTATCTTTTTGCAGGCTCAGCTTTTCAAGAGCAGCAGTGTTGAACTCAGGCATTCCATGGAGCGTGGTGGCAACGCTGGGTTTTGCTTTGCTTCAACTAAAAATGCAATTACAGACTACTGCTTGTGTGCACCACTGATCCCCCAGGGCTTGGGTTAGCACAGAGGATATTTTAATATCCTTGTATGAGGTCAGCAGAGAGTTTCTGTAGATGCAGTTCCTTGCGTGGGGTGGGGTGGGGCTGGGATGTCTGGAACAGAGATGCAGTCTTCCAACATGCCGTTGGTGATACAGCTGGAACCAAGATGGGATTCGCAGTAACTTCTTTTCATTAAAGATATTAACAGTCCACACAACAACCTCACTGCCTTATGCGACCACTTCTTCAAGTAGTCTGAGGATATGAAACCCTTTCGCATGAGGAAAGCTGAAATTCCACACAGGAACCACACGATACAAGATATGCTCCAATGAAGCAAAATAGGGATTATCATAATCATGGATTATTTCCAGAGTTTTCCACCTCCTGTACGGCTAAGACTTCAAGGTCCATGAGTTAAAGCCATTACTAGTGTGATCTGTTTGTCTCATCTTATAGATAACTTCTAGCAAGAGAGAGCAGATGAAACTATTACTGTATAGTAGAGGAAACTCCGTTTAAACTTACTTTTAACATCAGTAGCCATGTATGCATGGTCTTTAACATCAAAGATTGTGAGGTTTTGGTTTAAGCGCTTTGCGCTGGCTTCCCTCAGGGTAGGGAGCTTCTCCTCTGGGAAATCATTCCTGAATCTGTGATTTGCTGTAGCGTTAAGCTTTCTAATTTGTTCAAATGCTAAATCATACGTTGACCACTCCCATCAGTTATCCGACCTACTGTGCCATCACATATTAAGACATAAATCCTGTCAGAAGTAAACTCCGCGTCTAACCCCACGCCTGTTGCTCCATTCTTAGCTGCCTGCCGGTGGCCGCCAGCACATTCTGGAGCACGTTGTGGCTCCCACTACAGGGCAATGGTGGAATGCGTCCACAGCACGTGCAGGGCCCCAAGGGAGGGCGCAGGCTCAAAGCTGAAGAGCTGCAGCAGGAGGCAGAGACTACCAATGAAGAGGCAGGCATTGCAGGGGCTGCAGGTCACCAGCAGCGACAGCACCAGCAGCAGGAAGGAAAAGGGACCCAAAAAGTTCCCTGGTCCTTCCACAGCCATATGCCTGTGACCGTACAGGTACAGACAGGAGTCCCAGACCTGCAGGTTCCCTGGACAGGGCATTGAAAAGCCAAGAAGATCACACAAGGCACTTGCTGCAGCTAGCCCATTTACATTTTCTTGTAGTGTTTTTTTTTAATGAATAAATCAAAAGTGTATAGGATTTTGTAGAATTCATTGAGTATTACTCTTTAAAAGCTTACCTATAATTTTATTTTGACTTCCCATTCATAAATAAAACACGCCCAGATTTCCCATTAAATAAGGCCACACGTTTAAAAGATTATTCATATTTTAATAATAAAGTATATAATATAGCAGGAAATGTAAATGCATACAAATTGAATAGATTATTTATGGGTATCAGTTAAATGGATTAATCTTTATAGTTGATCAACAAGTAACAGACCAAACCTGAAATACTTCTTCTTAGTTTGATAGTCTCAAGTGGAATTATTTCCTAAGGACGGTATTTAAGATATAAGAGAATACACACAATAATATATCCATTCTTGTCGTTCATTCAGAGGCATTACATGTTGACAAACCTGCACATAAAAATAGAAAGCTTTTACTTTTCTTTTATACATTGTTATTTTGGACTAATTTTTCAATAGGACATTTCTAGACCCTATGTAAAAATATCCCTGTACATGTAAAATTCTATACTATTTATCCTTAACACGAACCTGCAATCTAAGATCTGATGTCTAATATGGTAACCAGACTAAATTCTACTTCAGTATAAAAGTTGATAGGTGGTATTTGGGAAGGTGGATGAAGAAGGGTGGAAGAAAGGGGAGTGAACACCCTCTCCTCATCACTACATTTTCTAAAAGCCTCCCTGGAATAACAGAAAAGGTAATCTTTCCTTATCCTGTTCTAGGGTGTTTTAGGGTTCCATGGATAGTATGGAGAAAGAAAGGGTAGGAATACAAAGCTTTTTCCTTTTTCTCTTCACCAGACTAGTTGCAGTGTCTCCTAATCTATCCCTGCCTTTCAACTCCTTGCTAACTCAGGACCCCAGAGTTCTGCTAGCACCAGAACTACAGCTGTTCCTGCCAGGTGGCATTTTCTCTCCCAGGTTGCCTTAGAAAATCTAAGAAATGTACATAAAAGTATTTTGGATTATCCAAATTCCTATTACTCTTAATGCTACTTTGTACTTCTATATGATGTTCAAAAGTGCTTTTGTGTACATCACTTTATCTCTACGCCAACCTTGTGAAGTACCTGGGGCTGGTGATATGTTAACTTTACGCTTAAAGAGACTGGAACAGAGGGGTTAAATGAATGTCTCATACTGGTTGCACCAAGTAGTGAGACCTGAATTAGAATCAAGTCTCCTATCTCCTAGTACAAGATGATACTAATACAAATACCAAACTTAAAATAATTTTTCACTTTATTTCACATATACACTTATTCACAGCACTAATAGCAAAAATGTTTTTTTTCAAATTGAGAAAACAAAAGGCTTTAATTAGAAAACAATGCATTACCATTGTAGATTTGGGTGCCACTTCTACCGCAAATATGTTGAGTCCTCTGTTGTTTATGCAGTTTTTACTTAGCTCATTGTTGATGTGAATAATCACTTTATCATCTGACTATTAAAGAAGATTTATAAGTTGTTAGTTCTGTTTTTTAACAAATACAGACAAATAAAATGATAATTGTAAAACATTTTGTAAGTCTTGTGATGGAGGTATTAACATGGTGCCACAGAAACACAGAGAGAAATACTGAAACATTCGCTGAGCCTGGGGTATCAAGGAAGACCTTACGGGAAAAGTGATACTTGAGATAATAGGTAATAGCCTCTAGGATGGATAGGAAGCAAGAGAACGCAGAATGGAGCTGAAAAAGGAGAGAAATGCAGAGTCAAAGTATTCCCCTGCTAAAGAGCTTGCAATCGCTCCCTATGACTACAAAGGGGTAGTAAAACATTAGACAACCTAAATTCATTTCTAGCTCTTCCACTGCTTAGCAGTGTGGCCTTTTGCAAATCAATATCCCCGTGCTTCAGTTGCCTTGTGTGTAAAAGGGGGATAGTATTTACCTCATTGAATTGTTGTGAGAAGTAAAGGTGTAAATATGTGTAAAGTGCATGGCACATTGTAAGCTCTAAAGTATTATTATTACCTCATTTTAGTGAAGGAAGTTGAATTTTCCTTGAGGCAAAAGAAGGTGGTGGAGGGTTGAGAAGCAATAAGTCATAGCAGAGCAGAGAACTGGGGTAAGATAGTGACTCCCTTCCACCCTGTAATCCTAATAAAACATAGAGGGCAGAAAGGGAAACATGTTGGATTTTAGGAATCAACCTCCAAAGCTTTATGATTCATTTGAAGATTGCAACTTACTAGCTGGGGACCCTAGTTTATTTTATCAAGTCTAAATTCTTTTATCTCTTTTTTTAAGGAAAAACAGGGTGGAGTGAAAGCAGGTTTACAATTTTTTGCATGGAACATAAGATAATAATTAATAAGTAATAATGCAAGAATAAATCCTGTGTTTCATTTATTACAACTGTAAACCTACTTTTGCCCCGCCCTGTATAATCTGGACCCATTCTATCAATGTTATTTATCTTCCTAATACTCTTCCAAATACAGTTCTCTATTTTTGCAATGTTGATAGTCTCAATTTTCCTCTTTACTTCATATTAACCCTGTCTCATGTTTTGCCTTACACAGTTTCCCCTGCTTCTAAAGACTGTCTGCGTATCCAAATCCTAGTTATCTTTCCAATCCCACACCACATGCTCAACTCTCACACAGTCCCCGTCCCCTCATCGCAAATCCTTCTCAACTTCCATAGTCCAAACAAACGTCAATTACAAGAGATGCAAATATAGTAAAACTATTGCACATATCACAGTACTGTATAATTTAACATTTACCTTGTAATTATTCTCAGATCACTTTAAACTCTTTAGAAGCAGAGACTATGTTACACTTCCTGGTGGCCTTTATTCAGATTAGGAGAGTTCGTTAAATAATGTATATTCATATTGATTCAATACTCAGACAAATCTTAAGCATCTTAAGAAATTTATGGCAGGCATAAAAATAATGAAAATATCACCCAGGACTAAAAAGAAAAAGCCAACAGTTCTAAAAAAACCCCTAGCTATATTAAGGTTGTATGAAAATATATAACTTCTAGAAAACTGAGTTTCTCTGTCTTTAAGAATTTATGCATGTACTTGCTTGACCTGCAATATCAATAGTAGCAGGGAAGATGGCCAAAGCTAGAAATAACTGGCTTGATAAAAATAGGTCCTGGACAGTGGAGTATACTTAATTAGATTAAATGATAGTCTCTAGGATTTCTGATATTGCCAAGTTTCTGTAAAGAGTTGGGCTAAATTTTTTCTTTGTATTTCTTCAAAACACGATGGCTATTATTTAAAATAGTTGTGTTTGTAGGAAGGCTTCTAATAAAAAACTAAATAAAATATTTTGTACTCAGATGACGCTCTGTCTTTATAGATCTCCAAACATTTAATGTCATAATATTTTAAGAGAAAAACAATGATCTCGAGCCTTTAAAATATATCTATATAAGGAAGTTCTGGCCAAGATGGTGACATAGGTAAAAGCGGCGCTTGCATCCTCCCACAACCACATCAGAATTACAACTAAACTACAGAACAACCATCACTCAGAACCACCTGAAATCTAGCTGAACAAAAGACTTACAACTAAGGATATGAAGAAGAAGCCACACCGAGACTAGTAGGGGGCAGAGATGGATCCCACACCCATGGGTGGTGGATAAAAATTGGGAGGGATCCTCAATGAATTTCAGGCAAGAGTAGATGAATTTAGTGAGAATATTAACAAAGAAATAGGAAAAATAAAAATGGAACTAGAAAACACAAAAAGAACTAGTCAGAAATGAAGAATACATCAGAGGGAATCAACAGGGGAGTAGATGAATCAGAGGATCAAATCAGAGATTTGGAAGATAAGGAAGCAAAATATACCCAAATAAAACAGCAATAAGAAAAAAAGAATTAAAAAAAATGAGGATAGTGTGAAAGGAGCCTCTGGGACAACTTCAAGCATTCCAACATTCACATCATAGGGGTGCCAGAAGGAGAGGAGAGAGAGCAAGGAATTGAAAACCTATGTGAAAAAATAATGGCAGACAATTTCCCTAACCTGGTAAAGGAAATAGACATACAAGTCTAGGAAGTGCAAAGAATCCCAAACAAGATGAACTCAAAGAGGCCCATACCAACACACATCATAATTAAAATGCCAAATGTTAAAGACAGAGAGAATCTTTTTTTTTTAAAAAAAAGATTTTATTTAGTTAGTTTTAGAGAGAAGGGAAGGGAGGGAGAAAGAGAGGGAGAGGAAGATCAGTGTGTGGTTGCCTCTCATGTGTCCCCCACTGGGGACCTGGCCTATAACCCAGGCATGTGCCCTGACTGTAAATTGGACCGGTGACCCTTTGCTTCACAGGTCTGTGCTCAATCCACTGAGCTACACCAGCCAGGGCAAAGACAGAGAGAATCTTAAAAGCAGTAAGAGAAAAGCAGTTACACACAAGGGAACTACCACAAGACCGTCAGCTGATTTCTCAAAAGAAACTGCAGGCCAGAAGGGATTGGCATGAAGTGATGAATAATTGCAAAGTGATGAAAAGCAAGGATCTACAACCAAAATTACCCTACCCAGCAAAGCCAGCATGCAGAAAGGAAGGACACATAAAGAGTTTCCCAGACAAGAAAAAGCTAATGGAGTCTATCACCACCAAACCACTATAACAAGAAATGTTAAAAGGTCTTCTTGAAGATGGGAGAAAGGTTGGGGGAATGGATGAAAAAGGTGAAGGGATTAAGAAGTACAAACAGTTACAGAATAGTCACATGGATGTGAAGTATAGTATAGGGAATATAGTTAATATTCTAATAACTCTGTATGGTGTCAGATGGGTACTAGATTTATCAGGTTGTAACTTAGTAAGTTATACGGTGACTGGTCACTGGGTTGTACCCCTGACACTAATGTAGTATTAGTATTGTATGTCAAGTGTAATTGAAAAATAAAACAATATTTAAAGTCAAAAATAATACATAAATAACTAAATTTTGAGCATATATCTAAAATGTATATATTAATTATATACACATACTGTTATTCTAATCTATTATTGATATTGTAAAACATAAGATGTCAATTGAAAAGGTTGACATCAAGATGAATTTTTAAAAATTGCTTCTGCTCTGTCTTTGCATTCATAATATATGGAATACCTCCAAACCAAATAATACTGTTTATATATAAGATAGTCAGTCAACTTCAAGAAACTTGCTGAATATATTTTCCTACTTTTTGGAGTTGTTGCTGTTAATGGAGCTGACTGAACTTACAAAGTAACTCACTCCAGGTTTTGCATAGAAACAAGGTCATTGTCTCCATTATTTTGCTAAAATAACATTTTTGCTGTGATAGATGTGCAAACCATCATGCTTACTTTTTCTTTTAAAATTCAGATATACCCTTGGTTCTCTGTCAACCAGTTTTCTTATTTTGTAGTCTGTGTGATGCCTTAATAAAAGAAACTGTTTATTTAAAAAAGTATATATATATATATATATATATATATATATATATATATATATATATATATAATCATGCCCAGTTTGAGCTAGAAATCTAAGAAGAATAATTGCCTATTATAAATATTATTAATGTAATGAGATATTTAATTATTATGCAAAACTAGAGTAAGAAAGAAGATGGAAAATATTGTGAACATTGCAGTCGTGAGACCACTTCATAGCTGATACCTTGTTTTCAATCACAGAAGTTATCCAGGTGTCACACTTGCGAGTATGCACAGTAACATCTGCATTGCCATCCATGACTTTGGCATCGCCTCTATGAAGCACAGATTTACAAACGGCCTTCTCAAGTTGACCACTGCTTGGCTCCATATGGACAGCTTTAATTCTTGGCTTGCATTTGTCCGCATAGATATCGATGACAAAAGGGCATGCCTGATATGAAAGAAAAAGCAAACCTCGTTTTAGCCCTCTGACATAATTTAAAATAAATTATTTATTATGAATGTTTATCACATGATTTAAGAAGGCACACTGCACTTTCTAGCTTGTCCTTCTGAAGCACTTTTAGAAGAAAGTTTTGGTACTATAAATTGAGTAATAAAAAAGCATGAAATTCTGATTTTTGGTTAGCATACTGACTGAAAATATTCACCGATAAGAAAACTATACCCTCTAGCAAATTGGTAGCAGCCCCTTTAAGCCATTCCCCGCACCTCCATTTATTTTAAAGCTAACTTGGCTCATGTTAGTTACCTTTGCTAACTTAAGGACACAGAAAGAACTCATCGAAGGGCTCTAAAGGAATTATGTTTACGAATGAAACTTAATGGGTGGGTATAGAATACTGAAAAGAACTCAATGTATAAAGATAAATTCACAGTTCAAAGTTACTGTAAAAGTACCTTTAAAATCTGAGGCCTAAAAAGAGCCTGTGCTTTTAGAAGTGGATTTTTCTCAGGTTTACCTTTAGTCTTCACCATAGTCCACAAGAGGCTGCACAGAGTAGCTTTGACCTCTGTACGACCCAGCCTCCTGCCTCGCTACGTCCAGCTGCTCTGCTCTTTCAGACCCAGAACAAATGAAGCTCTTTCCTATGCCAGAGCCTTCACACAGGCTGGGGCAAATGTAGGTTTTCAGTTGTGAACACACAAAACACAGTTAATTCTTTATTATTTATTAATTATTGCATTATTTCCCATACCAACAACTGTAAACCTGCTTTTTCCCTAATCTGTACGTAGTGTTATCTCTGCTTGGAAGATGCGCTCACATATTTTACGGGGGTACCTCATCCTCCTCCTGCAGGTTAAAGCTCAAGAGTCGCCTCTGCAGAGAGAGCTGCTCGTGTCTCCCAACCTCCTTCACTCCCCTGCTGTTCTCTACTGTGACCTCTGGCTTATTTTTTCCCCCAGAACACTTTTGAAATGATTTATTTATTTTCTTATTTAATTAATCATTCCCCTTCATAGACTGTAAAATTCCATGAAGACAGAAATTTTATTTTATTCATCATTGTATTCTCCATGCCTCTTTATTACAGGTTTAGGCATATCACATATAGGCATCCAATAAATATTTGTTGAATAAGTAAGTGAATTTATACACATTAATGGCGTGTATAAATTTTATGTAGGAGACCAAAGATAAAAGTCTGAAGTTAATAGAGCATCAACACACATTTTTATTAATATTAAAAAATAAGAATAGTATGGGAAATGGAAAAGCCAAAGAACTTGTATGTACCCCATGGACATGAACTAAAGTGGGATAATGCTGGTGGGATGGGGTGTACAGGGTGGAGGGGATTAAAGGGGAGAAGAAAATGGAACTGTAATAGCATAATCAATAAAATATATTTTTAAAAATTAAATAAATAAATAATATATATATCTTAATGACTCCAACCTTTACCAATAATAAACTCACTGTTTTAAGAAAAGAGGATACAATTTTTTTAAAAAATCATTGTATTAGAAAGCCAAATACCTGGGTTTGTAACTGAATTTTACCATTTACTAGCTATATAACCTGGGGAAGTCACTTAATTTCTAAAACACTTAATTTCTTCATTGAAAAAGTAGAATTAAATAGGATATATTCTTCCAAGGATTGCTGCAACCATATAATAAGTGATGTGTGAAAATATTTCATAATGTAGAATTCTGAAAAAAGATTATAATAATTATAAAATTATTATAAAGGGCACATGGACAAAACCAAGGTGGGGTGGAAGAAAGGGGGGGTGGGTTCGGCTGGTGTGGGGAGGCAGTGGTGGTGGGTAAATGCAGACAACTATAATTGAACAACAATAAAATAATTTAAAAAGTGATTGTGGAATTTTAATGGCTTATGTTTTAGCATTAAATAGATTCTGGTGTTTTGTCATTTTCAAGTCTTGGTTTTCAGTTTTATTCAACCAAAGAGTATCGATATTTAAAGATTCACAGAAAATAAAAATCTTAAGAGGCCTTTGGTTAAAGATATATTCTTTAAAATTTTTAAAATAAAATAATGTCTACTCTTAAAAAGCTGCAGAACTATTATTTCTTTCTGTTCATGGGCTTAGTCTTTTACTTACCTATTCTCTTCATCCTACTAAATTAATGTAGAAAGCATACAACAAGCAAGAAAACTCAAAGTAAAAGAAGTTCTGTAGATGCTAATACAAATATATTATAGATATTATAGAAATACTTTAAAAATATTACATGAGAAATACTATGAAAGCACTTTAAAAATACTTTTAAAAGATTACTAAGCTGTGAATGAAAAAGGGGCTACGAAATAAACCTGATAAGCTCAGGGGCCACACGGCAGACCCGACAAGCTCAGTGACTAAAAGTAACCACACAAGATCCCAGATTCTTAACTGGGCAGGTCATAGCAGGTAGTCACGCCCTGACTCTGTAGCTTCCTTACTTTACCTTAAGTGAGCTCTGTCCATTGTTCGTATGCATCCAGTATACCAAACCTTTGAAGAGCAATTTTCTTTTCTAGACCCCTCAAAGGCAAAACCACAGAAACCAGTGCACAAGACCACCAGAGCATGAGACCACAAAACTCCTCTTTGTTATCTTGTTCCCCAAATACCACCTCTGTGTAAATATTAATTATTAGCTATCCTGTGCCCACCAGTATAAAAGATGTATGTGTCTCTCTGCTTTGCTTTTTACCCAATCTGAGAGATTTCCTCACTCTGTTTTCTCCCCCACTCTTAATCTACCACCAATGAATTTCATGTAATCCTCCTTAAGTCTCTTTCTTTGCCTTTGATTCTAATGTATAAAATAAGCTGTAAATGGCCATCCTCTGGAGCATTTTCCCAATCCATTGAGATTTTGCTTCCAGGCATGTTCAAAATTTGGCTCCAATAAACTCTTATTAAGACTTTTCTATAGGCTGGACATTCTTTTGCTGACAAGAGTAAACAGAAAGTCTTTATATAAAACAACAAAATAAACAAATCCATGGAAAAGCTCAAGGATTTCATTGTAGATACTTGAAACGTGGTCTGCTAAATTCTGAAAAGAAATACTAAGTATAATCAGACTTTAAGACCCATGGGGATAAAATCTGACAAAGCCAGAATGGCCATCTGGACGTGAGATAAAATCCTCCATGAAACAGCTCATTCCAGTAGGCATAAATTGGCCATAATATTACACACTGAGGAAAGCTTCCCTAGGATAATGAAGGATGTGCTTGGTCCATGCTTTATCTATAAATAAATTAACCTGAAAAAAATTGTGGTACATGAACTAAGAATATGCTCTAAAAGACTGAGCATTTCCAAATTGATTTTGTACAGTAGATTTTCCCTCAATGGTTTATGAATATGTACTACTAATAACAGTACATTTATTTTCAGAATGGGTCAAAATATTCCCCTGTTGAAAAGCCACAACCATCATCACTGCCTAGGATATTTCAAATTATTGGTTCTGTGATGAGGGACATATTCAATTAGAATAATTATTCATGAATTTTGATTACATAATGGTTTTCTCCTCACTCAAAAATATTATTGTTTTTATCATTCTGAAACCTCTAGAAAAATGAAAAGGGCCATAAAATAAGTGGAAAGATATATCCTTTAAATATCCAAAAGTGAGGTTCTCCACAGAGCCTCTAGAAGCACACAGTCCACAGAATTAACCTAGAATTCTTGAATAAGCACATAATCATAAGTACGAAGCTTCCTCTCAAGACTATCAGAATAAGCTTTTTCTATACGTTACACTCTACTGATTTAACATGTACACGTCTGACCATGGCTTATCATGTTCTTCTTAATAGTAACAATAACTTGCCTAAATCTCGGTTTTAAGGAAAATGTGTTTGAACTACGAGAAATACAAAATGCAACACTATTTGTCACAACACCATGAAACAATACACCTGCAGTTCTACTGTGGATAATTACATCTCTTTTAGAAATCAGATTATTCAATGCCAACCCAGAATCAAGGTTAATTATTTGTACTGCTATTAGTTAGGCCATCCCAAAAGTATGACTCCCCAACACCCTCAATGAGTTATATTTTCTTACATACACTTCAGAAGAATAAAACTTTTTCTGGAAAACGATTCCTGAATATAGTGACCCCATTCATAGCAGTTACACCACTCCAGGTAGTCATAAAAAAATGTTCCTTCATGTTGGTTGACATAGTAATTAATATAGCCTAAGTCCTAGGGGTACAACAAACCAGTTTAAATTATTTAACTCAAGCAGTTACAGATAATAAAAAAGATTTGATTTTCTTTGATCACTCCAGGTACTTACAAGTTGTACCTGGATTAACACAAGTAAAACAATCTACAATTAATTAAAAGAGCAAACTATAAAAGGTTATCCAAAGAAGACTTAGGGCGTCCTTGGAACTTGTCTTGGCCAAGCTTGGAAAGTCTAGGGTCATGATTCTGGAGTGTCCTCCAGTCCCTTCCTATAATACTTCAAGTTATACTGTTTGTCTCAGAGTTTAAGTGTTGTCCAGCATCTTAAAATGCTTCTATACAGTCACTGTCCCAACAGATGACCTAAAGACGAAACCAGGATGAAATATGAAAAATATACAACCTGTACGTCAGACCCCCACAGATGAAACTTCTTCAAATAGAATCAACAACAGTGGTTGAATGAATCACCTTTAGCTGGGTGAAAATTAACAGGGCAGCTGGGATCAACATGTTCCCACAAACATATGAAAAATGATGATTCTTTTGTCATTGTAATGAGGAGTCACCAGCACTGGTTTAAACCTGTTCAATTTCCCTGCAACAACTCCTCTCAATGAACACAGTTTTGTAAGCCAACCAGTGTCAGCTCCTCTCTTTTGAAAGTCAAACAGTCAAGGACAGATTCATGTCAAGTGATACACTCTTGAGTGCCAAACAATCAACAGTCTCACCCGACTAACCATGCTTTCCTCAAATCCTATATAAATAAAATGTGCGTTCTACTCTGCGCGGAATGTAACAAGCCAGCGCAGATTTCCCATACAGTAAGCGATCAATTCAGCTTTTAATATTAAGAATATAAACAAATGTATTATTATCTAATATGTGGTCTAAAACTCTTAAATTCTTTATGTTAAACCAGAAACAAAAATACAGAATTTAAGAAGGCCTGACTTCCGGTCAAGATGGAGGTGTCAGTAAACATGCTTCATCTCCTCACACAATTACAGAAAAATTTACAACTAGACCATATCTGGGTAAACAAATATCACCCAGAACCATCAGAAAATCGAGCTGTATGGAAGTCTGACAACCAAGGATTTAAAGAAGCCAAATTCATCCAGACAGGTAGGAGGGGTGGAGATGTGGATATGCGCAGAGAGGCACAGAGTCGCAGTGTGGCTCAGAGAGGTGGTAGAATGGGTGGTCCCACATTCACATGTGGTGGATAAAAATCGGGAGGTTTACCTCAGAAGTAGGGGGTCCCAGCCCCAGGCCAGACCACACAGCCCAGGGTCTCAGTGCCAGGAAGATAAGTCCCCATAACTTCTGCCTGTAAAAACCAGTGGGGGTTAAGGTGGGGAAAACTGCCAGATTTTCAGAAGACTCCTTTTAAAGGGCCTGCACAGACTTGGGACTTACACAAACCCATCCCCTCTGGGATTCAGCACCAGGGCAACAGCTGGAAGGGCACCAGTGGCATATGGGAAGTAAGTAAAGAGATTGGAAACAGAGCAAGTGCTGGGAGACAAAACCTGGGCAAACCTCCAGAAGTCAGGAAGCGTCACTGTCCCTTCTCTAAGCCCTCCCCCCACAAAGAGCCACAAAGTGGTAAAATGGGTTGCCCCACCCTGGTGACTACCTAAGGCCCTGCCCTACACAATCTACAGGTGCCTTTTCTGCAATAGGCCATGCTACTAAAACAGAGAGTCAAACCAGCTCTCCCTAAAACACAGAAATAAACCCAAACACAGGGAGGCTGCCAAATTAGGAGACAAAGAAATATGGTCCAAATGAAAGAGTAGAACAAAAGTCCAGAAAAAGAACTAAATGAAATGGAGATAACCAACCTATCAGATACAGAGTTCTTAAAACACTGGTTATCAGGATGCTCAAAGAACTCATTATGCCATATGGCAATAGCATAAAAAAGACCCAGGCAGAAATGAAGGTTACATTAAGTGCAATAAAGAAAAATCTACAGGGAACCAACAGTGGAGGGGATGAAGCTAAAATTCAAGTCAACAATTTGGAACATAAGGAAGAAAAAAACATTCAATCAGGTCAGCAAGAAGAAAAATAATTCAAAAAATGGGGATAGTCTAAGGAGCTTCTGAGACATCTCCAAGCATACCAACATTTGAACCATAGGGATGCCAGAGGGAAAAAAAGGAAGAGCAAGAAGTTGAAAACTTGCTTGAAAAAATAATGAAAGAAAACTTCCCTAATTTGGGGAAGAAAAAAGACATAAAAGTCCAGGAAGCACAGGAAGTCCCAAACAAGTTGGACCCAAAGAGGACCACACCAAGACACATCATAATTAAAATGCCAAAGGTTAAAGATAAAGAGAGAATCTTAAAAGCAGCAAGAGAAAAGAGAGAGAGCTACCTACAAAGGAGTTTCTGTAAGACAGCTGATTTCTCTAAAGAAACTTTGCAGGCAAGAAGGGAGCAGCAAGAAGTATTCAAAGAGATGAAAAGCAACGACCTACAATCTAGATTACTCGACCCAGCATAGCTAGAATGGAAGGGCAGATAAAGTGCTTCCCAGATTAGGTAAAGCTAAAGGAGCTTATCATCAACAAGTCATTAATACATGAAATGTTAAAGGGACTTATCCAAGACAAAGAAGATAAAAAATATGAACAGTAAAATGACAACAAACTCACAACTATCAACAACTGAATCTAAAAAACAAACTAAGCAAACAAGCAGAACAGGAACAAAATTATAGATATGGAGATCATTTGGAGGGTTATAAACTGGGAGGGGGAAGGGAGGGTATGGGGGAAAAGGTGCAGGGATTAAGAAGCATAAATTGGTAGGTATAAAATAGACAGGGAAATGTTAAGAATACTATAGGAAATAGAAAAGCTGAAGAACTTTTATGCACAACCCCTAGACATGAACTAAGGGGGCAATTGCTGGAGGAAATGGGAGTACGGGGCAGAGAAGGGGGAAGGGGAAAAATTGAGACAACTGTAATAGCATAATCAATAAAATATATTTTAAAAAAGAAGACCTAATATTTATTATTCCTCTGGATTATTACAAGACTTATTCAACTTCTATATCTATCATGTTAATAAATAATAATAATGATAGCTAATATATACACAGCACTTTAAATGAGACAAGCACTGACCCAAGTGTTTTACAAATATTAATTCAAGAAGTACCCTTTGCCAAGAAATCAGAATTCCAGTTTTCATACAGACACATTCCTCTTATTCTAAGAGAGCCTTTATTCTGTTAGGACAAAGAGCTTCCCCATAGAAATGAGACTTTAGCAACTCAAATAGCCATCACCAATTAAGAAATATAATTTTTTAGATTATAATTTTTTCCTGCATATCTATGTTCAAATTCCTTTGTTCCTGGATTATTTAAATGTCTGTAATAACTAAATTTCAGTCCCAAATAGGAATTTACATAAACTAGCAAAAAAGTGCTGTTGCACCCATGATTCATTCATACGCTAAAGGTCAAGAATTTGAGTGACCAATTCAAAAGTCATGTGTCAGGAAAATGTTCAAAGGGTAAAATATTATGTATATTAAACCCACTCCAAAATTCTCAGATTGCTTTACCTCTGTTAATTCCAGTGCTTTATTGTAGCCCATCGAGAGGAGAGTAACCCAAAGGTCACGAGGATCTCCTTCCCGATCGTTAGCTTCCATTAGATTCAGATCCATGAAGCCCTGTCTTGTTAGTTCATTCTTCTTTGTATCAAAATTCTCTGTCAAAGCAACAAAAAGTTTTCTCATATAACATAAAGTTCATACATTTAATAAAATGTCTATTTTATATTATTCATAAATGTTTGTCGTAAAGGAGGCCTTATGAATCTGTTAGCCATGCAAAAGTGCAATAAGAATGACTTAAAACATGCTTGGGAGATACCATTCCAACTTCCCACAACTCAGCATAATAACCATCACAGTGCGTGATTTAGTTTTTAAACAAAATCTGAAGTTATAAATAATGTAAATCTATTCCAAAATTAAGATAAATTGTAATTGTTCTGGGTAAATTCTAACCTACCTGCTTATACAGATACTAGTATATATTTTTAAAATTTTAAATGCTTTATATAAATTTGCCACTTACATACAGCAGAACTTAGGAGAATTTGATGTAATACCCCCAAATTACTAAAAAGAGATCTGGGAATAGTGCCAGATCAAGGAGGCTACTACATGCCTAATTACTCTAATTTTACCCGAATTGTCCCTGGTCCTTAAAACACTGTTAGATAATAGGAAACACTCTGGAGTTCATAAATGTCCTAGACAAATACAAGCATGTGCATTTAAACATTATTGTCAAGCAAAGCTAAATTCACCTAGAAGCAACTAGATATGTATAATGCCTAAATTTGTCTATAATATAGAAAATAAATAGCTACTCATTATGGATTATACTGTTAACTGCTCTAACAAGCAAGATTCTATTTTCCAACTCCCACCTGTCATATACACAAGGCAAATGGGTACTCTTAGTTGAGATATCTTTTTTTTTTATGCATTAGAGTTAAGAAAAGCAGCAGAGACATAGCTGTTTAAAACTTGCTGACTGAATAATAGTTTGAAATATTTAAAGTTGGAAAAGTGACTCATAACTCTTGCAAGAAAAAGTAAATGAAGATTAAATTTGATCATAGAAATGGTAGTCACTAAAGTGGAGGTTGAAGCTACTTATGTAGTAAAGCAAAATAAAAAATATTAATATTTGATATATAATCCAAAGAAGTTAGTACTTTCGAAAAATGTATCTACCCTGGCCAGGTAGCTCAAATGGTTGGAACATCATCCTGATACGCCAATGCTGTAGATTCGATCCCTGGTCAGGGCACATACAAGAATCAGCAATGACTACATAAAAAAGTAGAACAACAAACCGACGTTTCTCTCTCCTGTCCTCTCTCTAAAAATCAATAAATAAAAATTTTAAAAAATATACTTAGATACTGTACTATAAAGACTATCAACAACTAATCTACTTTCAAAACTTAAAATTCTTAATCCTCTATTATTTTTTTAAATGTATTAACATATCTGACTTCAAGACTTACTTTAAAGCTACAATAATCAAGATAATGTAAGATTGGTGAAAAATTAGACAAAAGGATCAATGGACTAGAAAAGATTTATAAACAGACCCATACAAATATATGCAATTTATATTTAACAAATGAGCAAAGTCAGTTCAATGGAAAAAGGATAGTTTTCTCAACAAATGGTACTGAAACAACTGGACATCTATATACAAAAAATAAATAAATAAATCTAGGCAAAGACTTTACATCCTTCACAAAAATTAACTAAAATGGGTGATAGGTCCAAAAAGGTCATAGACCCAAAACACAAACCTATAAAACTTCAAGATAACAGGAGAAAATCTGGGTGAGCTTGTGTATGACTATGAGTTTTTAGATACAACGACCAAATGCATGATCCACGAAAGAAAAAATTGGTACGTAGGACTTCATTAAAATTGAAAAGCTTCTGCTCTGTGAGAGGCAATATTAAGAGAAGGAAAAGACAAGCCACAGACTGGGAGAAAATATATGCAAAATAATATGTGATAAAGATTTGTATCCAATATATACTAAGAACTCAACAATAAGAAAACAAACATCTTAATAAAAAAATGGGCAAAAGATCTGAACAGACCCCTCACCAAAGAAGATATACAGATGGGCAACAAGCATATGAAAAGATGCTCAATGTCATATTTAATTAAGGAATTGCAAAGTAAAACAATGAGATATTACTACATATGTATTAGAATAGCAAAAATCCAAAAAAACTGAAAGTACCAAATGCTGACCAGCATGTGGTACAACAGGAATTCATTGCTGATGGGAATGCAAATGGTACAGCCACTTTGGAAGATATTTTGACAGTTCTTTCAAAGTTAAATACGGTTTTATTATACCATCCAGCAATCACTGAACTGAAATGATTGAAATGAGTTGAAATGTATGCACACCAAAAATCTGCACATTTAGCGTTTATAGCAGCTATATTCATTATTGTCAATAATTGGAAGAAATCAAGATGTCCTTCAATAGGTGAATAAATAAACAGTGGTACCTCCAAACAATGAAATATTTTTCAATGCTAAAAAGAAATGAACTATCAAGCCACAAAAAGACATAAAGGACCTTAAATGCATATTGCTAAGTGAAGGAAGACAGTTTGAAAAGGCTATGTGCTATGATACTTGAATAAAAAGTACTCTGGAAGGGGCAAAACTATACGGACAGTTGAAAGATCAGTGTTTGCCAAAGGTTTGGAGGGATGAATAGGTTGATAAATAGGTGGAGCACAGGGGATTTTTAGGGCAATGAAATCATTCTACATGATACTGTAATGCCAGATACATAAAATGATATATTTGTCAAAACCCACAGAATTCTACAACACAATATAAAACTAATATAAATTATGGATTTTAGTTAATAATAATGTATCACTGTTAGTTTAGCAATTTTAACAAATGTACCACATTAATGCAAGATACTTATAACAGGGAGAATGGTAGCAGAGGAAGAAGGGATATTTGGGAGATTTAATCTTTACTGTAAACCTGAAACTTCTCTAAAAATAAAGTCTATTAATAAAAAATAATAAAATAAAGGTAACTCTAAGTCTAAAAAGTTTATGAAAATTATCTTACAGATAAATAATGCTTTCTTTTTATCAAGGAGAAGGATGAAGAAAATTGATACTATATGTGACTAAAAATATAAACACTTCAGAACCTATAGAGCCTGTTTCTTTGCAGTATTTTTAATGTTGACAAAGGAGATATTCCCCCCAGACCATTTTTAAGTCAGTCATCCTTGGGGATATTTTATAGCATGGTGCTTACGGTTTTGGAGTCTGAGTGCCTGGGTTTGAAATTCAGCTGTGATTTTTTTTTGCTGTGTAACCATAGTCAAGTCACTTACCCTCTTTGATTCCGTTTCCTTATTTGTAAAATGAGAATATAGCACATAGCTCAGAGCGTTGATGTGTAGAGTGCTTCCCCCGGTACATGGCATGTTTTCAAAAAATGTTAACTATCGCGTCAAGATGGCAACATAGGTAACCATCCTGCCTTCTCCCACTCCCACATCAAAATTACAACTGAACTATAGAATAACTGCCACTCATAAACATTAGAAATGGAGCTGAATGGAAGTCCTACAACTACAGAATTAAAGAAGAAACCACATCAAGACTGGTAGGAGAGGTGAAGACGTGGAACAGGCTGTTCCCACACCTGCATGTGGTGTATAGAAATCACAGTCTCAGTCCCACTCTCAGGCTTCCCAGCCCAGAGTTCCAGTGCCAAGGAGGTAAGTCTCCATAACTTCTGGCTGTAAAAACCAGCATGAACTGAGACTATGGAAGACAGAAAGTTCTAGAGTCCTAGGCAGTTCTTTTTAAAAAGCCTGCACACATACAGGCCCTGACTGGTGTGGTTTAGTGGTTTGAGCACTGGCCTGCAAACCAAAAAGCCCGCACACAGATTTACTCCCTCTGAGCTCCAGTGTGGGGGCAGCAGATTGAAAGTCATCAGTGACACATGGGGAGGAACTGAATTGTCCAGCATCAGGGCAAGAGCTGAGGGGCAGCTTTCTTCCAGACAGAAGTGCTAGAAGAGGCCATTGTTCCTTTTCTGAGCTCTCCCCATTGAAAGCCACAGACCCAGCAGATAGGCGCCGTATCTGAGAATCCATCAACCTGGCTCATACTGTTTACCCCACCATGGTGATTCGCTGAGGCCCTGCCTGAATCAACTTTGAGGCCCACCCAACCTGTTTTCAGTGGCTTTTCCACAGCAATGGCCTGTATTGGCCTGTGATTAAGATTTTCATAAATTCTCTCAAACAAGCAGCATCTGGTTTCAGTGAGCCCCGTACCTCTAATTGGCCCTAGGCCTGGCACTCACTGCAGCCAGCCTTGGATTACAGCTTGGCCTCACCTGGGCACCTCCAAGCCCAGCACAAGTAGCAGCCATCTGCATTTTGCCTTGTAGCTTATGCTGTGTGACCCTGGACAGAACACAGGCAGTGGCTGACCCTGAATGTGCCAACAGCAACGAAGGCTCAACTACAAGAGGAGGGTGTACATAGCCCACACTGTGGGCACACCTTGAGTACCCAGCTTGGGTGATAAGGGAGGCTGTGCCACTGGACCCTACAGGACACCTACTACATTAGGCCACACTACCAAGCCTGGGAGATGTAGCAGCTCTACCTAATACATAGAAATAAACACAGGGAGGCTGCCAAAATGAGGAGAAAAAGAAACATGGCCCAAATGAAAGAATGGATCAAAACTCCAGAAAAAGAGCTAAATGAAATGGAGATAAGCAATGTATCAGATGGAGAGTTCAAAATCCTTCTGGTTATAAGGATGCTCAAGGATCTTAATGAGGACCTCAGCAGCATAAAAAAGATCCAGTCAGAAATGAAGGACACACTGATTGAAATAAAGAACAATTTACAGGGAAACAACAGTAGAGTGGATGAAGCTGAGAATCAAATAAATGATTTGGAACATAAATAAGCAAGCAAACAAACAAACAAACAAACAAGCAATCAGAACAAGAAAAAAGAATAAAAAAAAATGAGGATAGTGTAAAAGGAGCCTCTGGGACAACTTCAAGTGTATCAACATTTGCATCATGGAGGTGCCAGAAGAAGAACAGAAAGGGCAATAAAATGGAAACCCATTTGAAAAAATAATGACAGAAAACTTCCCTAACTTGGTGAAGAAAATAGACACATAAGACCAGAAAGTGCAGAGAGTTCCAAACAAGAATAACCCAAAGAGGACCACATCAAGACACATCATGATTAAAATGCCAAAGGTTAAAGACAAAGAGAGAATCTTAACAGAAGGAGAGAAAAGCATTAATTACTTACAGGGGAGCTCCGATAAGATTGTCAGCTGATTTCTCAAAAGAAACTTTGCAGGCTAGAAAGGACTGGCAAAAAATATCAAAGTGATGAAGAGCAAGGACTTACGACCAAGATTACTCTATCCAGCAAAGCTATCATTAAAAATCTCTATCATTTAGAGAAAGAGCTCCACAGACAAGAAGAAGCTAAAGGAGTTCATCACCACCAAACCAGTATTACATGAAATGTTAAAGGATCTTCTTTAAGAAGAAGAAGATAAAAAATATGAATAATAAAATGGCCATAAATACATATCTATTACCAATTGAATCTAAAAAAACCCCAAAATAAACAAACAAGTTGAACAGAAAAAGAATCATAGATACAGAGAACATTTTGATGGCTGCCAGATGGGAGGGGGGTCAAGGGGTGGGTGAAAAAGGTGAAGGGATTAACAAGTGCAAATTGGTAGTTACAGAATAGTCATGAGGATGTAAAGTACAATAGGGAAGAGAGTAGCTAAAGAACATACATGCATGACCCATGGACAAGGACACAGTATGGGATTGCCTGAGGGAGGGAAGGAGCTGAGTGGTGGGTGGCAAAGGGAAAAAATTGGGACAATTATAATAGCATAAATAATAAAATATAATTAAAAAATGTTAACTATCAATTCTAACAATTTAATTACATTAATAAACAAATTTTATTTATCAACAACTTTCCCATAAGAATCCTAATTATGAATCAATCTTATGAAATGCGCTCTAGTGCCAATAATAGAAAACAAAAAGATCATATAACCAAAGTTACAAGACAATTACATCATTCTAAAAATAATACTCTTATGTGAATTATCAATCTTGTTTGTCAAAGTTTAATATTATCAATCAATGTACATTTCTTGTTACTGATTATGCTATATAAACTTTCAGTTAAAAAGAGATATATTTTTAAAACCCTTTATATTAATAATATTTCAACCTTACTTTCTCTTTAGATAAACAGATTTATCAGACTCCCACCTGGCTCACTGACTCTGCCAAGCTTGGACCATTTTAAGAACCAGAGAAGTAGGACATAGTACTCCCCCAGTGATAGAAATACGTGAGTTAATCTATTTCTTGGCTGCATTTGGGCCCCCTCAAACTTCTTATTCTGTGACCTATAGTTGGGTACGGCTTTTTGTCCTTCCCTTTGACTTTTCAGTCTTTGTCTTAAATACAAATTCCCACACTTCTAAGTGACAACTGCTTTTGCCTCATTCAAAGTATTTTTCTTTGGTATTTTTGGTTTCCATACCTCTATGGAAGCACTTTTTTAATGCAAATCAAATACAACAAACCAAAGAACTCTTAGTAGGTATAAACAACTTCCTGGAAACCTCAATTTTTAGTAAAATTCTAGTCTACTAGAGCTCTTTGCTGCCCTCTCCTGGGCACAGTTCAGGGCTCTTGACCACTGCAGTCCCATCAGTATCAAGAGCTAGGACAAAGTTTTTACATTCTAAGCTCCAAAGAGCACAGGTTGAAAATAAAATTACAATTAATTACTTTAATTCATATTTTATTGTGATTACCACACCAACTATCAACTTAAGTAAAATAAATGTTTAAATTTTTATGGTCTACAAACAAAGCTACTACTTTTTTTTTTATTGTTATTCAATTACAGTTGTCTGCATTTTCTCCCCATCCCTCCACCCCACCCCAGCCAAACCCACCTCCCTCCCCCGCCTCCACCCTCCCCCTTGATTTTGTCCACGTGTCCTTAATAGTTCCTGTAAACCCCTCTCCCCACTGTCTCCTCCCCACTCCCCTCTGGCTATTGTTAAATTGTTCTTAACTTCAATGTCTCTGGTTATATTTTGTTTGCTTTTTTCTTTTGTTGATTATGTTACTTTTAAACTGTCCTAATTGTTATAATAATATTCCATGGAGAAGCCTGACATTTTACTTCTTAAGAATGGGAGTGGGGGCTATATATTTTTAATACATCCATTAAGAAAGAGAAAAGTGCTTACCTCTGCAGACAGCCCAAGCATCTTCGTCACATTTCTCACCGCTTGTTCTCAATTCAAAAAAATTATATTCTTCAAGGCTAAGAAGACCATTTCCATCTAAGTCAATTACTTCAAATATATCTGATAAAGTTGACCTAAAATTATAAAACCAGCATATTACTTCTTTTCTCCAAGGCAACTTGACTGAAGCTTTCTACAAAGATAATTTTCAAAAGGAAGTAATATCAAGGCATTGAATATTTTTGGTGAACTATAAAGCTAATGTATCCAAATATGCGTGTGTGTGTGTGTGTGTTTGTATTTATAACTGAGTTTCTTTCCTCATGTTTTTACTGGCTTCTTTTTATTTATTTATTTTTAGAGAGAGGGGACGGAGTGAGAAAGAGAGGGAGAGAAACATCAATGTGTGGTTGCCTCACACATGACTCCCACTGGGGACCTGGCCCGCAACCCAGGCATGTGCCCTGACTACGAATTGAACCGGTGACCCTTTGGTTTGCAGCCTGCGCTCAATCCACTGAGCTACACCAGCCAGGGCTCCAAATATATTTTTTAATTCAGTCTAGTATTATATGAGGTAAAGAAGCTTCTAAAGCAATCAAAGTATTTCAACACATAGAAGGATCTCAACTGATAGTAGTCCCCTTCTTTTCTCCTTTCTCCAACCCACTTCTTCCTTTCTACCAGATGTTGTTGTGTATATCTAGGGTTTGGGAGAACCACCTAAGTGCTTGGATTTCATATTTGACGGTTATCTAAGTCAGTGCAAGCAGCAGGATCTAGTTCTAAGGCTGTGTCTATTGGAGGAGGAATTGGTAGATGTATGACTAAAACTGACTTGCTAAATGTGTGGAGCCCAGAAATGAATGGCAATCCCAGACCCATGAATGGATGGCCACTTTCAGACGCCTAGTAAAGCCCTGAATTATTGGATTAGAATAATGGGGTAGGGGTGGCAGCTCCAAAGGAAAGGGTGGAAGACAGGCTATTAATGTATATATCCAGTCTAAATGTTATAGTTCTAACCTTAAGAAACAAAACTTACCTAAATTCCTTTGTAAGAAATAATTCCCCTGTTTCATCTCTATATACAAGCTGGGCTTCTTCTGTTACTGATTTTATTTCTTTCCTCAGCCAACAGCCAGTTGTGAAAGGAATTAACCAGTAAATCCCAGGTCCTAGTTCACCAGTCCATCCAAAAACCTTTTTTGAAAAGAATTTTAAAAAAGAAACAACCAGCATAAGTCTGAATTATTTTAAATCTTCCTCCTGAAAAAGAAGCATTAGATATAACTTTTGAAATCACCAATTCTATATAGTTCTATCAAAATCTGTTGTCAATGGTAACCATCATATAAGACCATTAGCTGTGCTGCTCTATGTTGTTCTATGTTCATTTTTAAATGCCTAAAAATATGACAGGTAAGATATTCTATAATTTCTAAATCACCCTCGGTATCTTCAAACATGACTGGTGCAAACGTCTTCAGGAGGCACAGGAGGCAAAGAAAGAGATCTTTGAATATTTTTTGAGGTTACAGTTCTCTAATTTGATTCAAATATAAATATATGATTTGTAAATCAGCTTTCAATGACACAAAATGAAAATTAAATATATTTAAAAGAGTCAATTATTTATATAAATTAGCCATATTTGTAAGACAAATGCACTGGAATTTTAACATTATGTAATATGGACTAGATCAGAAGATGGCAGAATCCCAGAAAAACCTACCTTATACAAAATTATTTTTCATCACAGGATATTTATAATGAAAGGTACAATATTTGTTTAGGAAAACACTTTATTCTCCTGTTCTATAAAAGAAAGCAAAATGCTACCTCTCTTTGGACTTTCTATGTGCTTTCTGAAGCCCAAGGCTTCCTATGAAACCTAGGGGCTGTCTCTGTCAATATATTAAATCTAAGCACTTTTTGTCGGCTAGTTGCCCTTCAGCACAGAAAAGTTCTATGGATTTCTGTCTTGTGGTGTGTTCAAAATCTTTCAAAACCCAGGTATATTTTTAGGTCATCCTGGGTACTCATATCCAAAATAAAGTTGCTCATCTGAATTGTAGGATCAGTCCTATTGCTGCGCTCACGAATGAGAGGAATGAACCATAATCATCTTAAAGTGACCACGTCTCATTTTAATGTAGGAAGCACTCTAAAAATACCGAGGGTGATTCTGAAGACTAAAGATTGACCAAAGCCATCCTTTGGAAGCCTTATCTTGTAGATTGGCCAGATGTAGACTGATACCCAGGAGTGAAAAACAGTTCTTGCTGCTTCCTAATATATGTTATCCCATGAACCTCCCTTATCTCCACACATAACCTTCAACTGCCACTGTGGATGGCAAATAGAAAGTTGTTCATGGGCACAAAACTCTTCTTAAAGAAAATAATTGTGAAACTAAACCTAAAACTGAAAAGTCCTCTGTAAATATGACATATTACAGATAACCAGAAGCCTATATAGCAGAGAGGTAAATAGAAACTCATTCAAACTTTATTACAGGCTTGCTATGTACTCACATTTTTACACATGCAATCTCATAAGAAAGTAATTTTATCCAAAACAGAAATGGGAACAGCTATTGTTTTAGACAATGCTTTATCTTGAACTTAACTTTGTAGTCAGTTCTGAAGAGGAGTTTAGTCAAAACATTAACTTCTGTCATTTTATTTGTTTCTTGCCTATAACTATTCTTGTCTGTTAGGAAGCCTACAATAAAGACTTTTATATAACATTCCATCAGGGAAATGTTTGTCTGTCATTGAACCTATATAAAGATTAAATATGATATTGCAGTAAGCCCTTGAATAGTATTATTCCTGTTGCTGTGTAGCAGATGTATTTTGTAGTCCTCATAAAATAAATAGCCACATTTATGTATCTGCCTCACATATTTGGCCTCTGAGTAAATATATAATTAGAAAAGATCAGAGCAATCCTATGGGCAACATATAAAATCATTTAAAAGCATTTCTTTAGATCAATCTATTTTTGTACGCTATAATATGATCAAGCCTGAGGGTAGTAATCTTAAAGGGGTTTTTTTTGCAGTAGTATTATAAGTAAGATAAACATCTAAAGCAACTTTTGTAGTCTTGAATTGCTTGTATTTAGGGGGGAAAAGTCCACTGGTATCAACCATTTTTACTGAGTATAACAAAACATGTTCCCATGTGAGGCATCAGGGCATTTAGAGAAGAGGAAAGTGAAGTACAATGCCACACAACTTTAAGCTATGAAGCTAAGATTGCCAATCAAGCCTCAATTCTTAAATCTCAGAGACCAAGAAAAAGTACTTCACAATTAATAAAACATAGGTGATATGCATAGTGTTTAAGTATTGTATATACCTTAGTTGGAAGAAAAAACACAGAAGTTAAAAAATATATACAAAAACTACTATCGTCCCCAAACTTGAGTTCACACTATATTTTTAAATTAAACTTAGAAAATAAATATATATACTTCTCTATTTCGTAGTTCAGTAAAACACATGAGCTGTAGGTTGGTTGGATTCTCATTTTCCTTAAGAATATATAAGGCAGTATCAACTGATAACCAAGGTGATGGTTTTCCTATAAACAAAAAATCCAAAATCTTAAAATAAGCCATCACTATTTATTCTTTCCTATCTAAAAAATAAGTCGGTGGTTTCTTTTCTTTTTGATTTCTTTTTTAAAAATACACATTCTACTTTTATATGAAAACATCATAGCATTTGCAATAAGGCACATACTTATATACTGTGAGCTTGTCAGAACCATTCTCTATATACACACTTCCTAAAAATCGTAATTTTTCTTGAACTCATCACAAAGCTGAGGTTGCAAGAAAACAAGTAGCCTGAAACCCAAAGGAAAAACAACCCTTTTGAGGAGAGATGGGATGCAGGCCCTGACTTACCTGCGGAGGAACACGGGAGGAGGAAGAGATGTCAGACACCGACTATGCGCTGACAACTCCAACGTCTGGATCTCCAGCTAGACCCTTACCTCTGAACGTCAGGCCCACATAAACAACTGCCCATTTGACATTCCCACCTGGATTTCTATGTCTAAAGCTGACTTTCTCCAACCCCTTTTTAAAGACTGTCCATCTGTACTCTACCTCAGTTAGTAGTAATTCATTCCTTTTAATTGCCAAGCCAAAAAATCTCAAAATCATCTTTTAACATTTTTCTTTTCTTACACACGACAACCAATCCTTAGGAAACCCTATGGTTCAACCTTCAAAATATATCCAGCATTTCTACTTCTTATCCTTTGTACATCCCAGTTCAAACCATAATCAGTCCCCTCCTAGAATTCTGCAATAGCATCCTAGCTGGTCTCCTTGTTTCTCCTGGACAACCTTCAGTCTATTCTCAATATGGCAACCTGACTGCTCTTGTTAAAATATAAGCCAGATTATGTCCTGTCTCTATTCAAAATCTTCTCATGGAGTTAAGGGTTGGGGAAATGTTGCTCCCACCCTAGCAACAAGGAAAAGTGCATTAGCTACTAAATCATATCTTTTGTTGAATCTATCAGAGCAGAGGTCACAGGGTAACCTGAAATCCAAGGGAAGACAGACCTTTCCCAGGAGAGATGAAATGCAAGCATTGGCTTACCTGTAAAACACAGGAGGATGAGACGTCAGGTACCACGCAAGTGGAAAAAGAAGGGAGAGGGCAGGGAAATATTTGAAGAAATAAAAGTGGACATTTTTCTAAAAATTATGAAAGACAATAAGCCATAATTCCAAGACACTCAGAGAGCCCTAAGCAGGAAAAATACACACACACACAAAGAAAACAGTATCAACAAGGAAAACAAAAAAATACCTAGACACATATTCAGGCTGTTGAAAATAAAAGATAAAGAGAAAGTCTTGATGGCAGCCATGGGAAAAATACTCCTCAGGCTTCCTCATTCCCTAGATTAAAGGCTAAGTCTTCGTTATGACAAAACAAAACCTGCATCTGATTTTGTCCTTGTCCCTCCCAGTTCTTTTACTACTCTCTCCTTACCTCATTCCAGCCACCTTGTTGTTCCTCTAACACCAGGCATACTCTCACCTCCTCTGCTCTTCCCTCATCCTTTCCACCACCCCTACACGTACAAAGCTCACTCCCTTGTCTTCTGTGGAAGACAGCAAAAATGGCTGTCCTTAGCTGAAATGTGACTTTGCAATGCGACTTTGCAGCTCCTTCATCAGGAGGTCAAATCTGTCTCTTCACTTTATGAATCTGGGCTTATCTTGTGACTTGCCGCGAACAACAAAATGTAACAGAAGAACGTCATTTCTGAGCCCAGGCTTCAGGAGGCTCTACAGTGTTTCTGCTTTCTCTCAGATCCCTGTTACACCATGAGAACAAGTCCAGGCTAACTTAGTAGGGGATAAGAGATTATATGAGGCAGAGTCAAGCTGTCCTGGCTGAGACCTCATACAGAGTAGAGAGCCCAGCCAAGACCAGTAAACCCAGACAGCAGCTAACCAGCAGTGGACAACAGATACATGAGTGAGCCCCACAGAGAAAGCCAAGCCTAACTCACACCAAAACTATCCAGAAGAGCAGCTCATGAGCAAAGAGATGTTTAATTGTTTTAAGCTACTGAGTTTTGTGATGGTTTGTCATGTAGCAGTTCACAATTGCTAAATCTCTTTCAAAGTCTTTGCTCACTCAGATGACAGCTTTTTAACGGAGGACAGTGACCACTCCATTTCAGTGGCACCCATATTCCCTCAGCATTCGTAATGCGCCTTTCCTCTGTGTTCTTCCCATAGCACTCACCACCTTCTAACATGTATTGTCACTTACTATTTACCTTATTTATTGTTATTACCCCAACTAGAATGAGAGTTCCTAAAGGCAGCGATTTTTGTTTTAGTATTCTGATATTTCCAAGCTCCTAAAATGCTGCTAAGTATGTGGGCCCTCAATAAATATTTGAGAAATAAATGAATAAAGAAATCTTTTTTGTAAAAATGTGGAGAACTAACAACTACATTGAATTTGCTGGCCCACCTTGATACCTTTATCTGAAAAATGACTACTGTAATTGCTATTTAAAGACATCAACTACCAAATGTAAGTGTCCTGTAAGATAAACAGTGAAAACTTACAGAAGCTCTACTTTAGGAAGAAACAAGAACGGGGGTGGGGAAGAACCTTCTAGTTAGAAAATATTTATATGTAAACATAATAAAAGAAAACATTAATATATAAAATAATCAACATCAAAATAATTTCTAGAGAAAGCACTTATAGACATTTTTCACTAATTAAAAGTTATATAACCGCCCTGGCTGGTGTAGCTCAGTGGATTGAGCACAGGCTACAAACCAAAGGGTCGCTGGTTCAAGTCCCAGTCAGGGCACATGCCTGGACTGCAGGCCAGGTCCCCAGTAAGGGGCACATGAGAGGCAATTACACACTGATGTTTCTCTCCCTCTCTTTCTCCTTCCTGTCCCCTCTCTATAAAATAAACAAATAAATAAAATCTTTTTTAAAAATTATATAACCACTTTTAGATACTAGGAAATTACTATCTTATCTTAGTATTTGTGTACAAAAAAGAATGTTACCATAAATGCAAAGATTATTAATAAGACTTGTTTAAGTCATATGACATAGGACTTTGAAGATGTCAAAAATATTTACAATTCATATTGCCTTAAATTACATTACTATAGAACTTCTCTTAAACATACTAATTTTAAAAATTGACAAGTGGCAAAGCTAAAGATTAATTAGCAAATGAAGTTAATTCTATGTTAGAAGGTTTTTAAGTGAATTAAAATAAAACATGCTTTAAATATATATAAAAATCCTTACTTGCTTTGTAAAATATATTATAGGTTAGGTATAAACTGACTGCTTTAAATGTATGTAACCACATGTTTCACAGACAGATTATTTTCTTCACTAAATAGGACTATCAGATACTTACCTAAGTATTTTCAAAGAGAGTACAAACTAATACTTTTAAAAATATATAAAAATTTACAACTTGCCTTCAACTTGGCTCAGATTTAATGGCTTAATTGTTACATAAACCATGGACCTCTGAGCTATTTGCATCCTGTATTGATGACTAATGATTTCACCATCTTCTTCTAAGAAAAAGCACCCTTTTGATTGTACACATTGCCACTCCTGAAATGAAGAAAAAAAAGTTTTCCAATCAATGTTTACTAAATCTTTATAGCATGCATAGCAATGAGAAGAAATCTGAGGAGGATATAAAATGTTTGTAAGTAGAACAATGACCTCCAGAATTTTCAGGTTAAAGAACAACATGATACAACTCAATCATAACTGATAGTAGTATCTAGATAGAACAAAAATGAATTATGTATGAAAATAATATTATAATTCTGTTTCCTAAAATAGTGCCTGACACATTATAGGTGCTCAATAAATGTGTGTCTGGTATGTGGGGGGAGGGAGGTGACATCAACATAAACTGAGAGAGCAATCCATGAACTGTACATTGAAGGATCACCAGAACTAAGATCATGAAAAGTTAGGAAAAGAAATAATGAAGAGAAGTAAAAAATAAATAAAGTCCATGAGAAGGGAGTATTGAAACAAAGTAATAAATAAACATGTTGCAATAATCAAGGGAGCATGTAGGAATAAAGAAGACCACTAAAATTGATATGCTGAAAGAAAAAGCAATCTGATTTTGTATTTAAAAGATAAAGTATGTAACAATGAGAATAACTTTTTTCAAGTCTATGTACTAAAACAATACTATAGCTATGAATAAGTTTCATAGCTATAGCAACATATTGATAAATATCAGTTTTGAGAAAGACCTTTCTATAAAATGGGCTCTCATCTCTTAGTTTAGCCAAATTCCTTCTCCTAATCCAAACTAATATGTTGACTTCTGGCTAAGATGGAGGCATAGGTAGATACTCTTTGCCTCCTCACAGAACCAAAAGGACAACCAAGGAGTTAAAGAAGAAACATTCATTCAGACCAGCTGGGGGGGGGGGGTGGACAGGCAGCCTGGGCAGAGAGGACTCTCAGCAAGGCGGTGACTGGCAGACTGAGCGGCCCCATATTTGCGTGTGGATAAACTGAGGGGAACAACTGGGGAGTAAGACAAACCATGTACCCAGGGTTCCAGCACAGGAAAAGAAAGTCTGAAAACCCCTGACTGGAAAAATCTGTGGGGATTGTGGCAATGGGAGAAACCCCCAGCCTCACAGGAGAGTTCTTTGGAGAGATCTACAGGATCCTAGAATGTACACAAATCCACCCACCCAGGAATCAGCACCAGAAGGGCCCAATTTGCTTGTGAGTAGGGAGGAAATGACTGAAAGCCGACCGAGAGCCGAGCAAGTGGCACTGTTCCCTCTCAGACACCTCCCCCACATACAGCACCACCATGCAACAAAGTGGGTTGCCCCGCCCTGGTGAATACCTAAGGCTCCACCCCTTACTATATAACTGGCATGCCAAAACAAAAAAAAATGGCCCAAATGAAAGAACAGATCAAAGCTCCAGAAAAAAATACAACTAAGCAATGAAGAGATAGCCAACCTATCAGATGCAGAGTTCAAAGCACTGGTAATCAGGATGCTCACAGAAATGGTTGAGTATGGTTGCAAAATAGAAGAAAAAGTGAAGGCTATGCTAAGTGAAATAAAGGAAAATGTACAGGGAACCAACAGTGAAGAGAAGGAAACGGGGACTCAAATCAATGATTTGGAGCAGAAGGAAGAAATAAACATTCAACTGGAACAGAATGAAGAAACAAGAATTCAAAAAAATGAGGAGAGGCTGAGGAACCTCCAGGACAACTTTAAACATTCCAATATCCAAATCATAGGGGTGCCAGGAGAAGAAGAGTAAGAGCAAGAAATTGAAAACTTATTTGAACAAATAATGAAGGAGAACTTCCCTAATATGGCAAAGGAAATAGATTTCCAGGAAGTCCAGGAAGCTCAGAGAGTCCCAAAGAAGCTGGACCCAAGGAGGAACACATCAAGGCACATCATCATTAAGTTACCCAAGATTAAAGATAAGGATAGAATCTTAAAAGCAGCAAGAGAAAAGGAGACCATTACCTACAAAGGAGTTTCCATTAGATTGTCAGCTTATTTCTCAAAAGAAACCTTACAGGCAAGAAGGGGCTGGAAAGATGTATTCAAAGTCATGAAAGGCAAGGACATACATCCAAAATTACTCCATCCAGCAAAGCTCTCTAGAATGGAAGGACAGATAAAGTGCTTCCCAGATAAGGTCAAGTTAAAGGAGTTCATCATCACCAAGCCCTTATTATATGAAATATTACAGGGACTTATCTAAGAAAAAGAAGATCACATCTATGAACAGTAAAATGACAACAAACTCACAACTATCAACAACAGAACCTAAAAAACCGAAAACTAAAACAAACTAAGCAAACAACTAGAACAGGAACAGATTCACAGAAATGGAGATCTCATGGAGGGTTATCAGCAGGGAGAAGGAGGAGGAGGGAGAATGGGGGAAAAGGTACAGGGAATAAGCAGGGGAAAAGGTACAGGGAATAAGAAGCATAAATGGTAGGTACCAAATAGACGGGGAGGTTAAGAATAGTATAGGAAATGGAGAAGCCAAAGAACTTATATGTACAACCCATGGACATGAACTCAGGTGGGGGGACGGGAATGCAGGTGGGAGGGGAGTTGCAGGGAGGAGAGGAATAAAGTGGGGGAATAGGACAACTGTAATAGCATAATCAATAAAATATATTAAAAATAAACTAACAAAATAATATGTCTACACAGGATCTCATAACTAGAATTAAGTGCAACTTCAAAATGGCACTTTATACAGAAAGTAAAGGATTGTCTATTGAAGGTATGAAAAATTGTGCCATTCCATGGATGTGCATAAGTGCTTTTCACCTTATCATTAGTAGACTTGCCAACCTAAAATGTAACACATATTTCTATTCTACTCCTAATGACTTCTAAAGATATTAATGAGGTTTTGAAGTTACTTTGTAATGAATGATTTTAAAATATTATCTGTGCCCTGGCTAGTGTGACTCAGTTGCTTTGAGCGTCATCCCAGGAACTAAAAGGTCGTGAGTTAGATTTCTGGTCAGGGCACATGCCTAGGTTGCAGGCGCAGCCCCTGGGCAGGGCATGTATGAGAGACAATGGATCGATGTTTCTCTCACATCAATGCTTCTCTCCCTCCCTTCCCCTCTCTCTAAAACCAATAAGCATGTCCTCAGGTACAGATTTTTTAAAAAGGGGAAATAATCTCAAAGAAAAAAAATTATCTGTAAGGATATATAAATATAACAAATAATAAGCTCAAGCCTCTAATAAGATAACTACTGAAAAAGTATGCATTTGCTGTATAACAATAATATAAAAGTAGAATGAATCCATTATAGAAAGAGTTATATGGCACTTAAAAACGAAAACATAATTTACACTGAGACTGATTTCTCACTCACTTTTCAAAAAGGCTAAATTATCCTAACATGTTCTTATACATCATATTTCTATTATATAAATCAAACTTATTTTCATGTTTTACATTATTTTCATAGCACCAAATACATCTAAACATAGAAATTTAAAAATAGGGGAAAACCCCTAGTTTTACCAACCTCATTAGATTTTTATATAATTTTTCCTAATATTGGCCTTATATATAAAAAAACTATTTCTTACATTCTAAATAACACTATTTTATGCCTTTTTCATTAAAATGTTACATCTAAAGCATTTTGCTGTTGAAAAAGAAGTACAAAGTTGGGGGACTCATGCATCCTGATTTCAACACCTACTACAAAACTACAGGAACCAGAAGAGTGTGGTACTGACATAAAGACAAATATATAAACCACGGGAGTAGAATAGAGGGCCCAGAAATAAACTCTCACATTTTTGGTCAAATGATTTTCAGCAAGGGTGCCATGACCATTCAAGAGGGAAAAGGACAGTATTTTCAACAAATGGGGCTGGGAAAACTGGACATCCTTGCAAAATAATTGATTTGGACCCTTACTTTAAACCATATACAAAAATTAATACAAAATGGATTGAAGACCTAAATGTAGGTACTAAAACTATAAAACTCTGAGAAGAAAACAGTGGAAAAGCTTTATGACATTGAATTTGGCAATGATTTCTTGACTATGACACCAAAAGCACAAGCAACAAAATATACACTGGACTTCATCAAAATTAAAAACTTTTGTGCATCAAAGGACACAATCAATATGGTGAAAAGCGTAACCCACATAATGGGAGACAATACTTGCATCATATATGAAACTAGCTTTAATATCCAGAACATATTAAACATTCTAACAATCATAATAAAAACAATTTAAAAAATGGTTATCAGAATTGAATAGACATTTCTCCCAAAAACATACACACAATGGCCAGTAAGCACCTGGAAAGATGCTCAACATCACTTCATCAGGAAAATGCAAATCAGAACCAGAACAGGATACAATTTCATAGCCACTAGGATGGCTATAATAAAAACAAAACCAGAAAATAGCAAGTGTTGACAAGGAGGTGGAGAAATTGGAACCCCTGTAAAAAAGTTTGGCAGTTTGTCCAAAAATTAAACACAGGATTACCATATGATCCATCAATTCCACTTCTGGGTATACATCCAAAAGAATTGAAAGCAGAGACTCACACAGATATTTGTATGCCATCTTCACAATGTAGTATTCACAATAACCAAAGGATGAAAAGAATCCAAATGCCCAATGATGAATGAATGGATAAATAAAATATGCGTATTATGCAGTATTATCCAGCCTTAAAAAATGAAATTCTGACATATGCTGCACGTGGATGGACCTCAGACACAAAAGGACAAATATTGTATTATTTCACTTATACAAGACACAGAGAGTAGTTAAATTAAGACAGAAAGTGGAATGTTGGTTGCCAGAAACTTGGGGAGGGGGAAGGGGGGGGGTGTTTCATAGGCACAGAGTTTCACTGAAGAGGATGAGAAAGTCCTGGAGATGGGTGGTGGTGATGGTCACACAGTAACATAAATGTAACACGACAGAACTGCATACTTAAAAATGGTTAAAATGGTCAATTTTGTGATGCGTATCTTAGCACACTAAAAAAAGTTGCTAAGCAATATTGAAAATTTCAATTTAACTAGTTCTATAATTACCCATTTAGTGGCATACCCTTACTTACCTAACTATTTCTAAAATGTTGGATATTCAGGTCTTTTCCAATTTCTCATCAGTACAGACATGCTAAAATAACTATTATGTTATCCGTGTTTTTCTTCTAATAAGTAATATCCTTCAGAAGAACTTTGAGAAAAAAGTATGATATTTTTAAGGCTAATTACTGTGTTCCTACATTGCCTTGTACAACAGTGATGCTAATTTTATGCCACCAATGGTGTATAATGGAGTCATTCTGCCACTGCCGTAACTTGGTCAGTAGCATTATCATTAAGAAAGTTGGGTGGGGGGGGATGATTTCTTAAGCAAGGTGTGAGTACATGAAATACTTATTAATTTACATATATGGCATTATGATGATTTTTGCATTAACCTATATTAATGCAGTAAAATGCTAATAAAATGGTATAGTAATTTTTGCATTAATTGTAATTTCTCTGATTACTAGCATAGCTAAATATTTTCCCATATGTTTATTATTTGTGTCTCCTTTTGTGTGAACTGCCTGTTCATCCCCTATTCTCATAGCACAATTGCAGACTTGGTATTTTTCTTACATATTTTAATAAATTCTTTTCACTATTTTAGATATTAACCGCCCACTGTAAGCTCTGATGCATGTATTTTCCTCTATTTTCTCTATTTCATTTTATCATACTGTTTGGAGACCTAAATGTAAGTACTTTTCAACTCATGTAACTTTTACATCCATCTACTCTTTGGTGATTTCTTATTAAACTGAACTTTAAGAAATTGCCATTATTGCTGAACTATTACTCAAGCTTTCAGTTAGTAATTAATCATGCACTGTCACAACTTTGGGGTAAAAAAGATATGTGTACTTTTAATTCTGAGAAATTAAAATGAGACCTCAAGTCATTGGAGTTCATCTTCAAAAGTATATTGCTCGTGACAGAAACAAGTCGTTATATATGATATTTCAACAACACCCCTATGAGGCAACATGGGGTAGATATAAATTAGTCATTTTAATAAATAGAAATTGAGACTTTTACAAAGAGTCTGCAGAAATATCAGGTCTAGAGTCTAAGACTTTTAGATCAGTGTTTTTACTGTTAGATCATGTTTCCAAAAGAAAATATACTCAGAGTACTAAATTCAAACATTTTATAACACAATGAGGTTTAAACTTGGGCTAGAGCTGAAAGTTCAACTATTAATGATGAGTGAGAATATGTACAGACTTTCATTTAGCCTCCCTGTAAATCTCTTGGATGGGAATTTATTATGAACTAACAGATGCTGACATTACCTCAAAGTCAACTGGCCTTAATATAATCAACATGACCTTGAATGAAGAACATTGCTACAGAGAAAAAAGGAAAAACATACTTGCATTGCATTTAGATAAGTTTGAACTAAGATTCTGACATCAAATGGAAAACTTTGTTTCCTTTCAATCAATTTTGACTATAGTATTATCAGATGGAATTTCATCTAATATATTTTATAAACATTTTTTTATATTTACCCACTTGGAATGGTAAGGGGTACTAGGTTAGAATTACAGAACATTAAAGTTAAAAGAAGACTAAAAAGCAATCCAATGCAGACTTCTTTTCTGATTGGTGAAAGTCTGAAAATAGTGATATGTTTGAGTTACAAGTCTCATTAACTGTGGACCTAGAGCTGGAATCTACGTCTCCTTACTTTTTCTCCAAACTATAAGCTATACCAAAAATTCTATTCTTTTTCACACTTAATTACCTGCCATGATTTTTTTTAAATCCAGCATTTAAATAAGCTCCATGTTGATGAATTATCATCATAGAGTATGAGAAAACATTATCATGTGGAATTATCCATACACTGAAGTGTTAAAATAAACAAGTTATTTAGTTTTCTTACTAAAAAGAAAGGTAGATTTTAGTAGCTAAAAATTCTTACATTTGTATTATAATCATGAGTATAGCAAACACCCCACTGTTCAAAAAATATTTAAATAAAGCTAAAAAATAATGCACTTCACCAGATGCACTGGCAGTGAACATACTTCGCGGCATTTGGGAAACTCAAAAATGGAAGAATTTCTTCATGTGCTGATGGTACTTCTGGGGCAGGGCCATGAGCTGACTGGAGTAGCTGCTGGGAAGTGAGTTAAACATTTTTATTAGAGGTCTTTCCTAACTCCCAAATCTAGAAAAGGTACAGGTAGAAGGGAATTTATCAGTTTCTTTGGAAAGACAGCCAACCTGCATACTGTAATACAGGATTAGGGAGGCTGGAAACTTTTAGGACAGCAGCTGTTATAAAATAGAAGATGAATGTCATATTATTAATAGCAAACAAACTTCAAGTAACAATCAGATTATTATGTATACTGAATAACATTACTAGGAGAATTTGGAGCTCTCCTTTTTAAAAGGAAGCACTCAAATTCTTAAGATCTGCCCGAATTATTAAACACACAATGCTTATTCAACCAAAAATTTCTTTAAAACAAATACACTTTCTTTTTTTAAAAAAAGATTCTATTTATTTATTTTTAGAGGGAGGGGAAGGGAGGCAGACAGAGAGGGAGAGAGACATCAATGTGTGAGAGAAACACCGATCGGGTGCCTCTCGTACACCCCCAACTGGGGGACCTGGCCCACGACCCAGGCATGTGCCCTGACCACAATGCTCAACACACTGAGCCACACCAGCCAGGGCAAAACAAACAGACTTTTAAACACACTAAGTTTTTTCTGTAAGACCTAGACTAAAATGTTATGAATTAAAAGAAAAAAATTGGCTGTCTCACTCAAATAGATCAATTTGAAAGGATTACAGATTAATTAAAAAATGAATGTTGTGAGAAAAATGGAAAAGACTTCATTTAAAAAATAATTTAGAATGATAAGAGTAAGAAATTCCACAATAATGTAACTTTTGACATCGAGCAAAAATAAAATAGTAGTTGTAATTCTTAGGTAGGGCATAAGGTGGTGCTATATTCTACCAATTCAGGTAAATTCATACAAAAGGAAAAAGAACTGTTAATTCATTTGTCACATACAAATTTTACTTATTTTGCATTCACAATGTACAAGGAAATGCTGAAAAGCACAAATAAAAAATAGTGAAGCTGAAAATTCTAGCTATCAAAAACAAATCCGTAAAGTTAGATTTTTCTTGGAACACCTTAGAGAACATGGTTTGTTTTGACATAAAATTCTGTATTATCATTAAAGATTTAGGTAAGGTAGAATTATTAAGCAATCATCACCATCATCATTATTGCTGTTTGACACATACTGATTAGAAAGCTACTTGTTTTTCATTGACAAATAGGTAAACAGTATTGAACTTTTTGCTTTTAAAGAATTATAAACTGTACATAGTTTAAAAAATGTAAAATAGATTATTATTAAAGGGAAAAATTGATATGGATTGCCATCTAATTGATAAGTCAAATTGATCAACATTTTTAAAATATAAGAAACTTTTGTTAACAAAATTAGTATTTGGTGGCTTCACAAAAATTAGACAACTACTTCAAGTTTAAAATGTTTACATTTGTATTGTTATATATATACATATATATAAAACATGTGTTATACAACACATACATATCTGTAAAGTAGATATGTAGGTACAGTCTTAATTAAAAGTCTGGATGTAGGAAGTTGTGCATCCTGGAGTTTACCACACCTTGTTTGGGGTTTTCTCTTATTCTAGTCATGACTACTAATTAAAGCTATTCTTCTCTCAAAGAAATATTCCTGACACTCCTTACATATTATAAATCCTAAGCAAATGGGTAGAATTCAGGATTACAAAAAAGAATAGTGATACAGTACCTATGTATGGCCTCTAGAAAGCAATACAAGTATAGTCCCTATATGGGCCTTATTTTTCTCCTGGAATTCAGGTCCCTTACCAATTGTGGGGATTTATTATCTAAAATCTGGTTTATGTGTACCCCACTACAATAATTTTCTAATTTCTGAAAAGACCCTTCTTCTCCTCATTCCATACTTCTCCACTAGACATGAAACTGAGGTACTCAAAATTGTTTAAAATAGATTTAAAGTATGTGAAGAGAATTAATTTAACAATTCCTTTTTATTTGAGATTTATTCTATCACTCTCAATTAAAACAAATTAAACATTAACTATACTCATAACCAAGTACTTCTCAGAGTTGTTATAAAACTTAAGAAACATATTAAATTTATGAAATGTATAAAGTAACTTTAAAGTAAAATGCGAACAACGCTGGCAGGTGTGGCTTGGATGGCTGGAATGTTGTCCCAAACTGGAAGGTTGTAGATTTGATCCTGACCCAGGCCAGGCCAGGGGCCCTGTACAGGAGGCAGGATATTTCTATTTCTCTCTCTCTCTCTTCCCTCCTCCACCCTCCACTCCCAAAGCAACGAAAAAAAGTGTCCTCAGGAGAGGATAAACAAGAAAAGTAAAATGCAAACAAATGAATCCTGCTGAAAAAAAAAGGCTCATGGACTTTTAAAAATTATTTTAGTTCGTCTAAGATATATCAGATGGCAAACAACAGTGGCAATAACCAGATCAGAAATAAGATATAAAACGTCAGGTAAGTAATATGAAGGCTACAAAGTATTTCCTAAAGACATTCAATTTTACATGAAAGTTACTGAATTTGAACATTGACAGTATGCCATCTTCTTTTAATCATTAAATTCTCCTAGTACCTTTTACCTAATTCCCAATTATCAGCACCATTCCTTGCTCTTCATGTCTCAAATGCAAAACTCACTTGTCTTTCGCTGCACAGTTGCTGTGGCCTACACACTACTCGGGCATTGTCTATTAGACAGTCTCTTCCTCACTACGTTCAGGTGCCTCCTTAACTATCATGATAGGTCTATCATTACTTTGTTTTATTTGTTTTCTCTTTTTTATCTCTATTTCCACTGAATTTACGGGGGTGACATTGATTAATAAAATTACATAGGTTTCAGGTGTACGACTCTATAATACATCATCTGTATATTGTATTGTATATTCACCTCCCCAAGTTAAGTGTCTTGTCATTACTTTATATCTGATAACTCTATCAGCCTCTCAGATATTCTCCCTAATTTGAGGTCTCTCACTGTATATAATAGAATAACTTTTCTTAAAATACACTTTTATTATGTTATTCCTTTAAAAGACCTATAGTCATTTCTTATTTCTGTAATAATATTAACAACACTATTTTTTATTAAAGTGAATACTATGTCCCTGGCATTCTGCTAAAGGCTTTATATATGTTAGATGATTTAATCTTTCAAAAACACACTATCTATAATTATACACATATAGTGAGTCTCAGGAAGCTAAGACTCAGAAGGACTGCTGACTAACTTGCCAAAGGTCTCCCAGTTACCAATTCACAAAGCTAAGTTCAAGCACAGATCTCTCTCTCCAAAGCTCTTAGATTAGCACTTAAATAGTGTTTGGCACAGAGTAGTCACTCAATAAATATTTGTTAAATAAATTAATGAATAAAATAAGTACTATGCTATATTACCATTGTATATTAATAATCAAGACATTTTTCATTTTTTTCAATTCAAGGCCCATATTTTATAACTAAAAACAATGGATGGCATACACTTACCTTATTAGTAAATATTTGTTGAATAAAACTAAATTAAGGAAATTATATTAGCGTGGGCCCAATTAACATGAGAATAATACAGAGTAAAAGTCTTATCAGTGTCCTAATATAAACTATAGTAATATTTATTTATATCTCTATGCTAGCTAAACTTATACTTATTTACACTTCGAATCAGGTAAGCAATTATTTAACTAAGTTAATTTTATTAACATTTACTTTAGTTGCAAAACACAAAAAGCTTCTATTGGTGGAAAATAATATTGCTGGAACACAAAATATTGTATGTGAACATGTTGGACATACACACCAAATTGCTTAGGGTGTATAGATTCCTAAACAGTCTGACCAAAATTCCTTGGAGATAATGTTTTAAAATTTTAATATAGAACAAATGTCACTGTCTAGCAATTTAAAGATATAAGGGACTTCAGAGTTCAATTACAAATACAGAGTTGTTATTTGAAACAAAAATGTAGCTCTTGAGAACAATCAGTTCAGTTTTCTAACAGCAGTTATAGTATGTGGTCATAACCATTTTTCCCCCTTTTACGGAGGTCTCTAGGTACACATTTTTAATGTATCCGAGCAGTTTCCAGTTAATGTTTTATATTTCTGTAGCTATTATTTTCTGTTGAAAGAAAACTAGTAAAGGTTGAATCTAGAAAGGGAAAACAAAGGAAGAAGATCAATATTAACACTCTACAAATATTGACTTAGCAAAGTGACTTTGTTGTCTTTCTCTCATAGGAACTGATATTGAATGAATGATTTATTTATAAGAAACACCCATGAGGAGTATTTATTAAAACAAAAAAAAAATGCTTGGCAAAGTATATAATTAGATAACCTGTTAATCAAGTTCAAAAACTGAAGAGTCAACATTTTCAAACTGAAGACCTTTTAATATTATTCTTGCCCATCATTTTCACTTTAAAATATTAAAACTGGTATATAAGTAGAAATGCTGCAATCCACAGAAAAACCTCAAAGAATCACTTCACAAACTTTTTGTTCTCTGTAGATACCAAATAGCTATTAATAAACTTCATGTCAATTTTTTTCAGAAAAAGTCTTATATATTAATTTAAAATACTATACCTTTATTGAGCTTGGCTCAGTTAACTTTGAGTTTTGGTTACTATTGGCCCCCATGGTAATTGTGAAAGAAACAGACGTTTTGAACTTTCTGGTGGTTGCCAGTAAAGAACTCCGAGTGTCACCTGTAACAAGTAGTAGTTATTTGGTCCCACATTATGAAAAGCTGTCAATAGCAATAAATATATTTTAAAAAAGTAAGTTTGTTTCTAAACACAATGTAATATAAAATGTCTGTGTTCTTGTTGTTCTTCCTATTGAAATATAGTCAGAAATTTTATATTTATCAGACTTTAATGGTCTCTAATTTATGGGCTATCAATAAGATTCTTTATTTCAATTTGTCATCTTTTAGCCTGAATTTTAATATTAATGAAGTATAATGAGTACAACTAAGTCAAGTGCCATAACAACATTTTACGTCAATAGATTTTTACAGTTAAGAAAATCTAGAAACACTAGCTGACAAAACTTGGATTCCCATTTGTTTTATCACTGATAAATGAAGATGGAAGGAAAAATTAACCCTCCATTCTTAATTAAGAAAATTTTAGTGTCAAAAAGTAAATACCTTTATTTGAGAATGTTTCCTGGTCAGTTTTCCTTACGATTCTAGGTGATGGTTTTGGTCGTGGTGGTGGGTCCTTTTCAGGGAACCCTTCCATGAGGCTCCCAAACTGTTGACGCTTCAGTTTGCTGTCAACCTCCAGTTTTTCTAGAGTAGTTTTGAGACATTGCTCATTGGTTGTCATATATAATTTACAGAACTACAGGAAATAAAAAAGCAGTCCAGTAGGTAAAACATTCCATCATACATTTGGGAGGAGAAAGCAAATGCACATTAGTAGGCAAGGAACAGGCTGACAGATGGAGTACGTTTCCTGTTGAACTAGGGTACTCGTTTTATTTTCGTGAATCAGACTGACCACCCTCAAGCGACCTAGTGAAATGCAGCCATGATTCATCGAGGAAGTCATACTCTGAGTGAAAACGACTGTTACACAAAGACAAGTGGTTTATTATTAGTTTTATATAAGACATGTGGACTCGCATGTGTTCTAAATAATTCTATGATTCTTCCACCCCCAAAAAGACATATTTCTGAGGAGAGTCTGCAAGTTTGTGTATGTGTGTATTTGTGCGAACATGCATGCAGTTTAACTTGGTCATGTTACTTTAATATAGTCATCAGATTACAATTGTGGGACTGGAGAGATTAAATTTCAAGTACAATCAGTACACATATATAAGTATGTTATTGCCAACATTAAAAAGATGTGCTCCTTTAAAAACACTTCATTGTAGTAAGCAAATTTACATTAGTATGAGCTTACGTACCTTGATGTAGTCAAATTTGCCATCAGCATTTACATCGGCCAAATTTATTATGGCATTCACTTCTTCCAGAGTCATCTTCTCACCTCTCTGAAAAAATATAAGATTTATTTTAAAGCAACATGACGATCATTTTGTTATGCATGGGGAGAATGGAAATTCATTTTAATCTCTTCTACAAGTTTGAATATATGATTTCATTATAAATCTCAGAATGAGTATTATATCAAGAATGAAACATATAAAATAAAATTTCACAATTTTACTGTTTTGTAACTGTGCTGAATTTCAGTTTACTAAATTTGAACAATGTGTAACATAGATCCAGTAATAACTGCTATAAAAATTAGAGTAATGATACTTTCTCAAACTGTACCAAGAAACAGAATGGATTCTGAATCCCATTAATACTTTGTTTCTCTTTTACTTATCAAATATGATTCACTGCAGAGTTCTGAGCTGGAAAGAATTGCAAGGAAACACAAGGGGATTGCAACATGGGCTCAATTTTATACTTTATCTTTTATTTACAAAGCACCTTTCATCCAGAAGGATCCTTAAATACTTTATAAACAACATATTGTGATTCATTTCACCTGCCAATGAAATAGTTATTTTTAATGTGGACTTTGGTTGCCAAAGGTACATTCCAAGTTGTTTTGCAAAATACACATATTACAAAAGTGCTTCACAGATCTTACCTTTGTGAGAAGTTTATAAAGGTCAGTGTGTAAAATAAAACCATCATCATTTACATCTAATTGCTTAAATGATTTTAGCAGTTCTGCTTTTGAAGTAGGTTTTTCCTTTCTTAAAATTATACAAAAATCATCAAAATTCAGTTTGGCAGTTTGAGGAGTCCAATACTTATTAACAGTCTTTTGGGATGGATTTCTTCCTGCATGCTGAAGAGCTGCCCAATAAAACAAGTATTATTTTTTATAGTAACATTTGGAATTGGTATTTAAGTATATTTTTCTTTAAATCATTATATATGATAATGTTAGACAAAAGTACACAGATGCCAATATATTACCTTTGGTTTTGATAATCTAGTGATATCAATGTATGCCTGACTGTAAAAAATAAACAAACACACATATATGTTACCAGCTACAGATTCTTGATTTATTAATGCTACAATTAAATAAATTGTCCCTATTTTGATAATTAGTCCTCAACCTACATAGTTTAATTACCTGACAATATCTGATTTACTTCACTACTGTGATTAGAGAGATTAAAAACAAACATTAATGGTTTTGATGACATAAGAATAACTGCAAACATAATAAATTATTACTTTTTGTGGTTCAAGAAATATCTTAATAAAATGAAGAAATAATTAGTTTGAGACTAGCACTGTCACCAAGGCATAATACCTAAAATGTTCATCATTGCTAGATATTGAGTTTCAAGACATTAATCATGTCCCAAATGTCAAAATACATACATGAAAAGTATCTACTAACATCCACAGCCCTGCTAAAAACCAAGAATGTCAACATACTTTGAGAAAAGACTATTGTAGAGATGCAGTGGTCAAATCACTTTTCATTTTTAACCAGAACATTTAAAAATAGTCCTATAACCACTTATTCATTGGACATTCCTATTTTAAAAGCCATGAAAAATAAAGAATTATGTGAGAGAAGCTTTGTATGTTTTATATGTCATATCAAACTAACATATAATGCTTTCAAACAATTGTAGATATTTTGTAAACTTGAATAGGAATAACTTGATAATTTGTAAATAAATCTCTGCATATTAAGACTCAATACTATCTAAAATGAATCAATGATAGGTTTCCTAAGCACTATAAAAGAAATTAACAGAATTTTAAAAGGTATAACTGTCCTGAATTGTGCTATCAAATTATATTATAAAACCTTATATTGAATGTTTCAAACTGTCTTTGGTGAGACTTCATTAAGATCATACACTGTCAATGAACACTAAAATTATAACCTGAATATTATGAAATAAAATATAATAAAGGGATATATATATCCTGAAGGAAACAGAAATCAGATCCAGGTAATAGATACAGTTATCTGTGAGTCCATTATATTGGACACTCACTGTGCACAAACATAACACAAAGTGACTTTGTTGTTTTGCAGAGATCCAAGCTTCTTGGCTCCTAACTTTTATAATCTAAATAGAAAGTTCATACCTGAAGTGTAAAATTGCTACCTGTGGTCATGAAATGTCTAATAACATAGTAGAAGTCCATAGCCCAACAGAATTATTCCCATCCTCCAGATAATGCCAGCGCATCATTCCTAGATAACTTAAAACTCTAGCACAGAAACAAAATAAAATCATCATCTGGAGGTGACTTTCAGAGCTAACAAAAGGTGTAGCTGTAGTATTTGACATCTTCCATTCACCTAGAAAGTCTCTGGAAATTTGTAACACTGGAGATAATAGAATTTTTTTTTATTTCCACAGGTTTATTCTGGATGTAGACAAAAACTCTGATTACCACACTGCCCGAGGAATAAAAGGTAAGTATTTTGCCTAGTTTATAATTGGACAATTCCTTAATTCATCTATCAAGAGAATGAAGATAAATGTTTTAGCATTCCATCCCCAGCCAACCTTTACCCCTCAAAGCTGGGAATACAAGTAGGACATAAATGAAGTTGTGATTTGAAATCGAAAACCCACATAAAAGAAAATGGTGTTTCATCCAGTTTTAAGAACTGTACCCCAAGTAATAACTCAGCATATCTTTGTTGCAATTTTCAATAACAAAATATTTTTAAAGAAACTATTACAGAACAATTTCTCAGAGTAAAATTCATTATGCCCAAAACATGTACTAAGTAGATATTCCCATATTTAAGACATAGGTATAATTTAGTAACTTTTTTATGCTTATTGATTTTATTTTATTTTTTATTACATTTTATTAATTATGCTATTATAGTTGTCCTGACTTTCCCCCCTTTGCCTCCCTCCACCCAGCACCCTCTACTCCCTCAGGCAATCCCCCCACCCTTGTTCATGTCCATGGGTCACACAGGTTAGTTCTTTGGCTACTCCATTTCCTATCCTGGACTTTTCATCCCCATGGCTATTCTGTAACTACCTATTTGTACTTCTTAATCCCCTCACCTCTTCCCCCATTCCTCCACATGCCCCTCCCATCTGGCAACCATCAAACCCTCTCTGTATCCATGACTCTGTCTCTGTTCATCTGGTTTGCTTAGTTTTTTTAGATTCAATTGTTGATGGTTTTGTATTTTTCACATTTTATTGTTCATAGTTTTGATTTCCTTCTTTTTATTAAATAAGCCCCTTTAACATTTCATATACTAATGTTTTGGTGATGATGAACTCCTTTAATCTTTTTCTTGTCTGGGAAGCTCTTTATCTGCCCTTTAATTCTGAACGATAGCTTTGCTGGGTAGAGCAATCTTGGGTGTAGGTCCCTGCTTTTCACAACTTGGAATATTTCTTGCCAATCCCTTCTAGCCTGCTAAGTTTCCTTTGAGAAATCAGCTGACAGTCTATGGTAACTCCTCTGTAGCTGACTTCTTTTCTCTTGCTGCTTTTAATATTCTCTCTTTACCTTTAACTTGTGGCATAGTAATTGTAATATGTCTTCGCATCCATCTTGTTTGGGACTCTCTCTGGTTCCTGGACTTGCATGTCTACTTCCTTCACCAAATTAAGGAAGGTTTCTTTCATTATTTTTTCAAATAGATTTCCAATTTCTTGCTTTTTGTCTTCACCTTCTGACACTCCTATGATACAAATGTTGTACTTCTTGAAGCTGTCCCACAGGCTGCTTACACTATCCTTGTTTTCTTGGATTCTTTTTTCTTCTTGTTCTGATTGGTTGTTTTTCACTTCCTTATGTTCCAAATCATTGATCTGATTCTTGGCTTCATCCACTCTACTGTTGTTTCCCTGTAAATGGCTCTTTATTTCAATTAGTGTATACTTTGCTTCTAACTGGAGTTTTTGTGCTGTTGAGATCCTCATTAAGCTCCTTGAGCATCCTTATAACCAGTGTTTTGAACTCTGCATCTGATAGATTGCTTATCTCTATTTCATTTAGCTCTTTTTCTGGAGTTTTGATTTCTTCTTTCATTTCAGCCACGTTTCTTTGTCTCCTTATTTTGGCAGCCTCCCTGTGTTTGTTTCTATGTATTAGGTAGAGCTGCTTTGACTCAGTGTCTTGGTAGCGTGGCCAAATATAGTAGGTGTCCTGTAGGGTTCAGTGGCACAACTTCCCCAATCACCCAAGCTGAGTACTTGAGTGCACTTCATGTGGGCTGAGTACACCCTCCTCTTGTAGTTGAGCCTTGGTTGCTGTTGGCAGGTCAATGGGAGGGATTTACTCAGGCCAGTCAGCTGCAAGGACTGGCTGTGACCACTGACCACCAACCTCCACCCTCCGTGGAGGATCAGTTGTGCAGATGACTGGGTGGTGATGCTCCAACCTGGTCTATAGCCTGTCCACTGGGTGCACTGGCCCTGGAGTTCCCAGGTGGTGCAGGCCAAGGTCAGCCCCCACCTTTGTTTTGCCTGGGGCTACCCTACCTGAGCTATAAAGCAATCTGAGATGGCTACTATTTATGATGGGCTTGGAGATTCCCAGGCAAATCCCAAACAGGGTGGTTGCATAAAGGCCCACTCCAAGACACATTATAATTACAATGCCAAAGTTTAAAGGAAAAGGGAGAATATTAAAAGCAGCAAGAGAAAAGAAGTTAGTCAGCTACAGAGGAGTTACCATAGACTGTCAGCTGATTTCTCAAAGGAAACTTAGCAGTCTAGAAGGGATTGGCAAGAAATATTCCAAGTTGTGAAAAGCAGGGACCTACACCCAAGATTGCTCTACCCAGCAAAGCTATCGTTCAGAATTAAAGGGCAGATAAAGAGCTTCCCAGACAAGAAAAAGATTAAAGGAGTTCATCATCACCAAAACATTAGTATATGAAATGTTAAAGGGGCTTATTTAATAAAAAGAAGGAAATCAAAACTATGAACAATAAAATGTGAAAAATACAAAACCATCAACAATTGAATCTAAAAAAACTAAGCAAACCAGATGAACAGAGACAGAGTCATGGATACAGAGAGGGTTTGATGGTTGCCAGATGGGAGGGGCATGTGGAGGAATGGGGGAAGAGGTGAGGGGATTAAGAAGTACAAATAGGTAGTTACAGAATAGCCATGGGGATGAAAAGTCCAGGATAGGAAATGGAGCAGCCAAAGAACTTACCTGTGTGACCCATGGACATGAACAAGGGTGGGGGGATTGCCTGAGGGAGTAGGGGGTGCTGGGTGGAGGGAGGCAAAGGGGGGAAAGTCAGGACAACTGCAACAGCATAATCAATAAAATATAATTTTTAAGAGGAGAATTAGTTGGAATCCATTATTAAGTCTGATAACAGTAAAAACATTATGTAACTGCAGCGGATTAAAGGTTTACACCAAGATACTGATCTTTTGCCAGAGTTTACTTTAATCTTTGACACAAATCTATAATACCTATATTATTTATAAGGTGGGGGGGAAAGGAATTGTACAGTTCTGGTACTACTCTATCTAACCTTGAAATGGAATGCCAAAACAGGTGTTATATGCAGCGAGGCAGAAGAATATAGATCCAATAGTAAGAAAGAGACATCACTGGTTTATACTACTACTTTTTTAAAAATCTAGATATTGTGAAATCAGTCACTACCAAGTTACAAAGAGTACCCCACCATAAAACCAAAAGTGTCCATAGCACTGAAGAGACAAACAATGCATTATTATTTCCCCGGATAATACATCGATGTGAGAGAGAAACATCAATTGTCTGCCTCTTGTACATGCCCAACCAGGGACCAAACTGGCAACCCAGGCATGTGCCCTGACTGGGAATCGAACCAGGGACCCTTTGCTTTGCAGGATGATGCCCAACCAACTGAGGCGCATTGGTCAGGGCCCTTGTTAAACTTTTCAACTTTTGTTTTCTTGGCTAGTGTCAAAAGAATAAAGAGAAAAAACTAAAAGTATAAGTTACAATAAAATACAAACTATTTTATATTCCCCAAATGGATTTTCTCAAAGAGACATTTTACTGTACACAAACCCAAAATGTTGCAAACATATGTCAGATTTTTTCCTTAAGGAAACTGCTTCTAAAGTTGGCAAAATAACTCATTTCTCTACTCATAAAGTTATTAACCTTGATGAAAATAACATGAGTATTCAGTGTTGTTGTTTAACACTCTCTTAATATTAAAGACCTCCAAATCATCTGATACACCTGGCAAGGATCAAATTCATTGTTTTGGGGTATATTTGCAACCAGAGGAATTTAAGATATAATCGTGGAGAAAAGTAAAAAAAGACCAGCCTTCCTCCACCCCACCCCGGCAACACACACACACACACACACACACACACAAATCCAAACCCAGAACTCTTAATTCTCTTTTAAAATTTCACCTATTTCTCTTCTACAACCATTCACCCCATTTTATACATCCTTTGCATTTTCCTAAATATAGGTCAGATTCTAAGTAGTGATTCTGATGCCAAAAGTGTTTTAATTCTACTGTAAATCTTAAAGTACCAAAATGAGAATTTAAAATAATTTTTAAGCAAGTAATTGATAGAAGGTTTAAAAATACTATTCTATCCTTTATAAACATGCAAGTTATATTCTGAAGATTCTACAATAAGTTACTATAGAAAATGGCACAATAGTATAATGTAGTAGTTCTGTTGCTCAAACCACTAAAATTGGGGTAATTCAACAATGGAATTCCAATTCTAGTCTGTCTGATCTATTAACTTTCAACAAATAAAACAAAATACTTCAATTAAAAAATTTTACCTAAGTAAAGTTGATCTTTAGAAATAATGTTTTCTAAGCTGCTTTTGAAAACAGATAAATAGGCAGCTCTGCAATTCATATAAAATATCTCCTCTTCAGTTAGTGGAAATTTCTTTGTTCGAGGACTCTCTGAAAGCGTTGAGTTCTGACTGGAGAAAGCAGCATCACTTCCTGGACTGATGGCCATTCTATTAGAAAATAATTTTAAAAATTACTTTAGTCAAAATTGCAATCCCCTAAAATGCAAATATCACCTTGCCTTTCAAATGAGAGGGGGGAGGAATCAAGACATTAACGTTTTTATTTGGGGGGGGGAGATGAACATTATAATATGCATAAGGTTGTAATATATGTTAAACTAGAAGAAGCCTTTTGGCAGTTGCTATAGATATATGTGTGTGTATATATATACACACACACAGCTTTCTAAAGTTTCTTCTTTATTAATATACAGGGTCCAGCAGAAGTAAGGCCTGCTTGAGTGTGGTTGATAGGGTAATAATATGGGTATAATAATTCTAGTTTTAATTTGAACATTTCACCTAAAATGTCATATGGTGTGCTTGAGTGTGATATTGTGTTACAGAATTACATGATCATGATTTTGTAATAAAAAGGAGCATTATTTGTGTTGGACCCTGTATATGTATATACCAAAAGAACAAAGCGAAAACAAAGAGGTAACATAAATATAAATGAAGAATCATAAGGCAAAAAAAAAAAAACCCACATCTATTCTCTCAAAATAACATGACAGTCAGTTGAGACTCTTCATAGGGTTGTCGTGAGGATTAAACAACCTGTGTAAAGCATACAGAACAGCACTTGGCACAAATTAAGTGCTAACTAAACTGTAGACAGAGTGAAACTTCCCAGTAATAAGAATGTTACTGACAGCTGGCATCCATCTTCACAGCACGACCAAGCAGGTCATTTCACTAACATCTTGATAATGCAGCCACATTTTAAGTGACTGAATTTTTAAAATCCCATTTATAGCATTACAGGTTTTACTGTATTCCATTACTAATAATAATGTTTTGGGTTTATATAGCACCTCTGCTCACAAGAGCTTAAAGAACTGTCATACATCATGATTTATCCCTACTACAGTGGTCGAGTATTTTTGGTCCATTTTACAGATAAGGAAATTGAGGGACACAATGTTGCTAATTTAATTGTAAGTAGAAAAGGCAGTAAAATTCAGTAACAGTTTCTTCTTTATTAATGTGAATGAAGGCTTCTTGTACAATAGTTACTATGAGACACTAATGTGTCGGTGGTCTAACAGCTTCCAACATTATTTTACCCAGCTTTGACTTTTAAAAATACATTCCAGCCTAATAAATTGAATATTTCAAGTTCAACAATAAGACGACACAGATAGGGTCCCCTTCAGGACTCATTGGATTCTTACTCAAGAGACCTAAATCACTTGCACCTTCTTGAATTATATAGGTCTTTTACACTTGGGAAAGAAAGATAATAATCGCTTATCATGGATGAAGTACCCTATTTATAATACACAGACCGCCTGCCTGACACTTTCATATTACGGCAGATTTAGAAGGACCCCACAGGGATGTGTGGTGTCACAGTCTGGTTACTGCAAATTGGTATCACTATAATTAAGCATCACTGTTTTAAACACATATGCGTGCACGCATCTACTCAAAAACGTGAAAGAAAACCGTTACAATAAGGAATACAGAATGTTCATTTTGCAGCAAGCAATTTTAAAACGTAAGTTTTTTTTTTTTTTTTAAAGAATGGTCCTCAAATACTCTTTCGAAATAAGGTGACTCCCTCACGTGGAAATCCCACGGCAGAAATGTTCCAGAATTCTATTCTTTTCCTTTCTGTGAGGAAAGCCTAACCTAGGCTTAAATAAATATATAATTGTACCCCCTCAGGCTTGGAAACCTCCTTCATTTAAAACTCCAGCCCGAGACTCAGGCAGGGGCCTAGAGAGTACACTGCAGCAAACGGCTCCATAAATAACCAGCCACACAATAGCAAGAAAAATAAACTAACAAGCGCCTAGGGCTTTTAAAGGGCCAAGTGAAACAGAGAGCCAGCCATACCGCCCTACACAGTGAAATATGTTCACAGCTGATCTCAGGCAACATCTCTCTCTCCCTCTCTCTCTCTCCCTCTCCCTCTCTCTCTTTCTCTTTCTCTCCCTCTCTCTCGCTCTCGCTCTTTCTCTCTGTGTCCCTGTGTCTCTATGCCTCTGGGCATAAAACAGCATTTATATGTACATTTCAGGTACCTACATGGACCGAGTGTTAGTATGACAGAGAAGTAAAAGAAGCAGGTGGAAGAAAAACCCAACAGTAAGGGACGGAACGCGCAACGACAGACAGTGAATTGATTACTACCTAATACCAGTTTACAGACGAGGAAGCTCAGCAATTCTCTGCGCGGATTCCACAATCGGCTCACCGAAACCGGACGCACCTCTGCCTTTCTTTAATTACCATGGCAACTGCACCTCTCTGCCACCGGAAATAAGATACGGAGCACCTCCCCAAACGGTCCGGCTAGAAATCTAGGGATTGTTAACCCACAGTGATCAGAGCCGGTCCTTGTTGTCCTCCATCCGGAGCTGTGTTGGCCAGAAGCGTGAGACAGGGTCCTGTGCCGCACTGCGAGGGACTGGACGCGGTCTTAGATGACACTCCCTTCCCCCTTTCCCCGCTTGCATTCGGATCCGTTGTCGCGAAGGTGGTGTTTCCGGGGGGCTACGTTAAGTGTGACACAACCACAAGCTGCTGCTCGCCCGCGCTTTTCAGGCTTCTGTGTTTTCCTCGGAAGGTTCCCTTGTTTTCCGAAGAGGTTCCTCGATTAGTTCTATCCAGCGGCGGTGATCCTTCCCTGAATGTGAAAATGCCGTAGGTATCTCCTCCCCAGGTATTGCTGTTTGTCGGGCGCCTCTGTGGGCAAGAAGAGTAAATATTATGTGGCCCAATAATCTTTTTTGTTCTACTTTTCTGAGTATAAACTTGACTCCTCCGTCGACATTTCATAGTGCTTGGTACCTTCAGCCCACTTCTGCTCATCTTCCAGCCGTAGTTTTCCGGTAGACTCGATTCACTTTAATTCCGATTCTCCAAGGCTTTTTACTGATTTATAGGCTACGGGCTGTATTTAGTGATGTATTTAGTACTTGAAATAATTTCAAATATGGTGAACATACAACGAATGGGATACAGTAGATTGAAAGGCGCTGTATAACTTGATAACGCCCATTAGTGTGGTGAGTTCGTATAAACTTGCGGGACAACTCAAAAACTGGGTGTCAAAAGACCTGGATTCCAGCTGTAAAACGAGGAAGCGTAGCCAGTTCTGGAGTGTTTCCTTACTGCTGCTCTATAGAAACTTTCGAAAGTTCACTAAAGAGCTTTTTCTTTGGGGTGGAGGGATTAATATCTAACACGTGAAATTCTCCAGCTGCCCCTTGTCCCCAGGTTGACTCAGGTATCCCCTGTTGTGCATTTCTAGAGTAATTTATTCCTCCGTTATTTTTCGGTTTGAGTCAAATGGGAAGTAACACAGCGGGACGTATTTGTATCACATAGGAATCGACATGACAGTGGAAAAATGTAAAGAAATAACCGACATTTATTGAATCTTTATGATTTGGTACAGTGTTTAGTTTACTTACATCTTCTCATTGAATCCTAAGAAAAGACTTTAGGACGTAGGAGCTGCTGTTATATCTAATTTCCAGATAAGGAAACTCAGCACTTAATATAGTGTCTGATACATAAGTATCAATAAATGTGTTTCACTTATATCCTTGAAAGTTATGGATTATTGAAGAGGTTTTCCTTTCCCCGGAATTAAGACTTGTCTCCCTACTGCTGCACTATTTTAAAAAAATCCCATTAGCACTTTTGTGAAACTGCAAGGATAATGTAGCAAAATCCCTGCTAAGTAGGAATACAATGGAAACTGGTGTGTGTTTGTTTAATATGTAAGTGGTGATATTACCTGAACTATGATTCTGTCCTGTTATAGGTAGTGGGGAACCAGAAAACTATTAAAAATGTAATTTTTGCACACCTTTTCCTAGCATATTAACATGTACATGTTATATTAGAAGAATATGTGGTAAATATATTCTGACAATAAATACATAATCTTAAAGTTGAGGTTGACATCACAGCACATATATCTGATACAGAATTTATATTTAAAATATACATATATAAAGAACTCTTATAACTCAACAGTAAAAAGACAAAAACCTTACTAAAATAATGGCTCAAAGACTTGAACCAATACCCAATAAAAAGTTATATGAATGTTATGTAAATACCTTATACATTAGGGAAATTGAAATTAAAACTATGTTGAAATACTGTTTAACACCCAGTAAATGACTGCATATATGTTTTACATTTTAAGAATACTAGGCAAATACTAATTTTATTGAATAGATTTGTTTTTCACAGAGGTATGGGTTAGCACTTACAAAACTAGTTTATGTATGATAGGCTTGGGCAAATAAGTGTATAGAAGATCATGGGAGCTAGGTTTTCGCTGTGGGATAAGGAAATTTAAAATATTTTGGCTTGGTATTGGAAGTATCAATATGAAATCATGGATTTTTTAAATGTACATGTGAAAATACAAGTAAATAGAATGTGTGTGTGTTCTGTTTCAGTTCTGTTCATTACCTATAAGCGATGACGTAAGAGGTAATGACTATGTCTAGTGCCCAGATCTTGATTTCTAAATGTCATTGTCCACAAAAAAAATCCCACAAAAAACCAAAAAGCCAAGTCTTACTGAAGCAAAAGCTAATTCTAGGACTGGAACAGAGAACATTTTTTTGTGCTGGTAAGTAAGGAAGTGGTCATTTAATTACAGTTCCATCAGGGGCAATGTGAAAGGGGAAAGATTCCATTGCCAAGTCTGGGACAATGAAATATCAAAATAAGTGATAGAAATTGATTGTAATCCAGTGGATAAAATAAAATTCCATCATTTCATAGGAGAAAGGAAAGCTTTTGGAGTACAATGCTAATAAATATTTTTAAAAATGATAGAAAATCATCAGTGGCTCTTTAAAAGTATTGGGAGAGCCCTGACCAGGTAGCATAGTTGTTTAGAGTGTCGTCTTGATGTGCCAGGATTGTGGGTTTGATCCGCAGCCAGGACACATACAAGAAGCAACCAGTGACTATACAGATAAGTGGTGTAGCAGATTGATGTTTCTTTCTTTCTCTCTTTCCCTCCCTCTTCCTCTACTTCCTTCCCTCTCCCTCTTTCTCCCTTTCTATCTGAATTCAATAAATAAAAACTTTTTAAAAAATCTTTAAAAGTATTGGGAAAAAGCTTGATATGAAACAAGATATTTATAAATAAGGATTCTTATTTATTACATTGGAGAAAACTGGCAGATAACTTGTTAATCAATGACCAAAACATGCCACTTGTAATGTGACAAACCAATATCATGTGCTTCAAGTTAACATATTCTCAAGAGAATGCATTGTCATTTTTGTGATATTTATGCCAAATTGACAGATGTTCTACAAAAATTGTTGGCCTAAAATCTTGAAAAAATGTTACAATCAAGAAAAAGAAAGTTGATGAATTGTTCTAGACTAAGGGGGACGAAAGATATGGGACAATTAAATGCAATGAGTGATCCAGGATTGGATCTTAGACAGGGTGGAAAATTGGCTACCAAAGAAATTATTAGAACAAGTGATAAAATTTGAATGTGAACTGTTAGTAATAATATGTATCAATGATTAATTTCCTGAATTTGATTAATATACAGAAAATCAGTTCCATTTCTATACATTGATGATAAACTACCAGAAAGAGAAGTTAAGAGAACAGTCCCATTGATAGTTGCATCAAAATGAATGAAATACCTAGGAATAAATGTAACCAAGGAGGTGAAAAGACCAGAAAACTGTAAGACATTGATGAAAGACATTGAAGAACACACAAATAAATAGAAAGATACTCCATGCTCATGGATTGGAAAAATTAATATTGTTTAAATATTCATACTGCCCAAAGCAATCTATATGTTTGATGCAATCATTATCAAAATTCCCATGGCATTTTTCAAAAAATAGAACAAATAATCTTTAAACTTTTATGGAACCACAAAAGACCCCAAATAGCCAAATCAGCCTTGAGAAAAAGAACAAAGCTGGAGTCACCATGCGTATTTCAAACTGCATCACAAAGCTATAGTAATCAAAATAGAATAGAGAGCCCCAAAATAAAGCCACACACACATGGTCAATTAATTTACAACAAAGAAGCCAAGAATATACAGCGGAAAAAGGACAGTCTCTTCAATTAATGGTGCTGGGAAAACTGAACCCCTATATCACACCATAAACAAAAATTATCTCAAAATGTATTAAGAACCTAAATGTAAGACCTGAAACCATAAAATGCTAGAAGTAGGCTCCTTGCCAGCAGTCTCAGTGATGATATTTTGGATTTGACCTCAAAAGCAAAGATAAGCAAGCAGGACAACATCAAATTAAAGAACTTCTGCACAGCAAAGGAAATCAGCAAAATGAAAAGGCAACCTATGAAATGGGAGAGAGTACTTGCAAATCATTTATAAGGGGTTGATAACCAAAATATATAAAGTGTTCATATAGCTCAATAGCAAAAAAAAAATTTAAAAAATGGGCAGAGGATCTAAATAGACATTTTTCCAAAGAGCACATACAGATGGCCAGCAGGTACATGGAAACATGCTCAACATCACTAATCATCGGGGAAATGCAAATCAAAATTACAATGAAGTATCACCTTATGTCTATTAGAATTACTTATCAAAAAGACTAGAGGTAACAAGTGCTGGTTAGGACCTGGGGAAAAGGGAACCATTGTGCACTGTTGGTAGGGAGGTAAATTGGTGTAGCCACTATGAAGAACAGTATGGGCTTCCCTCTAAAAATTATAAATAGAACTGACATATGATTTAGCAATTCCACTTCTGTGTATTTATCCAAAGGAAACAAAAATACTCATGAAGGTATCTTCACTACCCCCCACCATGCACATTGCAGCATTATTTACAATAGCTAAGACATGGAAACAACCAAAGTATTCACCAATAGATGATTGGTTAAAGAAGTGTGGCATGTACATACAATGGAAGACTATTCGGCCATTAAAAAGAAGGAAATTCTGCCATTTGCTACAGTATTGATGGACCTTGAGGGCCTTATGCTAAGTGAAATCAGTCAGACAGAAAAAGACAAATACTGTATGATCTCACCTATATGTGGAATCTTAAAAAAAAACCAACACAAACGTAACAGAAACAGTAGAGATTGGTGGTTGCCAGAGGAGGTGGTCGAGGGTGAAGGGTTAGGGTGGATGAAATCAGTGAAGGTGGTCAAAGGGTACAAACTTACAGTTATAAAACAAGTCCTGGGGATGTAATGTACAGCCTCTAATAAATAACTGTTTTGCATATTTAAAAGTTGCTGAGAGTGTACATCTTAAAAAACTTTGTAACTGTGTGGTGATGGATCTTAAGTAGACTTATGGTGATTAATGTACAATATATACATATATCAAATTATTACATTATATACCTGAAATGAATATTCTATGTCAATTATATCTAAAAAAAAGTCTTGATTTTGATCATTGTGTTATGATTATATAAGAAAATGTCATTCTTAGAAACATAGAAATATTTATGGATAAGGGTATATGATGTCTCTTATTCTCAAAAAAAGATTATGCATTATACATACATATATTTGTATAGAGAGAATGATAAAAATGGATCAAACTGTAAACAAGTGGCAGGTCTGAGTAAAAGATAACAACAAGTCTTTTCCCTAGAACTTTTTTTTTAAATTTAAAGTTACATAAAAATTAACTTACCAAAAAAACTCATCAGATTGTTTTTAAAATTAAAAGTACTAATGATGGAGTAAATAGTAAATTAGACAGAATGGGATTAAGAGTTAGACAACTGACAAATAGATCTGAAGAAATTGCCAAAAATGAAGCATAGAGACCAATGATCAAATATAGGAGTTTAGAGACTTAGATAATTAATGAGAATGTCTAGAGTAACTTATAGAGGAAGTCTCAAAAAGGTAGGATGAAGGCAAGTCAGTATTTGAAGAGATTATGACAGATTTTTCCAGAACTGGTAAGACACAAACCCACTATTTGAAGATAGTCTAATAGTCTAAAAAGAGACTATTTTAGAGATTAAGACCATGTTGGTATAACATCCTTTGGGAACCTACATTTAAACAACCTTAACAAAAATGAGAGGATCATTAAAATTAAAGGAAGTAAATATATTTTGGGATTTGAGACAGGTTTTAAATTAAAAACAGATATAAATTATTAATTTATATAACAACTTTGTGCCAGTCACTGTGTCAGGCATTGGGATTGGAATGTAAACAGATACTGTACCTTTCTAGGTGTTTTAATTTCAGTGAGTGAGATAGTTCAACAGGCATTTTTAGAACTCATAACCTACCAGTTAACCGACAAGGTGCTGATAATGGAAGTATCTTAGTCTAGGTAGGAAAGACAAACTAAGTAGACTATTTCAACGTGACATGTTTCCTGAAGGAGACATGTACGAGTGCTATGGTGTAGAGTGGGAAGATCCTTAGTACAGACTGGACATTATCAGGGGGAACTTCTTAGAAATGATTGTGCTGGAATCTCAAGGGTAGGGTAGCATCAATGTTTGTTGATTCTCATTAATTTTTATGTTGCAAAATATGCATACAAAAAAGTATATAAAATCACTCTGCCATATTTAAATGTGACAAACCTCTTTGGCCCCTTTCAATAGTAAGGATTTATGCTTTTTATATGTATGTTATGTGTGATGATGCACACATGTTTATATATTTCTTGCAGAAGGTAATAGTAATGAATATTAATGTTCATTTTTGACACTACCCATTTAGGAGTGAAATAATTTTATGGCATTTCTTATTTTATTCAACCCAAGAACATCTTTTTAAAAAATATATGTTTATTGATTTTAGAGAGAGAGGAACATTAGTTGTTTCCCATATAAACATTCTACTTGCAACCTAGGTTTGTGCTCTGCCCAGAAATCTAACCCACAAACTTTTGGTGTATAGGACGATGAACCAACCAACTGAGCCACACTGGCCAGGCCAACCCAAGAACATACTACCTTCATCTGTTTATCTTCAGGGGTCATTATTCCGAAATATGTCTCCTTTGTTTCTGTAAGAATACCTTAGCTAATTCTTTATTAGTTCTTTAATAAAGAAGGTTTTGACATTATAAACATGTTGTCCAATAACTGGTTAAGATATTGATCCTTCTTATACACATAGAATGGGGAAAAATTATTTAAGTATCTCAATTTGCACTTAAGGAGTCACATGGGATGTGAATTTGGCCATTGCCTTTCATCGAAGTATCTCATCTAAGTATCTCATAGGCATACTCAATAATCCTAAATATTCCTGTGACGTCATAGCTGGCAATATCATCTCCATTATAGTGAGGAGTAAATGGAACACTAACATACTAAGTCATACTTTTATTTTCCATTGATAAATTTTCTAAAAGTTTTTAGGCCAGTATTACCAACTTTGTGAAGCTCGGTGAGATTATGTGATTTGCCTAACCTAGGGAGAAAATTTGGCCTAGGTAGCACCAAGGCTCCCTGAGTCTTATCTGCCTCACTAAGTTTGTCTTCCAGCCACCCCCCAACACACACAGTGTTACCCTCAGTGCTCAACTATTCAAAATAAGTAATCCAATGTTTTAAAAATCCTGTAAGAGAGTCTCAGATCATGTAATTTCATGAGTTTTTGAGGTGTCATTCCTACTTTTTAATTAGGAATCATTTTAGAAAAATTTCTTTAATTTTTTGTGTTAAAATAATACATAACATAAAAGTTACTATTTAAGCCATTTTAAGCGTACAGTTCTCTGGCATTAAGTACATTCATGTTGTACAGTCAGCATCATTCATCTCCAAAACTTTTTGACCTTAGAAAACTGAAACTTTGTGCCCATTAAACAGTAACTCCCTAGTCACCCCTGGCAACCACCATTCTATTTTCTGTCATGAATTTGACTACTTTGAGTACCTCATTTGAGTGCAATCATATAGTTTTTGTCCTTTTGTGATTGGCTTGTTTTACTTAGCATAATGTTTTCAAGGTTCATCCATGCTGTAGCATGTATCAGAATTTTCTAAGGTTGAGTCATATTCCAATGTGTGCATATGTATGTGCCTGTGTTTATGTAAAGTTTTCTTTACTCATTCATCTGTTGATGGACATTTGCCTTTTACTTTTTGGCTGTTGTGAATAATACTGCTGTGAACATGGTTTAATTTTTTGAGGAACTGCCAAACTGTTTTCCCTAGCATCTGTACCATTGCGTAGTCCCACCAGCAGTGCGTGAGAGTTCCCGTTTCTCCACATCCTGGCCAATACTTAATTTCTGGTTGTTTTATTTGTTTGTTTGTTTGTTTGTTTATTGGTAGTAGCCATTCTGATGGTTTTGAAGTGCTATCTCAGTGTGGTTCTGATTTGCATTTCCTTAATATTAGTGCTACTGTTAATATTAGTGATGTTGGGCATCTTTTTTGTGTGTTCATCGGCCTGTTGTGTGTTTTTGGAGAGATGCCTGCTTGGGCTTTTGCCTGTTTTTGAGTGCCCAGTTTTTTACAACTAAGTTAGTAACCACAAGAGCTGCTTATATCTTCAGAAAACTACCAGAGATATATCACTTTTAATTGCTAACTAAGACTGGTAGCAAGTGAATGAATACTTTAGGAAAATATCACGTACATCTGATCAAATTTTGCCTGTTCTTCCTTTATGTGTATGTTTCATCCATCTCTTCCTCTCTGTTCCTGTTAATATTATCCTAAGCTGCTTGACATCAATCGTCTCATGCTTGTATTATAGTTGTTTGTGTGTAAAATAATTTTTTAAGGGTAAAACATATAGTAGGTACTTAATTTAATAATTGATATCTTGACAATGGGCCCAGTTCTAATAGAATGGTAAGAATAGATAGTCATAAATTCCTCTTCTTTACCTTTTCCCCTCAATTTGACAAAGATTTATTATGCACAGGACCTGAGATGTGTCTCCAGCCGTGTGACAGTGGTCAAGTCATACCAACTTGTCCCTGTTGGTGAACTAAGTGATTTCTTTGATTTCTCCCAGTCTTGTCTATTAAGTTTTTTTCTTGTAAATATTTTCAGCTTTTGATTATCAGATGCCTGAATTATCTGAAAACTACATTTTCCACAATAAATCAAGTTTCTAGATTCTCACTAAACTGTTAAACTGGAAGGTAACAATCTCACTCTGTTCACTTAGTTTACTTTTACACGTTTCCATGGACTTTTTAGATCACCATAGCACCTAAACTAGAAATCTTTAAATCCAAACATTCGGTTTCCTTTTCAAGGAATTAACCGTCAATAATAAAACAAAAATATTTTGAACTTTAATAACAGGGTGGGGTTCGTTTCCTTCTGAAAGGTAGTGTTGCATTTTAACAGCATTTGACAACAAAGGATAATAAAATGCTGTACTGCATACTTTTAATTTTTTATTTCTGCTTTTGAAGTTTTATTAAATGCCAAAACATCTCACATACCTGAATAGGGTAATATATATTCCAGAGCTAAATATAAATACCTTTTTTTGGATTATCTGCCATTTTTACTTGTTCTTACCTCTCTTACTGCGTCATTGAGAATTCACATTCAATTGATTTCAAGTAGACTTCTAAAAGATATAGCTAATTCTTTAAACCAATTTAATTAATCTCAAGAAATAATGTTATATGATAGGCTAATGTAGATGTAATAGCAAATTTAAGTGAACCCTTTTTTGATAAAATTTTTGTATGTAATATTTACTGCTCGGTAATTACTGTAAACTGTCCATCCTTTTCACTTTTCTCGCTCCTGTCACTTGTTGGAAGCCAGTAGTCAATTACTTATGAATAGTCATTTCTAGGATGTGTAAGTTTTTTGTTTTCTCTGCTATCATCGTTATTTATACTACAACCTTTTTTTTTTTTTGCCTTATGCTCAAATTCCTGAATATTTTAAATACAAATTTCTCTCACAGATCAAGGAAGTACTTTTAACTCTGTGTTTGTCATTGGGAAAACTAGTTTTAATTTATACTGACCTTTTTCTCCTTTGAGCATTTAATCCGCATTCAATAAAATGTTGATGACTGCTCTTTAGAAGACAGCTGTATGAAATAAAGTATTATAAATATTCAGCTTTCCTTTCTAAGCATTGTAACCAACAGCTGGGCATCCAGTTTAGCAGAACAGATTTCGCACAGAGAGAGCCTGGCATGTTCCTGAACGGTTTAGTGAAGGAGACAAAAAATAGTTTCATATGGATTGGGGACTTATAAAGACATAGAGCATCTGTTCCTCAGCCAAGTCATAGTCTGGTAGCACTGAATCATGTTTAAAGCTACAAAAATGCGCAATACTTTTTTCACCTTGCTCATACTTTTATTTTAAGTTCATTATTTGTACAAATAATATGCTTTCAATATCTCCATTGAAGGTATCAAATATTTTGCTCTTAGATATAATTTTTATTAGTGGTATTTTAAAACACATAAATAGTAACTTTTACTAAGATTATTTTATAATATGATTTTAACAATTAAATTGCATATATATAAAACCACATATGCATAAAAAGAACCATTTAGGTGTTTAATTATGATTCCATCTTGAAATATGCTATTAAAAACAGTTTTGTTATGAAAATTGCTTTCTTCTTACTGGAAGTAACTTATAATCTTTATATACATATTACTCTTAAATATTTGGCTGCTTAAAGCTTACCAAATCTAAGATTTCTTCAAATATTTTGTTTGCAGTGTTAAAAGAGCACTGAAATTGGATGACCCATTGGAAGCAAATGTAAGTATTTACTTCTGAGTTTGTAATTGCATGTGAAGATTGTGTTCTTAACATTTTAAACAGTTAATTTACCTTACTAAATATAAAAATAATCAAAAAACATTGTGACATAATTGTGACTGGTACATCATTTTCTGCTTATAATATATTCTTATAAATCTAATGTATGGAAATTCCTAGCCAGCTGGAGGTTTTCATTTAAGAGGCAGATTATTTAGAAACCTTATGAAATAATTTAGTAGAAATTAATTCACTATTTGTAGAAAAAATGTTCTGCCACTTAAATGCACAAGAAACAATATGGAATAATGGCAATACTTTAATATACATTTTATAACCTTCTATAATATCTGAAATAAAAACATTAAAAGCATTTTTATATCAAAAACATAATTACCTCTCTCAGCTATGCTGTCATGATTAAACAATAAAATACACTGTAATAAATTTCACCATGGTTGTCACAATAGAAATAAAATTGTACAGTTGCTATTACTTTTTGTAAATCTAGTCATAGCACATTCCCAGTGCCAGCATATCATGACATATGTTAGTTTATTATCTTTTCTTACCATTATGGATCTAAATACAAACACTAATACTGAGATTCTTAGGGCCTCAGTAATCTTAAGTGCAAGTAAATTGGTGAGAAAGTAAATTACAACAAATAGCTAGTCAATGAATAGGCTCCTACAAAATCCCATATGAGAGTGCCATTCAAGAAATGGTTTTATATGGAATTCTTTTTTGGAAGACTCACTACTATTTAACAGTTTACCATTTTAAAAAGTTCCTAGGTGCTTTTTAAAAAAATTTAAACAAAGGTGGAAAAATACTGCAATGCCACTAAAAAAAATCATTAGCAGTGTAATTAGCAATTTAGAGTACCATTATCCAACTTGCTCTGTACAGAATGCAGCTGTGACTGTAATTCTGCATCTGTTTCTTTGGTCAGAATGGTGTTTTGGTAGATGAGTAGTCCAGCTTGAAATGAAATACTGTTCTTTCCTGCCCCAGAACTGTTCTTTGGGAGATGGTAACATTACTTGAATGGAAAAAAATGGTCATTTAGGAATTTATCCTCTTTGTGAAGTACAGTTGTCATCGTGGCAGGCTTTCTCTTCTTTTTTTCAAATTAGGATGTATCAAGGTAGCCAGTGCCACAGCTAATATCCTGTATTAGAAAATACATTGTTATGTTTGGCCCAATTCTGTACCTTTAAACCAGTTGACTTAGTTTGGTGCCACATGGCCACCGCCTGCTGTACACCAGTTCTCAGAATCCTAGCCTGAGCCTTCAAAAGTTTTCTTCTATTTTTGATTTATTTCTGATGTTTTCAGCTTTTGAACTCTACCTAACCATTTGGTAGCAGCTCTATATTCACTTCTCAGATCTGATAGCTTTTGCCCCGGTCCTAAGTCTAGGCTTCCATTCACTCCAAAAAAAACTTAGCCCTTAAGCAGCCAGACCCCCAGGAATCTACCCATATGCCAGGGATCCCATTGAGGCTGCCTTAGCCCAGGCAAAGGAAAATCAGACATTCAAAACATACAGCTGTAATTCTAAGAGGACATAATTGCTGTGAAGCTACAGAGGAACTAGTAGTAACTTGGTCATTTTGCCCTACCAATATGATGCTGAAGGAAGAAGGTTTTGTTGTCCCAGGAGAGGAAATGGCCTTTATATGCCCGTTGGTTGAGGTGGAACCTGTTTATCCTAATCTACTGCTATTTCCTGTCTTACTGATTTTGGTAACTTCCATATCCCACTGTTCCCAATGCTGTAAATCTTCATGGAGATTAATGCTCTGATGTTAGGGCAAGTCTACAAAAGTCATTTAAAAAAATTATTCTCCTAATGGGGGAAGCAGAGGTGTGGATCATCCCTTGTGACCTTTCTTTAATATATAGAATATATACTGCAAGTACCACTAGTTCTGAACCTTCCAAACTGTTGGTGGGTAGTGATGAGTAAAGGAAATTTCAGTTTATCATCACCTACAGTGTTTGGACTGCTCAAGTTATTGCCCTCCAAGCACTGTTTCTTGATGAATTTTCATGAGCAAAGATGAATTATTTACTACAAACTGCCATCAGTACCGGTCCAGATGAATTTATAGGGACAGCTGGCTATCTGGTCATAGACCTGGCCATTTTGATCCAGTCTCAGGCCATCTCAGAGAAGGAATGAAAGAAGCAGATGCTACAGATGGGCAGGGAAGAAGCATGCTTCCTATTCAGGGAAACTCAGTAGGCATGCTGCTAGAAGTCTGGAGTGGCAGCTCAGGTTTTGGGGGCAGTTTACTGATTTGGACATAGATTGTTCCATTAATATTGGTAGGAACTTCTAAGTCTGATTATACCCATGGCCTAAGCTTGTCTTGTCTAAGAAAGGGCTTCTGGGCATTAGAAATTTTATAGCTCACATTGCAGGTTTACTTACTGATCCAGCTCAAATCTACTCTTCTTCTCTCCCCTTCTTCCTTCCTTCTTTACCTTTTTATTATGAAATTAAGCAAACACATACAAAAGTAGAGAAAATAATTTCATGAACTACCATGTTGCCATCACCCAACTTTAACAATTATTAACATGTTGCTAATTTCATTTTACTTATTTACATATATAAATGTATTTATGTATATATGTATATACAGTCACATGCCACATAATGACATTTCTGGTAACAGTGGACCTCATATACAATGGTGGTCCCATAAGATTATAATGGAGCTGAAAAATTCTTGCCACCTAGTGATATCATAGCCATCACAACATCATAGTGCAGTGCATCACTCATGTGTTTGTGGTGAATAAACAAGCCTAGTATGCTGCCAGTCTTCTAAGAGAATGACACATTCAATTATGTAAAGTACATAATACATAATAATAAACGCCTGTGTTACTGGTTTATGTATTCACTGTATCATTCTTTTATCAATTTTTTTACAAGTATGCTTCCTACTTGTAAAAAAAAGTTTGCTATAAGACAGCATGCCATGTTGTGCCAGCAGCAGCCTCATGCATCTCAAGTTTACTCTGTCTCATGACTGCATCATTTTTCTTGCACTTGATGGCATCTCAAGTTGTTTTGTGCAGTAACATTCTGTTCAGGGAGCAACAGGCTATACCATATAGTCTAGGTGTATAGTAGGCTATACCATCTAGTTTTTTCTAAGTATACTCTATGGTGTTCGCACAAAGACAAAAATCACCTAATGACACATTTCTCAGTATGTATTCCTGTCATTAAGCCACGCATGACTGTTTATGTACATATGTGTGTACATGTGTGTATCTGTATTTTTTTTTCCTGGAACATTTTATAAGTCCCAGTCATGTCATTTCATCAAAACACTATTTATTATGCATTTCTAATAGATAATGGCTTCTTTCATAACCACAGTGCCATTATACCTTGCAAAATTAATAGTTATTTCTTTTTTTTAAGATTTTATTTATTTTAGTTTTAGAGAGAGGGGAAGGGAGAGAAAAAGAAGAAAAAGAGAGGGAGAGAAACATCAATGTATGGTTGCTTCTCACATGTCCCCCACCGGGGACCTGGCCCGCAACCCAGGAATGGGCCCTGACTGGGAATCAAACCAGCCAAGCCACCCTTTGGTTCACAGGCCGGTGCTCAATCCAGTGAGCTACACCAGCCAGAGCAATAGTTATTTCTTAATATCTTTCACCCAGTTTATATTCTTATTTCCATGGTTGTTTCAAAATGTTCTTTTTTAAAAAATGTAATCTTGTATTTTTTTATATTACCTTTTAGTCTCCTTATACCCCACTACCCCCAGCAATCAACACACTGTTGTCCGTGTCTATGAGTCCTTTTTCCTTTTTGCTCAATTCTTCCACCCTCTAACCTCCCCGCCCCCGCCACTAGCTGTCATCCTGCTCTCCATCTATGAGTCTGTCCCCATTTTCCTTTGCAGTGTTATTTATAATCCCCAAGATATGGAAGCAGCCCAGGTGGACATCAGAGAACGTTCTTTTATAGTTGACTTATTTAAAGAAAAGGATCCAGCCCTAGTTGGGGAGCTCAGCTGGTTAGAGTGTCATCCCAATACGCCAATGTTGCAGGTTCAATTTCCGGTCAGGGCACATACAAGAAATAACCAATGAATGCATACATGAGTGGAACAACAAATTGGTATTTCTCTCTCTTTATCTACAAATCAATAAATAAAAATCTTAAAAAATAAATTAAAAAAGGATCCAAACAATGTTTATACATTGTAATGATTCTTAATATTTTGTCTTTTTGAATCTTTTTAAATCTTTTTCATATAATTTGTTTTTTTGAATAAACTGAGACATTTGTTTTATAAGCATTTTCCACATTCTGGATTTGGTTGTTTTCTTGCGGTATCCTTTAAATGATTTCTCTATTCTTCATATTTTCTATAAAACTGGTGGAGCTACAGGACTGATTAGAGTCTGGTTCAAATTTTTGGTAAGAATGCTTCATAAGTAATGGGTATATTTCCTATTACAACACCTCAGGAGGCTCAAAATGGTCTCGTTAGTTGTTGGGTTCAGGTGTTGTTACCCTGCTTCCCCCATAATAAAATTGCCCATTAATCTTTCTCCTAATGGATTTTAAAATTCATTTATGTTTATTTCCTCTATCCCTTACTTCACTATATTTACAAAGTAGTGATTCCCTTATTTACCTTTTGATTATGAAGAATTTCAAACATAGAGACAAAGATGATATGCTGCCCATTGCCCAGCTTCAATAATTATCAACACAAGGCTAATCTTGTTTCATGTATACTCCCACACATACTTGAGTACCCCCATACGAGGCTATTTTGAAACATCTCAAACACCATCCATAAATACTTCGTTATTTCTAAAAGATGACGCCTTTCTTAAAATACAATGGTATGATTATATCTCTGAAAATTGTCATTCTTTAATCATCAAAGGGACAGTCTTTGTTCAAATTCTCCAATTATTTCATATCCTTTTTCACAGTTACATTGTTCTGTTATTAATTTCATCATTGTTGAGATAAAATTTATGTAACATAAAATTCATCATAATAAAGTGTACCAGGGACTATTAGTGTACTCTCTATATTGTGCAGCTATCACCTCTATCTTAATTCCAGAACACTTTTGTCACCTGCAAAAGAAACCCCATACCAATTAGCAGTTAGTCCCATTATCCTCCTCCCCGCCTCCCGTGGTAACTACTAATTTATTTTCTATCTCTATGGATTTGCCTATTGTAGACATTTCTTACAAATGAATCATACAATATGTGGCCTTTCGTGACTGGCTTCTTTCATTCGGCATAATGTTTTCAAGGTTCATGTTGTCACATTTAATAGTACTTCATTCCATTTTATAGCTGAATGATTTTACTTTGTATGAATGTATCACCTTTTGTTTATTCGTTTCTCAATTGAAGGACATTTGAGTTGTTTACACAATTTTTAACTGTTATGAATAATGCTGCTATCAACATTCTTATATAAAGTTTTCTATAAATGAGTTTTCACCCTGGCTGGTGTGGCTCGGTGAATTGAGCACTGGCCTGCCATCCAAAGGGTCACCAGTTTGATTCCAAGTCAGGCACATGCTGGGGTTGTGGGCCAGGCCCCCAGTGCAGGGGTCATGCGAGAGGCAACCACACATTGGTGCTTCTCTCTCTCTCTCTCCATCCTTCCCCTCTAAAAATAAATAAATAAAATCTTTTTAAAAAGTAAATGAGTTTTCATTTGTGTGATTATATACCTAGGAGTGAAATTGCTGGTTATATGGTAATTCAGACCTTAACTTTTTGAAAAACTTCCAAACTCTTTTCTACAGTGACTGCACCATTTCACCTTCCCATTAACATCGTATGTGAGAATTCCAATTTATTCAAATCCTTATCACGTGTTGTTATCTGACTTTATGATTCTAGCCACCCTACTGGGTCTGAAGTGGTATCTCACTGTTGTGTTAATTTGCACTTCCCTCATGATGCTGAGCATCTTTTCTTGTGTTTCCTGGCTATCTGTGTATTTTCTTTGGAGAAATATGAATTCAAATTCTCATTTTTAATCGGTTTATTTGTCTTTTTACTGTTGAGTTATAAGAATTTTTTATAACTCATTATATACTTTATAGTATTCTTAGTACTATACCCTTATCAGATATATGATTTGCAAATATTTTCACCAGTTCTGTGAGTTGTCCTTTCATTTTCTTGAGCGTGTCCTTAAAATCACAAGTTTTATATTTTGATAAAATCCAGTTCATTAACTTTTTTTGATTGCTTGTGTTTTGGGGGTTCTAGCTAAGAAACTGTTGCATAATGTTTGGCAGTGCAAATTTTTACCATGTTTTTTTACAAAGGTTTCATAGTTTTGGCTCTTACATATAGGTCAAACACTGAATTGAGTTAAATTTTGTACATGGTGTGGATGTTTAGTTGTCAAAGCCCTGTTTGTTGAAAGCTCTTTTCCCCCATTGAATGGCATTGGCACCCTTGTGGACAATCAGTGGACTACAAATATGTTGATTTTTTTCTGGACACTCAGGTCTTTTCCATTCATCTATAGACCTGTCCTTATGCCACTACCACACTGTCTTGATTACTGTAAATTTGAACTCAGGAAGTGTGAGTCCTCCAACTTGTTTTGTTTTGTTTTTTTCAAGATTGCTTCTGCTATTCTGTATCCCTTGCAATTTCATATGAATTTTAGGATCACCTTATCAAGGTCTGAAAGACAGGTATTTGGAATTTTTGGTAGATGTTACAGTGAATCTGCAGTAATTCTTCCAGACTATGAAAACAGGATGTTTATTTTTACTTTCTTTTACAATATTTTTCAACAACTTTTTTTGTGGTTTTGAGTATACAAGTCTTATACTCTTTTGGTTAAATTTATTCTTAAGTATTTATTCTTTTTGGTGCTAATATAAATGTTTTTATAATTTCACTTTAGATTGGTCATTGCTGGTATATAGAAATGCAGCTGATTTTTGTATATTGATCATATATTGTACAACTTTGCTGAACTTATTAGCTCTAATTTTTTATTATTTAGGATATTATATATATCAAATCATGTCATCTGCAAATATGGGTAGTTTTACTTCTCTCTTTCTAATCAGATGCCTTTTATTTCTTTTTCTTGCTTGTTGCCCTGGCTAGAACCTCCAAAACAGTGTTGAGAAAAAAAGTGGCAAGAACAGACTTTGTTGTTTTGTTCCTGATCTTAGGGGAAAGCATCCAGTCTTTTACCATTAAATATGATGTTAGCTCTGGGTTTTTCCTAGGTGCCCTTTATCAGAATGAGAAAGTTCCCTTCTATTCCTGGTTTGTTGAGCATTTTTATCATGAAAGGATGTTGGATTTTTGTCAAATGCTTTTTCTGCATCTACTGAGATGATCATGTGGGTTTTTTCCTTTATTGTCTTAATATGGTGTATTACATTGTTTGGTTTTTATATGTTGAACCAACCTTGCATACACAGGTTAAATCCCAGTTGGTGATAATGGTGATAATATATAATCCTTTTCATTTGTCTCTGGTTTCGGCTTGCCAGTATGTCAAGGATTTTTGTTTTTGCATATATATTTATAAGGGATATTGGTTTATACTTTGTGTGTGTGTGATTTATTTGTCTAGTTCTTACATAAGAGTAATATTGGCCTCCTAGAATGAGTTAGGGACCACTTCCCTAATTTTTGAGAAGCATTGATGTCAGTTCTTTAAATGTTGGTAGAATTCACCAGTGAAGCCCCTGGTCCTGGCTTTTTCTTTTTTTTTTTTTTTTTTAAGTTTTTTGAATATTGATCCAGACTGTTTTCTTGCTATCAATGTAGTCTGATTTTCTATTTCTTGTAGTATCATAGGTATATGGTAAAAGCCAAAAGCATAAAGCTTCTGAAAATAAACATATCTCTCAGACCTTAAAGTAGGCAAAATTTCATACAACACAAAAATACTAACCAGAGGGGAAAAAAGTTGATACATTAAACTTTATCAAAATTACAAATTTCTGCTCTTCCGAAGCTACTATTAAGAAAACAATTGGGCAAGCCATGGATTTTGAAGGAAATATGTGTCATGCATATATCTAACAAAAGACTTGTATCTAGACTATATAAATAGTTAAAAAAACAGTGCAAAAAAATATATACAGAAACCCAGACAGACATTTCACAAAAAAATTTAAATGGTAATTAGCACATGAAAAGGTGTTCAGCATCATTAACCACTGCAAATACAAATTAAAACCACATAGGGATCCCATTTCCACGCACTAGAAGAGCTGAAGCACAATGAAACAGATTTTTTAAAAACCAGCAACACTATGTTTGAGGTAGAATTCCTTTTATATTCTGAAAAATATGAGGATATATGAAGAGTGATGGGAAATAGCCGTGACAGATTATACTTTGTGTAATCACAGAGGAAGAGAGTAACAGAGTAGTGATATCTTTAATATTAAAATTAATATTTTAATAACTTAAAATTAAGGTATAATAATGTGCACAAATAGAAACACTAGTATATGAACTCTTCGGCCAGTTAAATTTTTTTTCTATTAAATATTTTTATCAAAGTAAAATTTATATATTGTGAAGTTCACTGATCTTTAATGTACAATTCCATGTGAGTTTTAACAGATGTGTACTTCTGTCAATCAAATACTCAATCAAGAAATAGAACATTTCCATCACAACAGATCTAATATATTGGTTATATTATTTCCTTGCTACCCCAGTAAGATCACTGAGGTACGTTCAAGATGCCTTTATTCTCCATAACTACCATGAAAATAATAAATCAAATAATAACAAAACCACAATATTACTAGAACCACTAAGGATAATAATTGTGGCAGCTGGTCAGAAGTTAGTTGGTATCTAGGACTCTTGCCAGGAACCCTAGGCCCAAATTGTGAAAAGTTTTCGAGACAGCTAATATTTAGAGTTTTCTAATGTAAATTCTATCTATAATAAGTACTAGTTATTCATAATAGTATCTTAGGTGAGATAACCTAATTAAGCCAGTACAAGTTGATAAAGAATTATCTTCCTTTGGCTGCCCTAACTTTTCTTTTGTTTCTGGTTGTCCAAAATCTATAGTACCTGTGTCAGGTAGTTCAGTGATAGCGTAGATAGTTCGTAATAGTAGCAGATCCTTAATATCCTATAAATCAGACCAAAGGGAGCCTTAGTTAGTACTTTCAAGACTGTATATAGTAGGTAAAAATCAATAAAATTCAGGCATCTATTTGGTAGAATATGCTTTAAACAAGTTGACAAAGCAAGCTACAATTTATGGAAGATACTGCAAGAGAACATCATGTATGTTTGAAATTATGGGGAGAAAATTCATTTCTTTTTTTTCTCCTTTTTTTTTTTTTTGGCAGAAAAATCAATGTCCAAACCTAAGTTTTATGAATGAACAAGCTTTGGCCTTCTTACAAAAGTGTACTGGCATTTGGTCTGGTCACAGAATTTTATTTTTAATAGTTGTGGTAAATATCTCTAAGGAGTCAGTAAATATCACAAGCAGTTGTAAATTATTAAAGAAGTAGTTTTGACTTATTTTGACCGATTTCTATTTTCTTTTTCTAAAGGATCTAGCAGTCGTCATTGACCGATTTCTATTTTCTTTTTCTAAAGGATCTAGCAGTCATCATTGCTGAGTGGAAAGAATGCCAATCTTCTCTCAAACCTCAGTCTTTTTTTTTCTTTTTAAATAATTTATTTTTCAATTACAGTTGACATACAATATTATATTAGTTCCGGGTGTACAACCCAGTAATTATACATTTATGTAACTTACAAAGTGATCATCCCAGTAAATTTATTACTCATCTGACACCATATACAGTTATTACAATATTATTGACTATATTCCTTATGCTGTACTTCACCTGCTCCCCATGAATATTCTGTAACTACCAACTTGGACTTCTTAATGCCTTTACCTTTTTCATCCATCCCCCAAGTCCCCTGTCATTTGGCAACCATCAAAATATTTTCTGGGTCTGTGAATCTGTTTCTCGTCTCCTTGTTTGTTTGTTTGTTTGTTTTGTCTTTTTAGATTCCACTTATAAGTGAAATAAGTCTGGTATTTTGTCTTTCTCTGTCTGTCTGTCTTCACTCAGCACAGTACCTTCTAGGTCTATCCATGTTGTTGCAGATGGTAAAATTTCATTCTTTTATGTTATGGCTGAGTCATTTTCCCTTGTATACATGCACCATTTATCTATTTATCCACTTATCTATTAATGAACACTGAGGTTGCTTCCATATCTTGGCTGTTGTAAATAATGCTGCAGTAAATGTATGGATGCATATATCTTTTTGATTTAATGTTTTGGGTTTCTTTGGATAAATACCTGGAAGTGGAGTTCTGGGTCCTTCTTTGTGTCTTGTTATATATAGCCTTTGTTTTAAAGTCTGTTTTGTCTAGAGTAAGTATTGCTACCCCAGCTTTTTTGTTTGTTAACATTTTCATGAAATATCCTTTCAGTCTGTGTGTGTCTTTTCATCTGGAGGGAGTTGCTTGTAGACAGCATATGTAAGGGTCTTGTTTTGTTATCCATGCAGCCATCTAATGTCTTTTGATTGGAGCATTTAATCCATTTGCATTTAAAGTAATTGTTGGTAGTTATGTATCACCATTTTATTATTCATATTTTTTATCTCTTCTGAAAGAAGACCCTTTAACCTTTATTGTCATAATGGTTTGGTGGTGGTGAACTCCTTCAGCCTTCTGTTTGGGAAGCTCTTTCTTTATCTGCCCTTGCATTCTAAATGATAGCATTGCTGAGTGGAGTGATCTGGGTTGCAGGTCCTTACTTTTCATCCCTTTGACTATCTCATGCCAGTTGCTCTGGCCTGCAAAAGTTTCTGTTAAGAAATCAGCTGACTTTTTTTTTCTTTTCAAATTAGCTTTTATTATGAATTATATTGCTTGAAAAGGTCTATCATGAAGAATCTGAAATTAAGTTTTCTGGATAACAATTTATATTAACATTTATATATATGTGCAGAAATAGTTTATACACATAATATAAAACCTCATATACTAGGATGACACTTGTTTTTTTGGTTTTGGAGATTTTTTCCTTTTATCTCTTTTTAAAAAATTATATTTTATTGTTTATGCTGTTACAGTTGTCCCTATTTCCCCCTTTGCCCACCTCCACTCAGCCATGTGACTCCCTCGGGCAATTCCCACATTGTTCATTTTCTTTCCTCCAGTGCTCCCTCCCCTCTCCCCTCCGACAGCTGTCCGTCAATCGCATGTATCCATGCCTCTGTTTCTATTTTGCTCATCAGTTTATTTTGTTCATTAGATTCCACATATAAGTGAGATCATGTGGTATTTGTCTTTCACAGACTGGCTTAATAAATCAGCTCACAGTCTTGTGGGAGCTTCCTTGTAGGTAACTACTGCTTTTCTCTCGCTACTTCTAAGATTCTCTCTTTATCTTTAACCTTTGGCATTTTAATTATTATGTGTCTTGGTGTGGTCCTCTTCGAGTTCATCTTGTTTGAGACTCTGCGCTTCCTGGACTTGAATGTCTGTTTTCTTTACCGGGTTAGGAAAGTTTTCTGTGATTACTTTTTCACATAGGTTTTCTTTTCTTTCTTCCTTTTTAATAAAGCCATGCAGTTTTCAAGTATATATCATAAGGTGCTTTTCTGTAACTCCAGAGGTAAAAGAATCACCTTCAATTTAATTCAAATTCAGTGATTTGTTCTTTTACAATGTCTTTATGAAAAGAATGAAAGTAAGAAACTGTCTTTTACAGCAGGTCTGCAAATTTCCCAGGAAAATAAAAACCTCCCCTAAAAGGCTACCCAAACAGTGGGGTCAGTTAGTATCACAGTAGCGCTTTCTCAGCATCCTCCACCCCCCACATCCTCAGAGGCCTGCTCAGCCAGGGACATTCCACCCCCAGCAGGACAACTAGAGCACCCCCAAGGCAGCACACCCGTGGAACCTGGCAGCCATGAAAAATCTGGCGCCAGAGCACCACCCCTGTCAGCTCTCCTGCTATTCAGTTCCTGGTGCTGGCAGCCTCCTGCCTGAGTGACAGTCAGTGTAAGTTCAGTGTGGGATAGAATGGCTCGCAAAGCCAAGCTCCTGAGGTCATTTGGTCGAATAAAGGCAAGCAAGGTTCAAGGAGTTCATTTGTAAATCTGTATGAGGCTGAACTGGCTTAACTTGAAGCCGAGTGCTGGTTACATGGGGAACCCAGTGGAGTCTGGCCTTCACTTCCACATCCAGGCCATCCACCATGCCAGAGCAGCTGTGGACCAGGTGGGTCTGAATGCGATCCCAAAGAGGGAGCTCCAAAGTCTTGAATGGTGTGATTGCAGGAGGCAGAGGCTGTGAGCAGGGTGGTGCCCCCTAGCAGCCACACGGAGCTCTGCCTTTGAATCCTTCTAGCATCCTGTTGCCCAGCGGGGGGCAAATTCACTGCCACTGACTTGAAACTTGGACTTCCACTCACTACTGGGAGAGCACATAGGTTTTCAATTCCTTGCTCCCTCTCTACTCCTTCTGGCACCCCCCACCCCAGGTGTTGGTAGGCTTGAAGTTGTCCCAGAGGCTCCTTATACTATCCTCATTTTTTAATTTTTTGTTGTTTTGATTGGCTGTTTTCTGCTTTCTTATCTTACAGATCTCTGATTTCACCCTATGCCCCATCTACTGCATTATTGCTTCCCTGTAATGTATTCTTCCTTTAAGTTAATGAATTCTTCATTTCTTACTGGTTCTTTTAAAAATGTTTTCTAGTTCCATATCTATGTTTCTTACAGCTCTTTGTTGATGTTTTCCCCTAAGTTCATTGAGCATCCTTGTGATCAGTGTTTTGAATTCTGCATCTAGTAGATTGCTTGTTTCCATTTTGTTTAGTTCTCTTTCTAGATTTTTTTTCTGCTCTTTCATTTGGGACATGTTTCTTTGTCTCCTCATTTGGGCAGCCTCTCTGTGTTGACTTCTGTGTATTAGGTAGAGCTGCCAAGTCTCCTGGTCTTGGTAGAGTGGCCTAATGTAGTAAGTGTTTGGTAGGGCCCAGTGGCACAGGCTGTCCAGTCACTGAAGCTGGTCAGTCCGACTACAAACCCTCTGCAGGCTGCCTTCACCTTCCTGTTGTAGTTGAGCCTTAACTGCTGTGGGCACATCAATGGGAGGGATTTACCTGCAGGCCACTTGACTGGCCATGACCAATGTGGAAGATCTACTTTGTAGGGACCAACTCTATAGAGCAGGACTCACTGCAGTGAGGCTCTGGTGCCCGCTGATTCTGCACCACCTTTTTTTTAAATTACATTTATTTCTTTATTTATTTTTAGAGGGGAAGTGAGAGAGAAAGACAGGGAGTCAATGTGTGATTGCCTCTCACACACCCCCTACTGGGGACCTGGCCCACAACCCAGACACGTGCCCTGACTAGGAATCGAACCAGCTACCCTTTGGCTTGCAGGCTGGTGCTCAATCCACTGAGCCACACCAGCCAGGGCTTGCCCCCTGACCTTTTTAAATAAGAATTTATTTGGGCCAAACTGATGACACAAGCCATGGAACAAGATCTCAAATGTTCCTGAGAATAACAGTTTTGCTTCTTCTTTTATGCATTTGAAATTAAGGAGGGGGTGTAAGGAGTATTAGAGGAAGTAAGGCAGGGATTGGATTATAGGATAGTTAACAAGATATGTGCTCTTTTGGGGGTTAGTACCTTACTTCTGGCATTTCAAAGGTGTGTTGACCTAGACCAGGGGCATCAAACTCATTTTCACCAGGAGCCACAGCAGCTCCACGGTTGCCTTCAAAAAGCCAAATGTAACTTAGGACTGTACAAATGCAACTACTCCTTAACTAGGGGCAAGGAGCTCGGTGCTGCCACCAGGTAGAAACAAGGTGTCGGGCAGGATAAAACAAGGTGGAGGGCCGGATTCGGCCCAAGGCCTTTTGTGGGCCACCTGTGACCTAGACAGATGCACAGGAACAATGGACAGGATTCCTTTAAAACCTTTCATTTAAAAAGTTTTAGGCCTGCGTCGTGACCATCCACCATAACTTGCCCAGTTAGGAGTTTATGATTAGATCACCCTATGAGGTTACTTTTTATAGAACCTCTTTATTCCTCCACAGTTCCACCTTCTGTTTTTATTTTTGTTTGTTCGTAACATTTTGGATATAATCAATACAAAGGATGCATTGATGACCCACTTTTTGGTCGGGTAGTGTGGTCTCACAGCCCTCGGAAGGCTCATTCGTAGAGAGTCTTCGGTATTGATGTCTTGTCGACTACTGGGGATGGGATCTGAGTTAAGGCAGAATTTCTTCTAAAAAAGGGGAGGTAAATGGAAGACAATCAAATCTATGGCCTTCATTGTGAAAAAGACATTCTGGATCATTTCTGTCCTATGAATTATCATGATCCCAGTCTTACCTTTTTATCTTTCTGTTTTTGGTATTGAGTATAATATTGACATGAGCCATGGAGAGAGTATTATCAGGTACATGTTCAATAGTCCTAAACAGTTGAACTAAATGGAAAAACTCAAAGGACAAATATAACTATTAATATGGCTGATACCATTAACAGACAGATAAAGACAATCAGACAAAATGGATTCTGAGTTCAGTATCAATCTGTGGATATACAGGTCCTGTTAATGTCTTGGGATAGCTCTCTCCCTTTGGTGTCAGCAGCTCCTCATCCTCAAGGAATCTTTGACAGGCGTAGATGTCCATTCACGGTTAGGCAGCTGAGTAGATTCTTTCCAACAAGGTTGGAGTGTGCCTTTTATTAGATGTCCTTTCCAGTAAACTATGTCACCAGGTGGCAGTCAACCATCTTTAAAATCACCAAAATCACCTGATGTGAGGCAAGGAGCTGGTGGGGCACAGTGGGACCTTGCTTATACCTAGCACCAGGTCCGTGGGGTGGTCCTGGTTGTACTTCTTTGGATTCTTGCCAGCTACCAAGTAAATTGATGCCAAACCTGTGGAGAATTTTTATAAGAGTTTATTTGAGCCAAACCACTGACACATACCAGGGAACTAGATCTCAGATGCTCCCTGGGTCTGCCCCTTGAGTGTGTAGCTTGTAGAGGTGGTCAGGTGGTGCTGGGTGTGGTCTGAAGCTGTCCACCATGTGTGCTGGCTCTGGGGCCTCCCAGGAGGTATAGGCTGAGGTCTGTCACTGTGTGTGCCCTGCCCGGGGCCACACAGCCTGAGCTACAAAGCGATCTGCAGATGACTGCTACTTGTGCTGGGCTTGGAAGTGCCCAGGAGAGGCTAAGCTGCAGATCAAGGCCGGTTTTGCCAGGCCTTGCCAGGTCTGCGGCCACTTAACAAGAGGTGCGGGGCTCCATGAGGCCAGGTGCTGTTTGAGAGATTTTAGGGAAATCCACAGCATGAGCCAATACAAGTAGTTGGTATGGAAAAACCACTGAAAATGGTCTGGCAATCCCCAGTCTTCTTAACTGTCCCTGTTGTGGGAGACTAATCAGTAGGCCAGTGGGCCAAGTCCTTCAGTGTTTGGGGATGGTAGAATGGAAATTCTCAGATCAACTCTAGGGTCACTTGGAAGCATTTTTAAGATTTAAAAGTGTCTTGAGATAACTTTCATGGGGGGAAAAAAACTTAGTAAGATTATGCTTTCGTGTATAGCAGTAGGCAGATATATAAAAATTATTTACTGAAGTATATTTAGTGGGGAAGTTATGTATTACTCTATGTATAATAATTATAGACAGACATTTTTTCTTTTAAGCAACACAGATGACCAAAAAAGAAAGAAAGCAAGAGACTCAGTATTTTTAAGGTGAAGGAAAATATATACACATACACACACATGCACACACAAAGACTTATTTTATGAAAGCTAGAAAATTGTTTTCAAGGAGAAATGTATGATGTACAGTTACAATGTTTAGATATTTGGCAATTGGAAAAAATAATTTTTTGGTGAAAATAGGAAAACAGATCGACATAAATGTACATTAGGGTAGTGACTTTCATTTCTTGTACATACACAGTGAAATAGTTCTGGGCAATAAATTTTTGGAAAAGTAGGGTAGGATTGGATAAATGTCATAGTTTATGACTGAATACATATAAACAGGTGAAAACTCAAGATGGAGAGGTAATAATAACCACCTGATAAAGAGACTTAAAACCCTTTCACCCTACAAAAAAAGATTGTGCTAGAGTTATAACTTGATATAATAGTTTGATTTTTTAAAAAGATATTGGTTACATTTGTGGCTACTGTGGGTACATAAAATAAAGAATGGAATGCTCTTGTTCCCTCAATACAAAGAAGCATTTATCATTTAAAATCTTAACTGTAAAAAAATTGATGCTATAGATTTGGGAACTAATGACAAGATTATTGAAAAATGTGACACAGCCACTATTTCTGCCATGGTATCTTGAAAATAAAGAGTAGTTGATAATGGAGAATTAAATAACTATTTCAAGACAGCTACCAAACTAAAGTTCAGCTCCATACTGTTGACAACATATGAGTCTTCAGACCTTTCCTTTATCCCCCAAACACCCCATAGTGTCTGTTTTATGTCTAGATTTCAGGTTTTTCATGTCTTTTATTTTCACTTATCTAAGCCTTACCCTGCCCCCTCACAGAAATTGTGCTGTAAGGTTACTGCAGCCTGCTTTGATTTTCTGTCTCAATTTCCTTAGCACACACACTACCTTAATACCCCTTTGCTGCTGTGTCCAAGGCCAGAACAACTTCTTCCATTTGTTCGTACACATTAGTTAACAAGTGCTGGGTAATTAGTAAGCATTGTGGAAAATAAGTTTAAAGGGAATTCTGAAGAGCAAGCAATTAGTAGTGTGATAATGGTGTTCGGAGGAAGTGAACATGAATGGGGACCCAAACCGAAGAATGACTACGTCCCAGGGAAGATGAGATTGAGAGAACTAGGGCCCAGGTGTATATAGCCAGATACTTGGACTATAAGTGCCATTTAATATTGGATGAATGAACTAAGGAACGAATGTGTATAGTGACTTGGCCAAGTTTATTGGACTTTTATTTTATTGAATTTATTGGGGGGACATTGGTTAACAACATGATATAGATTTCAGGTGTACAATTCTATAATGTATCATCTGTATATTGTTGGACTGTTCCTTTGTTGGACTGTTCCTTATAAGTCATTCATTTATCACACATTTTTTTTTAGTTCTAGGGTACAAAGATGAAGAAATGATATTTTCAGAAACTCAAATTTTAGTGGGGCAGAAAGAAACAGAAAATTTGCTGACTCCAATAGGAAGTATGCACAAGGTCTGTGAAAATCCAGAGGAGGAAGCTGAAGAGGGGATTTGTGTAGGACAGGCCAAACTCTCCAAGACCTTAAATTTCACACTCAATTGTTTAGACATTACTTTGGTTATCCGTAAGGCAAGAGACTGTGACAGAGCAACGTGTGAAGGGTTAGGACAGTACTGACCCTTCCTAGGATTTCCCTCTGGGATTTAGTAAGAGATCTGAGGGTTGCCCTAGCCTAGCCCCATCATTATACTTCATGTTCAGCTGACAGCAAAAGTGAGGATATAATTGGGAGAGCCAGCCATCTCTAATTAGCTTGGAAGTACTATCTCAGAAGGTAGTAACTCTTTAATGTTAAAATTTTATACAACCAAACAACTGAGATGCCCTAAAATATATACATATGGAAACCTAAAATAAATACATAACTTGAAAAAATGGTGTGCGTTTTGAAGGTGATAATTGAGTATGTTTAAAATCTAAAAGAAAGAACAAGAAAAAGAATATTGGTTGAATTTTGTGAGTTTTCAAAGGTATTTTCAAAGATCTGTAACTAAACATAGTATTTTTGTCCAAATTAATGCTTATTTTCCAGTCATTTGGCCCTTCAAAAATCACAAGGAAGAAAAGTATTACAGATTATTCTCCAACAACTGGAACTTGTCAGATGAGCCCATTTGCTTCTCCCACAAGGTCTAAAGAACAAGAGCACAAAAATGGACCATCAAACGGTTAGTTAAACATTCTTTTTCACTTACTGTAATATTTTTCTAGTTATTGGTTAAATCAAAATTTTGATTTAATAATATATGGATATTACTGCAGCTGATTTTTTCTCTTCTTTCTTAAAGAATTCAACATAGAAAATGCTAGAATATAGATATTACTTTGGACATAAATGTAAACTTTCTAGGTACTTATTTTAAAATGCTACTGCAGACTTTGTTCCCTTACTATCCTATCCATTAAATAGAAATTATGGCCTGACTGCCTTCAGCTACTATCAATTATAATGGTTACAGATATGCCTCTTAACAAGCTATCCATCATGTGCATAAATTAAAGGGCACATAATTCAGGTACCACTGCACTATACAGTTTAAGAATGGTACTCCTAAATGTTATTTTTATACATGTTGTCCATTTAGTCTTATCCACACTTTGTATTTCTTTATATAGTTGCTTTTATTTTATTTCATTCCCTTCTTTTCCTTTAGTATTTTAAATGCATTTTCAAAAAGTCTGTAGAATTTTCTGTAAGCAAATAACCTAATTTAATATGAAAAGTTTTATTTTAAAATATCATTAGTTTAAATTTGACCATGTATATTTCTTCTTTCCTGGTAGAATATTTATTTAAATGATATAGAAATGTTTATTTAAATGATGTAGAAATCTAGACTTCATAGGTTTAATTTTTAATATTGGAAAAGGTTATGAATCAGTGACATGTCAAGTTTCTATAATATAAAATTTTAACTAGGCTTAAATTTAATAAAATATATTTTAGATATGATTAGCCTAATTCATATTTTATTGTTTCACGTTTATTGAGTGCTAAGCATATAGTAGAAACTATACAGAAACAAAAAGATCTTATTTTACCTAATTTGTTGTAATGAAACCCATAATGAGATATTAAACTTTTGAGTGACTTTTATTTTACTTTAATCAAATGCTTTTTATGTTAAATCTATTAATGTCAGGTTTGCTTTCACAAAAATGTACAAAGATGTACATATTTTCTTCAAGTTCTGTAGTTCTGTTTTTTATATACTTTTGATATATCTTTTGTTTAAAATTAAAAATTAGTGCCTTAGAGATGGTACATTTCCATATTGAAATGTGAATAGGCTCTAAGTGGACATGTACTCAATTTCCATATTGAAATTAAACATGGACTTAAGGGAACATTCCTTTTGCCCATAAAAAGATTGGTCACATGATTCCAGTTGACATTTAAGTGGATAATTATCGCAGATTATAGTACTAAGTAAGCTCTTTTTTAAAAAGTCATATAGCAAGGGTTCCTGGGGAGCTGGTAATATTCTATTTCTTAACCTATATTGTGGTTATACTGGGTCACTATAATTTTTTATTAAACTGTACATAATGTGTTTTATATACTCTGATATATATATCTTACATACAGAAGTCTCTAAGTAGGAGAATTCTGTCTAGGTTCTTATAGCGGATTATGTCATCCTATACATGTTTTAGAAATTAAAAAGCCCAACTCTTATAAAGTAATTTAAGTTCCAAATGAAGTCATAACTTCTCTTAACAATCCTCACTTTTTAAATACTGTACAAAACATAAGGTATGATTTAAATAAGGACTTTTACCTAACATTTTCAAGGACATTTGAGTTACTACTCACTTCCCATCACACTTGGGATATAATTCAAAATCTTATCATGACTTTTAAGGCCATACATCATCTAATACCTGAGCATATCACCTGCCTCATTTTCTGCTACCCTTCCCAAGTTTACACTACTTTAGCCATTCTTTCCTGCTATTCGTTAATCATGCTGAGCCCCTTCCCAACACAAGAACATTGTACTTGGCAGTTGTCTCTGAAATACCCTTTCTCTAGATGTTTATATGTACATTCAGTATACATTTGAACCATGTGGTATGTGACAATTTACTTAACATTAAATTTAAATTCATTTCTAGCTATAAAAGGAAGAAAAATCTGATTCTAAGTCTTCCTTCTACTTAGCCTCTGCATGGACCTTAAATGGGGTGACTGATTCAACCTTATACATTTAAGATATATGTATGTGTGTGTGTATACACAGACACACACATATGCATTTATCACATATATATACGTATTTGTGTGTCCTTACCTTGCTGCCCTCCCCATCCCTTAGCAAATTTCTCCAAACTGTTACGCTTTTCAGAGGAGAGGAAGACTGGTACATCTTTTGCTCATCTTTACTCCCCAAAATGCATCAGAATTTTTTTTTTAATAATTAAAGTAGAAGGATAAACAACAAAGTTGCATAGTAAAAGTGAGTACTTATAAATTAGACAATAGGTCTATAGAAATCACACAGATTACAACAATGTAACAGCACAGAGGTATAAACAGAATGTGATTAAAACAATGAAGAGAAATGATAGAAGAAGCAGCTCTGTGTTCAGGCCAAGATGGAGGTGTAGGAGAGATATCCTTCACCTCCTTGCACAACCAAAAGAAGGAGACAACCATTTTAAAAACAAAAAACAACCAGAACTTCCAGAAACTCGAACTGTATGGAAGTACGACAACCAAGAAGGTAAAGAAGAAACATTCATCCAGACTAGTAGGAGGGACAGAGAAGGAAGCTGGGCTGGAGAGGACTCTCAGCAAAGCAATGGCTGGCAGCTGGCGGACCAGGTGGTCCCACATTCACATGCACATAAACTGGGAGGAACTACGGAGGAGCAACACAGACTGCACAACCCAGGGTTCTAGCGTGGGAAAATAAAGCCTCAGAACCTCTAACTAAAAATCTGTGGGAGTTGTGGGGGCAGGAGAAGCTGCCATTCCCTTGAAAGCAGGTGGAAAGACGAGCAAGCAGTATTGTTCCCTCTCTGACCCTTCCCTCATGTATAGCGCCACAGTGCAGCCAGGACATGGGTTGCCCTGCCCTGGTGAATACCAAAGGCTCCACCCCTCACAGCGTAATAGGTGTGCCAAAACAAAGAAATATGGCCCACATGAAAGAACAGAGCAATACTCCAGAGAAAGAACTAAATGATGAGGAAATAGCCAACCTACCAGATGCAGAGTCCAAAACACTGGTAATCAGTATGCTCACAGAAGTAATTGAGTATGGCCACTAAATAGGGGAAGAAGTGAAAGCTATGTGAAGTGAAGAAAAATATACAGGGAACCAACAGTGGAAGGAAGGAAACTAGGGCTCAAATCAACTGTTTGGAGCAGAAGGAAGAAAGAAACATTCAACCAGAACCAAATGAAGAAACAAAAATTTTTTTAAATGAGGAGAGGCTGAGGAACCTCCAGGACACATTTAAATGTTCCAACATCCGAATCATAGGGGTGCCAGAAGGAGAAGAGGAAGAGCAAGAAATTGAAAACTTATTTGAACAAATAATGAAGGAGAACTTCCCCAATCTGGCAAAGGAAATAGACTTCTAGGAAGTCCAGGAAGCTCAGAGAGTCCCAAAGAAGTTGGACCCAAGAAAGAACACACCAAGGCACATAATCATTAAGTTACCCAAGATTAAACATAAGGAGAGAATCTTAAAAGCAGCAAGAGAAAAGGAGACCATTACCTACAAAGGAGTTTCCATTAGATTGTCAGCTTATTTCTCAAAAGAAACCTTACAGGCAAGAAGGGGCTGGAAAGATGTATTCAAAGTCATGAAAGGCAAGGACCTACATCCAAGATTACTCCATCCAGCAAAGCTATCATTTAGAATGGAAGGGCAGATAAAGGGCCTCCCAGATAAGGTCAAGTTAAAGGAGTTCATCATCACCAAGCCCTTATTATATGAAATGTTAAAGGGGTTTATCTAAGAAAAAGAAGATGATCAAAACTATGAACAGTAAAATGAAAACAAACACAACTATCAACAACTGAACCTAAAACAAAACCAAAAATGAACTAAGAAAACAACTGGAACAGGAACAGATTCACAGAAATGGTGATCACATGGAGGGTTATCAGTGGGGGAGTGGGAGAGGGATAGAGGGGGAAAAAGGTACAGGGAATAAGTAGCATAAATGGTAGTTATAAAATAGGCGGGGGGAGGTTAAGAATAGTACAGGAGATACAGAAGCCAAGGAACTTATATGTATGACCCATGGACATGAACTAAAGGAGGGGAGGGATGTGGGTGGGAAGGGGTGTGCAGGGCGGAGAGGAAAAAGGGGGAAATGGGAGGACAACTATAATAGTATAATCAATAAAATATATTTTAAAAAGGATTTTAAAACTTGTTCCGTTGCTGCCTCTTAAATGTCTTCATAGTTAAAAGGGTGTTCCACTTTTCTCATTGGTATCTTTCTATTCAATATTATAGGTAATATTTTAAGAATATTATATTTTCTTCCATAGGACTCAGTAAAGGTATTTTGAATTTAAAAAGCACCATTAACATTGTTATTTTTCATGAATTGTTCCTACAATGGGCGTCTTCATTCTCCACGTTTGTTTACTAATACTAATTTGGTTAAGAGAATAACAGGATTCGATTTGCCTATTAGCCTGCAAGCTCCAACATGATCTGGCAATAACTGTTTTAGAAAAAAGTTACTAACTTGTATGTGACATCTTACACAAATCATTTGAACCTCTCTGGGTCAATCAAAATTTTCTTCAAAACACAACTTTTGGTTTGGGACCAAATGATGCCTGAGGTGTGTCAGCTACAAAGTATGTGTATCTAGAAGCAGCATGATACTAGCCTAAACCTGTTTGAACTTTAGATCAATCTATTAATAAATAAGCGTAGCATCATGGTTAAGAGCACCGTCTTTACAGCCAGCTGTCTAGGTTTAGGGCCTGTCTCTGCCACCCACTAGTTTTAGGGCCGCAGAAGGCAAATTATGTGTCATTCTGTGCCTGTTTCCTCATCTGTAAAATGAGAATAAGAGTGACTACCTCAGACTTGTGCAGATTAATTAGTTAACATACGTAACATTTTTAAAAAACACTGCCTAGCCCTAAAAATACTATATAAATGAATGTTATCGTCATCATCATTGGTCGTACTTCTAAATGTTGTGATCTGTTGTAAGCTATCTTCGTTAGTTAGCAAAAGGGCTCCCTGGAGCCTTACTAGAATGTCCGTGTACGATTTTGAATATAGTCCAGATTTAGTGATGGTATGTTTATTACCACAGTTTTGCAAAATTGCATCTAAAGGGAGTCAAGGACACAACTGTTATATATAACCTAGTGAGAAAAAGATCATATAGCCATTTAACATATGTTAATTGCTAATAGAATGGAATGAAATAAAGGAAGGTAGCTATTAAGTAACTAGAAAACTTTTAATGATATATTAGCATCTACTGACAGTCTTTGATAACTGATGCAAGCGTTATTCTCAGAGACTTTAAACCTCTTCCTACTTATCAATTGGAAATATATAGTAAAAACATAAGCTCTTCCATGGAAAGATTGAGATTAATAGGAGATTTGACTGATCCTCTTACAATAATATAACTGTTTAGAAAAGTACTGAATGGGTGAAAATTTAAATAAAGCATTCTTTTATTATTTCTTACTTAACATTACTGATGGGTGCTAAAGTGTGAAAATTAAACACAAAGTAAAAGAACAGAGTAACTTGAATATTTAATGTATAAAGGTTTAATGGGTACTGTGGGTTTTCATTTGTGGTTTTCTATAAAACATACATTTCCAGCTTGATTATTTTCCTTTAGAGAGACAGCTTCTAATAGACTTATTTCTTCAGAGTTCTCCAAAATTATAAATGTTACCTTTTTACCCTTACATTTTTCATTAAATAAACTCTTAACCACATTAACTTTTTCTGTTAAATTTAAGGATGCAGACAAGTCAATAATGAAAAGTTAATAAACAAGAGGTAACTAGTACTTTAGCAAAATTTCTAAATCACAAGAATTAAAGTCTAATTTGGCATTAAAGTCTAATTTGAGATGACAATTTAGTTATTTTTTTTTAGGGAAGTTATAAAGTTCAAAGTAAGTGAGGAAATTATTATTAATCAGCTTCTGAACCAACTTACTCAATGAAATTATAAATGCCAGATCATAGGAAATATACTTTAAATAGGTTTTCCTCCTAGTACTTGGAGCAAGTATAATTCATGGAATAAAAATTAAATTAAAAAAATGCAAACCAGCACTGTAAAGTCTGTTCCAGATTATATATTTCTTAATATTTAATAAATTACACTTGAAGATTTGAAGAAATTGCCTTCACATTGTCTGTATAATTGATTTCATCTTGAAGTATTAGAGCCTTCTGTGGTATAATCCTGCATCTACACTGCTCAATACATATAGAGCATTTGGAATGTGGCTTGTCCGAAATGAGATGTCCCGTAAGTGTGAAATACACACCACATACCAAAGATTTAGTGTGAAAAAAGAATTATCTCATTAATAATTTTATATTATATGTGTAAAATTATAATACTTTGGGTATATTGGGTTAAATGAAATATCAAAATTTACTTTGCTTGGTTTTTCCTTTTTTTCTTTCTTTTTTCTTTCTGGTAGCTTAAAACAACAGAAGTTTATTCTTTCACAGTTCTGGAGGCTAGCAATCCAAAAATCAAGGTGTTGGCAGGATTGGTTCTTCCTGGAGGCTCTGAGAGAGAATCCGTTCCATGCCTCTCTCCTAGCTTCTGGAGGCTGCCAGCAAACCGTGATGTTTCTTGGCTTGTGGTTCTGTTTTTACTTTTTAGAAAAATTTTTCTAGTAGGAGACTTTAAATTTTATTAAGTCACTCACATTATATTTCTGTTGGAGAGTCAGTTTTTCACCATATGTTACATCAAACGGTTTTTTTGAAAAGTAATGAGAACATTGAGTAAATAATAGTTCTTGTGCCAGTTGTTGAACAAATGGAACGACATAAAAATATGTAATAGTATGAGGGGAGTGTCATCATTTAAACATTTTAAGAAGTGATTTTTCTTTAGTGTTTGTCATTAGTAGTAAAGAGTTTGGATTATTCATTCATTTGCTTGTTTATTCATTTAATAAACATTTATCAAAGGCCATATATGTAAGACACAGAATCTTTATGCTAATGTGTCATGAAATACTTATTATACATCAAATATATTTAAAGTATATAGTGTATATTGTACTATAAAGTAATCTAGAACAAACAACTACATGGTTAGCTCATAAAACCATTGTTTACTTGACCACTAATAGGTATAAACATGAAGTTCTACTAAAGCTATGAAATTAACATTTTTAACTCCACACACATATGAAGGATAACTTAGTTTCTCTAGTTTTCTCTTTACTATTATAACCCCTAATGGAAATTTTTTCAAAAGGTAGCCCTGGCTGGTGTGGCTCAGTTGGTTATGCGTTGTTCTTCAGACCAAAAGGTCGCCAGTTCAAGTCCCAGTCAGGGCACATGCCTGGGTTGTGGGTTCGGTCCCTGGTCAGGGTGGGTACAGAAGGCAACCAATCGACGTTTTTCTCTCACATCAGTATTTCACTCCCTCCCTTCCCTTCTCTAAAAAAAATTATTTTATATAACATCATCATGAATAAAAAATAGGAAAACAGGAAATAAAAAATATAAAATAATTATTAAAAAGTTATTCATAACAGTAAAAATTTTTTCTCGTAGCAAATTTCAGGATACTTTTTTTCCTACTTTCCTTTTATTTATCTATCCTTTTATTTTCTATTTAAAATTTGGTGATTTGAATTTTATTTAAAATTTGACAATTTTTCCCTTATGTTCTTTTTTATTGCACATGCATAGGAAAGAGAAAAGAATTGAATCATCTCAGTTTAACCAAGAGAAAGAAATCCACAACAAAAGATGATGAGTAAGTTTGTTGTTTTTGAAATAATATACACGTGTCTTGAAAGACAGGGGTCATATTTGTTGGTGATAATTTAAGAAAATTATTTTCTTACAGAAATTAATAAAGAATTATACCTGAGTTAAAGTATTCTTTCTTAAAGAAGTGAAATACTTTGTGATGTATTTTGCAGTGTTCACATGATGGTGATATGTGATGCCTTAATTTTAATGCTCATTGAGCCTACTCTTCCCAACTTGTACATAAGAGACCAGCAAAGGGTAAAACTGAGGAGCTCTTTTCAGATTTACATGGATGGAGAAGTAATATGTTGTCTGGGAACATAATGCCTAACAAATAGCTGGTTCAAGAGCTAAGACCACAGTGAGGCCTGCAGATTAAGGAATCCAGAGGAACCTAGAAGGCTTACATGCCAGCAACCAGCTATTTTCATATTGGCTTGCCAGACGTCCTTTGAATGAAGTCATTACGTGCAGAAAGCTACTGCCTGTATATTCTGGAAAGAATATTTATTCACTGAGGCTGGAGAAATTGAATTAAGGAGGATAGTGATCAAATATTCAAAGTAATTCATATATTCAGCTCATTTACCCTTTCAGCTGTATCTTCTTTGTGCCACACAATATCAGGGATGGGTAGATGTGAGGAAAATGAAGTTTCTGCACATTGGAAGCTTGTGGTCTTATGTTCATATACCTACTCCAACTTAGAAGTGGGTAATGTTTCAGAATGTTTTTAAACCATTTGAGTGGAACTTAGAATGAGTTCTCTGTACAAATAGTGTTGTGATTTGTGGTTATACCCCCAGGTCAGGGTCTCAAGTGGATTTTTCCCATAATGTAGCTGAACTACATTAAAAGATGGAAAGTGAGTGCCATTTTGAGTACGGTGCGGATGCAGAGTTTCTCAGAGAAGTCCTCTTGTTTGGCATCTCCTACATCTAGCCCTGTACCCCTTTATCTGCTTTTCCTAGCTGTTTTCCCTAGCCATGCTCCCCCCAGCCCCAAATATTTTCACGTGCCCTATCCCAACATACTTTTGTTATAAATTAATACTCCCTCCTTCCGCTATTTAAAGTTCTCATTTCCTCAACCCATCTCAAAACCTATCTCAACTAGATATTACTGTATTTTGCCGTGTATAATGTGTACCCACGTTTTTGGACCAAACTTTCAGGAAAAAATCTTTTAATTTTTTAATTCATTTTATATATATATTTATTTATATTTAGAAACAAAACCAATTATCATATTCCAGGGTATTATTTTGCATATGGATAACATTATTGCTTTCTAGAGTTACACTTTTAACACATGAGCATAAATAAAAGAATTAAAAACACTTATATAGTTATGGAATTAGTACTACCCGTGCATAAATTGCATCCTTATTTTTTCCTCAAAAATTTGGGCAAAAAAGTGTGCATTCTACATGGCAAAATATGGTGACAGGAAAGCATTTTTTTTTGTTAAACTTACTATATTTTAAAATAAGCAATATATGTACATAGTAAAAAAAACTCAAATTGTACAAAAGGACATACAATGAAAGCAAATAGCAAGTAATGATATTACTTATATGTTGTAGAATCTTTAAAAAAAATACTCATAAAACCTGGTGTTTGCCAGGGGGAGGGGGATAGGACAGATGTTATTTAAGGGTCCAAAATTTGCAACCAGTAGGAAATAAGTCCTAAAGATCTAATGCACTGTGTAGTGAATGTAGACAACAGTATTTGTATTCTTCAGATTTGCTAAGGCTAGGACTGAATTATTCCATCCATTAAAAAGAAATGATAATTATGTAACATGATAGAGGTGTTAATTATCACTACAATGGCAGTCATATTACAATATGTAAATTTATTAACATGTCATATACCTTAAATTTACCAATATGTCAAATATATTTCTTTTTTTTTTAAGAAACTGTGTATTTTCTGTCAACCTTATTTCCATTCAGTTCGGAGTTTGTGGAAGAACAGCTTAAGACCACTCAGTGGTTGTTCCTGCCCATTCAGTGATCTGTAGATAAATTTCAATTAAAAACAAAAACTATTTCTTTGCGCTTCAGTTTTCATATTTGGAAAATGGAGGTAATACTACAGTGTTGTTTTAAAGATAAAATAAGATACAGCTTGTAAAGTAACAAGTATAGTGCCTTGAACTTAGAGTTCCAAAAAATAAGTTAGCAATATTTTATTATAATCCCACTGTGATCATCCAAAGTAATACATTTAGATAGATTTAGATAAATAGAGGTTCACTGACCTCTTTACGTTTCTCTGTAAAAAATACAATCTCTGATAGGTAGTGACTTTCAGCTAATTTTTTAGCAATGGAATGAATTAAGAGTTCATTTGTGGCCTTTGAGAATATAGTGTTAGTGTAGTCATAAGGCAGAGATCTTAATAAAAGCGCTTAATTTCAGTACGGAGGAAGTGGAGGTTAGCTTACACCATTATTTTGAGCAGTGGTTTGTAGAAAAATAAAATACTTACTAAATTGACTAACAGGGAAGCTAAGCAGCATTGGGGGCCCAGCAAAATCATGTATTTATAATATTAACCATCAATACTGTTGTAAGGGTTCTATAGCTTTTACAGTGTAGACCAGAGTGAAAAAGCCAAACAGGTAGGAAATACGAGATTGCACATGAGAAAGATGTGTGTGGCAGAGGGTTAAGGGGCTGAGATATTTAACTTTCTTGTCTTTTTCTTAATTGTTCCCTGCTTTATTGAAATATAATTAACAAATAAAATTGTATGTATTTAAAATGTGTAATGTTATTGAATATAGTGCACATTGTGAAATAATTACCACAATCAAGTTAATTAACATATTTATCACCTCACTTAGTTACCTTTTTCTCTGGTGGTAAGAATGCTTACGATCTACTATCTTAGCAAACTTCAAGTATACGATAAAGTGTTTTTAACTATAGCCACTACGCTGTACATCAGATCTCCAGGACTTACTTATCTCACAATATAAATGAAGGCTTGTACTCCTGAACCAGCATCTCCTCGTGTCTCCCACCCAACTTTCTCAATGATTTAATTGAACTGAACAATAAAGTCTATGACTGGAAGCAAGTGAAAGGAAAACTGAAAGATAAGCATATTTCACTTGGATCTAGGGATGGATGATCATTAGATAAGGTTTTTTATTATATTCATTCATTCATCAAACATTTGTTGAGTGCTTACCATAATACAGACACTATGCTGCTAGGTAACTTGAGTTACAACAGTAAATAAGATAGGCACTGTCGTTGCCTTCATGGAACTTAAAATTTGGTGAGGAACACAGAGGTCAAACAATTGGAAGTTACAGAAGGTGGGAAATCAGGATCTTTAAAGGCCATCATCATGCTTTTAGAGGTTTCACCTCTTCTCCCACTACATCCACGGTGCCTGCACAGTCAGTGTGATAGTCAGCATGGGTTGCGTGCCAGGGAATCTCGACGATACCACCTGGGTTTCTTTCTTACCTGCTCTCCTTCCTTGGCTCCCTTCTTCCATATCTAGGGTGGCACAGCAGCAACTGAGTTAATGCTGGCTAGCCACCTGCATCACAATTTTGAGTTAGAACCAACAATTCAGTGACAGTTTCTTTTTGTTTTAATTCTCTACTCAGAACACATCTGAGGAACTTTATAGAGAAAAAGAAAATGATGATATTAAATTGAAGTTAAGAATGGAAAAGAATTGAAAGCAGTCAAGATAGGAAAAAACCCAAAACATGAGCAGAATGATAGTTTTGAGAGTTACATTATATATGACTTTCTTGAGACTGAATTACTATGAAAGAAATGAAAAGAATAATTAATGGATACATCCCTCCCATGAATTTTATTCGTCTGAAGCATCTAATTTCAGAGTAATAAGACTTTCTCTTTGAGGAAAATGAGAGAACTCTGAATTTCACAGTGAGTGTTTTCTAAGCAAATTGGAAAATGCACCTAAAATCCTAAATTTTGGGCATGTGGTTTTATCAAGAGAAAAGGAGGTATTCATACTTAACATATCATAAGTATGTGCCCCTGAGATAAGGCAATCTGGCAAAAAAAAGAAAGAAAGAAAGAAAAAGTCAAATCTTAAACAACATTTTGTGTGCCAGACCAACAGGATATAGTTTCTTTCTAAAAGTATCTTAGAAAATTAACCTAGACACTTCTAAAATACTAGATGCTACATTTTTACTGACAGCAAAGGATTTATTCAAGGAGGACCAAGATTTCAGATTTCTTAAGTTATACTATAGTGACCTGTGGCCAGAATACAGAACTGGCAGCAGTCACTGGGTATCTGGATGCAGTGCCCATCAGCATCTGTGCAGTTCACCAGGCCATGAAAGATTTGATCCAGTTTAGTCCAGCCGGAGGTAAATGTGTTTTAAAAAGTAGTGTTCTATAAAATATGAATGGCACCCACTGATATTTTCACTCACCGTTGAAAGAGGAAGCAACAATAACTGAAATTTTGTAACACGATGAACTCAAGAAATGTATTATACAGGCAGAAATAAGAGTGTTGGTTTTCAGATATAAGTAAAAGTCAAGGGAAATAAGGATGATATTAAAGACCATGTGACTAGCAAATAATACTGTCTGAAGGAGGCAGAGTAGAGTTTGAATCGCCCGTTAAAAATACAGGAAAATGGGATCAGCAGTAGTAAAAATCCAGCCTCCAGCACAAGTGAAATTAAATATGAGAATAGCCATTTTGTCTAGGATGGAGACAATAGCAACCACACTTCCCCCAAAAGCTGCTCAGCAAGCACTTTAGCTCCAAAGATTATGAAGGCTTCCCCACTGAGTCAGAAGATGTGGAAAAGGAGAACACACTTCCTGAATTTCTCAAAACTGAACAGCTGGACAACTGTGATAAAACCATTCCATGTATTTGGTTGCCATCGAGATGGCAGAACAGTCAGTTTCATCTAGGAAGAAATAGAAGGAGAAGAAAGGAAATTAAAATATAAATGAGGAGTAATGGAGTATCCATTAGTCCACTTGGTCCTGCATTACAGACAGGTTTCCCTTCAGAAGAAGCTTAGGAATGTGAAGGATACCTTGAAAACAATTTCCCCAGATAATTGATACTCAGTCCATACACCTTTCTGCTGTTGTCAAAGCAGTGTACTTAGCTGACCCCCTCAATAACTGTCTCAGAGTAGGAGAGAGAATTGCTGGTAGGTCCTTCGGGGATGCTGCGTTGCACAACTCCTGGGGCACTATTGACATCTTACTTTACCTAAACAGCCCCTTGGAATCATTCGAGGTGGCAACCCTGCAGGATCCAGCCCTTCCCACACAATTCTCTGAGGGTTAACAGGAAGCACCATCAGTTCCTTAAGATGTGGTAAGACAGTGTGGAGAGGCTCTGTCCTCCAGTTCTCCCAGGAATGTAAAAGGGATGTAACAAGGTAATGGTCCTCTGGGCTTCTAGGATTCTTTCTGTTAAAAAAAATTATTTATATTTGTTACTGTATTTTCCCATTACCATTTAGCCCCGTTATACTCCATCCCACCCTCAATCACCACACTGTTGTCCATGTCCATGAGTCCTGTTTCCTTTTTGCTCAGTCCCTCCACTCCCTAACCTCCCCCCCTCCACTAGCTGTCATCTACTCTCCATCTGTGAGTCTGTCCCCATTTTCCTTGTTAGTTCAGTTCATTAAATTCCACATATGAGTGAAATCATATGGTATTTGTCTTCCTCTGACTGGCTTATTTCACTTAGCATAATGTTCTAGGTCCATCCTTGCTGTTGCAAAGGGTAAAATTTTCTTTCTTTTTATGGCTGAGTAGGATTCCATTGTGTAAATGTCCCATAGTTGTTTCATCCACTCATCTACTGATGGACGCTTGGGCTGCTTCCAAATCTTGGTGATTGTAAATAACGCTGCAATGAACATGGACTATATCTTCTTTAGTAAAATGTTTTTAGGCAGCCCTGTCTATTATTCTTGTGCATCTAGGTTAACATACCTTTGAACTGTCAGAAGTAATCCTGTTTTCCAGACCTCTTGAAGAAATAGTCACACAAAAGGGAGTACATAATCTTGTTAACTATCCTGTATTTTGCTTTCTGTCACCTTCGGGTAATCTTTTTTACATTCCCTCCTTAATTCCAGTTGTGTAAAACAAAGAGCAAAACTCATTTCCCAGGGCATTTGAGATCATGCTTCCCAACATGCAAGTTTGGCTCAAATAAACTCATAAACTTCTCTACAGGTTTGGACATTTCTTAGTTCTACAGTCTGCTGCTGCTCAGTGGGAATGAGAAAACGTGAAACTCGACAAGACAGCATGGTTGATAATATGTATTGTGTTTGTAAAGGAATGAAGGAATGGAGGAGGAGCATTTACATCTCTAATCACTTTGGAAAATGTAAAGAAAAGGAACAGAAAACAATGTAAAATTCTGTAAAAAGAAATAAAATTCTGAAAATGTATTAAAATGTTTGATCTTGCTAAATATTTTTTCTTTATTCATAGATTAATGGTGTTGCTATCTAACATTGAGAAATCATCAGAAGAAATTGTGGAAATAATGCAAGGCTTAAGTAGTATACAGGTTTGCTTTTTTTTGGCATATTTTATATTTCTACTATCCCATTTGAAAAAGAATAGGAAAGAAACCCCAGTTTAAAGAATCCAGTTCAGTAGTTTGCAGGGCATATGTTTAAATTACTTTTCATGGGAATTTCTTTTTCTATATGATCATTAATAAACCATAGTATTTTAGCAATACCTGGCTTTTGCATATTTAAAAGTAAATTTGTTTACTTTTATGTTTAAGATTCCAGTTTTTCCAAAATTCCAATTTTGTTTACTTTTAGATTATGTTTAGTCTTTCTAATTAATAAATTGTGTTTATGCAAGCATTTAAGTCTCGCAATAGTCGACGTAACCAGGAAATGTTAAATTCCCTACTATGAAGTTGAAGTTTTTCAGATTAAGGAAACAGTATTTTCACTAGATTTGTCAGTAACATTATATTTGAAGAGAATTTAACTCATTTAAAATGACTTTCTTTTAGGCTTTGGAGAGCGATAGAAAGCTTGAAAATCTCATTGGTGTCTCCTGTGGATCATGTTTCTTAAAAAGCGAAATACAGAAAACAAAAGAACTAAGTAAGAAGACTTTGAGTTTACAGTGGTGTCTGTCCATTCCCATTTGCAAAGTTAGATATGTATTTTAATATTTTCAACTTTAGAGATAAGCGTGTTAATTTTTCCCAAATTTAAATTTGCTAGACCTCTTCATATGTATCACTACTGGACGTGTGCTGGAAAGAGTAGCAGCCACACATCGTTTGCCAGGTTGTGTTGTTTCAGGGATTGCGCTTGCATGTAAAGGGGAAGAAGCTACCTTCAAAACTGCAGTTGGGCTTTTTTTTCTGTAGTACTCATTTCTTTATATAAGATACAATGTATTGCATTTTGCACTTGATGTCTATACGTAGGCATATATATTACTTCAAATTATTTTTTGATTCTTTCAAGATGAGAAATTATTCACATTCCATGTTAACTCTTAACATGAAAATTTTTTTCTTCTAGTGACAAAAGTAATAAAACAAAAACTGTTTGAGAAGAAGAGCTCAGAACTTTCTAACAAAGGTAAAATGTTGTGTTTTAACTTATTATATAAAAAGATCCTTTCATCTCATTTTACCACTTAAAACCAATCATTATGAGACTTTTATTGTACTCTTAAAAGACCAGGAATCTCAACTGAAATCACGCCTAGCAGAAGACCATATCCGATGAGTTCAACTTCCCTGATGACTAAACTTTTAAAATATGTTTTGAAATATAAGTTTCTGTTTAAGATTTGATTTCTGTCATTTTATTAGAAGTTCTTTTTGAGATTTAGACAAATGGGTCAACAATGCATTAATAACTAGCAGCTTCTAATGATGAATTGGAAAGAGACACAAAGCATAAAATTACTTTGTAACCAATGCTTTGAAAACTTTGGCATCATTAATGATGTTAAATCTACCGTTAACTCTCATGCCCCTGAGCATTTTACAGTGTGTGTAAGTAAATTAGCAGGATTTAAGTTCCCATAACACACGCATATGAATGCCACTTAGCTATCTCTGCAGTGGTAGGCCTTGAATTGGGTAGCCATGGTTTAGTCTATCACTTTGAGTACCAATGACTACCATGTATTAAGGACCAGTAAGTACTATGATTACTACTAGGATCAGCAGATCTTTACAGCAACTCTGTAAGATAGTTGTTTTCATTAGTATTGTTGTTGTTCTTGTTATGCCATTATAGATAAAGAACAAGGACACAGAAAATGTTTAGTAAACTTGCCCAAAGATACTGCTATTTTAGTGCCAGAGAAGGAATTCCAGCTAAAGACCATTCTGACCTCAAAAAGTATAATCTTTTCATTATATCATGTTGCTTCTTCCTGAAGTAAATCAAATCACCCAGTCATCCCAGCTTTCAGATTCTGACGAGACATAACTGAAACTGGTTCAACCAGTGTATCACATTAGACTGTATTTAGGATCTTTAACAGCTGGCGAAGAATTTGCAGTGGAAAGTGCTGGGATTCCCTGCAGGTCAGCTCCAAAAGCTAACTAAGTCATGGCAGGCTAGCAGCTATGGCTCGTCTCCTCTAAAACTCATGTGGGAAGGGAGCTGGGCAGGCTTCCTGAGCCATTCAGCAAAGCAGCTAACTTCTGTTGTAACCCCAAGAATTTAAGAAGCCTTGAGATTTCTTCTCTCCCATGCTGTATAACTTGATATATGGGCTTCATTGGTTTCAACTCTCCAAATATGACAAGCTTTAGAGGATCTTAATGGGAAGTTGGAATGTTTATTATTTCCCAGTTGGAAGAAATCTCGAGTCTATGTATTCTACGCCAATTGTGTGGTTTTCTTTTAAATCTGTAATTCCCTAGAGCTAATTAGAATTAGGCTTTACATAGTTAGCTTTTCCCAACAGTTTTGAGAAATGAGGTAGGTAAAATTGTAGAACAAGTAACTGAATTATCACTGCTAAAAATTAATGAGGAAAATTTTTCTAAAAGTATTGTTTCCTTCCCTAAACATTTATTAAAACATTAAAGTTATTTCCATGTGTTGAAATAGTTCTCATCTTTCAGTTTTCCAGTATATACTGATTCCTTGTGTGTTTATGCATGATCAGTCTTAAATCTATTTTTTAATATCTTAGGCATTAAAACTGATTTGCCCATTACCAGGTTTTCCCTAAGGACTGAGTATTTCTTCATGCATAGAGAGGATTGTATCACTAAATCATGTTTCAAATTCCTAATAAGCATTGATTATTTGTTGTGGTTTAAATGAAAACTGAGTTAATATATACATAATATATGTTATATATCAATATATATTTATATATCCTAGAATATATATCATTTTCCATTTCCGTTTCTTGGCAAGAGCTACATTATCTTTTTATATATCTTGAGGTATTCAAACTTTCATTAGGTTTTTAACTATCTTGAAGTAATACCTGAAAAATAGATTGAAGCTTATTTTCTTTGTAATTTGAGTTTGAGTTATATATTTTTACTGGGTGCGCTTCCCTCTTTCTCTACTCCTTAATATTATGTGTAATTTTTTTTATTTTGGTGGCATTTTTGTTTTGCTTTATTTTTTGGTTAGAGACAATGAACGTCAGCACATGCACATATTTATGTAAATTTTTGCTAAGTTAGTAACTTTAATCCCCTCCTAAGTCATACATTCATTTTAAGAGGACTTTGTTAGTTTTTATCATCTCAAACTAGTTTGCTTTATATGTTTCTTACCTGGGGATCTGGCCTTTTTATAGAAATTTCTACTTTACTCTTTTCTTTTAGTATGCTAGTACCCAGAGCTGTCTAAATGTAAAAGTGCCTTGGGAATCTTCTTAATATTAGAAATTATGTAGTTAGGAATTATGTAATATAGAACTATATAATATGTATTGGATTTCTTTTATTAGGTAATTATGAAATGAAAGTAAATAATTTGTTTCACTATCAAAGAATGTCCAAGTAGACAATACCAGAGAATTTCAACACTTATGCTTATAGTTGCCCCTTCAGATTGGTCCCTTTTTGTATATTTTTTTAAATTTCAGTGTTAGCTTGTTTAGCATCATTTGCAGTCTTTAGTACAGGCCAGAGGAGTATACTGTAAAAATAACACTCTAGTGTTTTAAATAAATAGCCATCTGACACAAATTCTTACAGTTTTATATAACTTATTCAAAAAAAATTAAAAGGTGCGCTGAGCTTTTTATAGTTTTCAGAAGAACTGGACGTTGCAAATCAGGGAATGCCTTGATAGAGTATATAAATAAAAGAGGTTATTCTCTGCTAACTCCACATTTCTTAAACAAAGGAAGGTTTATTTCTTTTTTAAGTTACTTAGGAAGTAAGCCTAATTTCGCTTTCCTTAATAATATTGTCTTTATGACTGTTAGCAAAGTAATGAAATGAAAGGTTCTTTTTGTTATATTTGAATGTGAATTTTCATAATTATTTTTAATTTGTTATGCTGAACATTTAAAACATATGACCATTCAATGGGTTGATAGAGATGGAATGTCACATTATCATCACATGGTAAGGCATGAAATTTATTTACTTTATATAATCAACCTCAGCCTAAAACAACTTGCTACAAATATTCCTAAGTCAATAGGTGGCATTATATAGTACTTAGTATTTTCCTTTTTTCTGGAGATATTAGAAAATACCATCATTGTCTGTCTCTGACTAGTACTTCCAGTAAACAAAATATTTTTGAAAAGAATGTAAGCAAATTGTAGAGCAGTTGCCAAGATATGAAATCTAGACACTTAGCTTCAGTCCAAAACATATTTTATCATTTTTGAGAATAATTGTGTAGGTTGTAGTATGCATATTTTAAATGAAATGTTAACCATCTGAACTTTACATTGTTCAAAAAAGTTGATTGTTTCAGCTCTTTGTAATACAACAGAATTTCTATGTCTAGCCTTAAAAAGGAAAGCACAGACCATAATGTTTCTATTTTCTTCAGCTAACATACTCTCTTCTTACATTGCAAAATTCATCTTGGTTATAGGATTTTAAAGTTTTCAAATTGTTGGACTCCAGAACAAATTTTTAACTCCTCCTGCTCTAAGACGATGAAATAGTTTGATACTGCCTTTTCATTCTAACCACCCACTGAAGTATTTTTCAACTTAAAAATATGTTGTTCTTTCCCCCACTCAGTCTTGAAAAAGTATTCATCAGATCAGCTAAATAATTTTACTGCTAGAAGACTACTACCCTGTTAGTTTTTTCTATTACATGTTTACATTAAACAATATCTTTTTTCAAACAAATACTTCAGTTTTAAAAGTACTGAGGCTTGAAGTTTAAACCTTAAGAGTTTTAGGTAAAACAATAGAAATTCCCCCTTATGCTTTAACATTTCTAAGTTTATCTGAAGATAAAAAAATGGAGATAACAGTTTTGGTCACACAAATATACATTAACGTACAATTGTAGTCCTCCGCTCCTTATAAAGGTTCACTGTCGTGTACGCTGTACACGGGTCGTACCTTTCTGCTAATAATATTAATGTTCCTTTACATTGTCCATCACTGTTTGGGGGATACATTTTGACTGTTTCTAGGACTTACGGAAAAACTGCTTTACTTCTTTTCAAAGCCTTTTAAGGAATATTTTTTATGATTTAAATTTTTTTATACTTTACCAGGAGTGTGATAATTTTTATCTTTTAAGTAATCAGTAAAAAACATTTAAACCACAGATTTGAACTCATTTAATGGCAATTGTGTGTTTAGGAGGTATAAATCACTTGCTATCAGACGTTACAAATATCCAGGTGCTCTGTATGTGCTGATGACAACAAAATTGAAACGAAAGACTGTAATAATTCTGACCGGTTTTCTCTGCAGAAGATATTGATTATTTGTGTGTGGTGAGAGATTTGGAAAATTCAATTAAAGGAGTTGTGCAAAGGTTTCATAAATTTTCTTTCTACAGCGTGTACACAGACATTGTTGCGTATTAAATCAATGCAGCACTTCACAATATATTTTCTTTGAAACATAAAAATAAATAACATTTAAACAGTTCTGCTTACTACAGAAACAAATTTTATTTTCTGTGAAGCATTTAGTCATGTGCTATCACTGACTCACACACATTTGCCAGCTGTAACAAATTTTATAGACATTTTCTCCAGAGACATATCTCACATACTATGAATTTTTAAATGAGCAAATGGTGAAGAAGGGATGTCAGCAATATAAAAATTGATCAGCTAAAAGATAAAAGCATAAGTAAAGAGATTTGTATGGTAGTCTTAATAGGTTTTATTAAATAAAAATACTATAAAAAGACAGTAATGAACAGACTGAAGACTAACTGTTCTTGAGGTAGAGAAAAATTATTCTGGCACATTTAGTAGAAATTGGTTTCCTGTCACCTTACAGGTGAACTTTTTCTTTTTCATTTTAACTCTTAGAATAGTCAGAAAAGCTCCTCAAAAAAGGAGTGAGTTAAATTCTCTAAGTGGTTTATATATTTTAAACACATACACATAATAACAAAGTAGATACTTATAGTGTTATGTAGCTAATTATATAGTTTAAAGCAGGACTTGTGTGGTAAGTAAATGTAAGGTGATTTTTCCTTTAGCTCAGACCTCACGTAGGAGGAAAGCAGTCATTTTCATTCTTACTATTCATACCAGATGCTAGACTCACTCTCTTTTGGGACTCCAGGCCTCTCTACTGCGTCCCTCTCTACAGGGATTGCTTTCCTCCCTGTCTAGTGGACTTCTTGTCCTTTAAGGTCAGTCTCAGCTGTTCCACCCTCTGTGAAACTCTTCCCAGCTCGCCTAGGTGAAGCTAAATTGCTTCATCTTCTAGGCTTCTACAACACGTGCCTGGACGTTTATAAACGTATCACGTTGTAGTATCACGTTGTAGTGTCGTGTACTGTAGTTGTCTGGGTATAGGCGCTTTCTGGGCTCCTCCTTGGCAGACCAAAGTCCTGTCTCTGTATCTCTATATTGTAGCCCCAGAGCCTCCTGTAGAACCTGGATAGAAGGTCCACAGTCCATAGTCAGTGAATGAAGAAAAACAAATGACTGCTATAAGAATTTTTAAAGGAATTACCTAAATATCTTCAAAGTTACAAATTGCTATCTCCTTACATGGCTCATTCACTTAATATTTACTGAATACGTGCTGTGAGCCAGCCCACTGTCCTAGCATTGGGATACACCAGTGAATAAGACAGACGCGCTCCTGCCCTCAGGATTATAGACTCTAGCGCAAAAGACAAGAAATTATAATAAACGCCTGAGCTTCCGTTTTAATAAGTTTCCTGGCGGTTTTAATTCTAAATTTTTAAATGTACATTCTGGAAAAGAGTCAGGCAAATCAGTAGGCTGTTGAAACAAGAATTCATAGCCTCAAAGCTGCTATTTATACTGTAAAATAAAACTTTATGTTTGGGTTTTTTAATTTCATTTTCATTCAGCATTTATCCTGCAACATATACTGTGACAAATATGTTGAACTGTTTCCTAAAATACTCTTTTTTCTTTCATATAGAGTTACAGCATCTTGACAGCTATGAATTCCTTAAAGCCATTTTAAATTGAGGTACTGTCTCACCTTTCTACGTAAATATAGCCTTGTTAAATTTCACTGCTTTATTCTGGTGGAAACATTTTATTTACACTATCAAATTTGGTGGTGTCTGTCTACAGAGAAAACAGTGCACTTTGAAGCTATAGTTGAAATTATATTTAATCCGTTCTTATAAACAGTAGGAGGGAAGCCTGACAAGGCCCTGCAGGTGAGAGACTGGTTAGGAAAGGACACTGTTGGTCTGATAGGCTAGCTTTGAAAATCAGAGTGGGCAAGTTTATGAGTATAAAGAGGACCCTCAATTAAGCACCTTTAGAGTTAACAGCTTACTGGATACTGACAAGTAGGTGATAGTTTCTATAGGGCACATCTGACAAAACAAGATATAACAAGTCTGAATTTATAAATGTGCTAAGTTGATTAAATAATTACATATTAAAAAGTTGTACCCTTTCTTCAAAACAGTTCCTGTGGATTCATCAAGACAAGTAAAATATATTTTTATAAATAGCTTATTATAATAGTTACCTAGAAGCAGTATGATTCATGATGTGATATTAGTGTTTACAATACCTGTAATTGAAGGTTCACATTAAGAATTATCATTATTATCCCATTCTTAGTGGCATCAGTATTAATTTTCCTAGAGGCCAACCAGACATTGCCTACTATCTCCTAGAAATAATGCAAAATGAAAAAATTCTATTCTACCCTGAAAATAAATTTCTTTGGAAATGGTATCTCAAGTGATTAATACAAGTTTCATAACAAACTAGATTTGCAAAGCATCTTACATAGAAAATTGTGTCACTTTCATTCATTAGAATGTTCATTCTGTTGTACACAACAAATAATAGCTTATAATAATAGCTAACATTTATTGAGCACTTTCACTGTCCCTGGCACTTCATACATATCCCAGTGAACCTTCACAACTACTTACATGAAGTAGATACAGTTACTGTCTTTATAGGTAAGGAAATGGAAGAACAAAGAGGTCGAGTACCTTGTTCCAGAATCGACTAAGAGACAGCCAGGACAGTAACCTGAATAGCTGGCACCAGACTGTGCTTTCACCCCTGATACAGTGGTAATCTGTGAGTGTCAGGTTTTACTGCTGGTCAAAGGTTTTAGATCCTATTAAATAATAAGGATATAATATGTATATATATACATACACATATTTGTTATTGGGTTGAACGTTTTATTAAATTTCTGATCTGTGGAAATCCAACAGGGTACTTTCAAAAAATTTGGAAGAATTAAGGTTGACCTACCAGCCAATTTCCCTTTTAATGGGAAGCAACAGAGAGAACTAAGAGTGAAATGAAACTTGACTTAGCTTTGATGTAGCTCCCTGGGTTTTTTTGACAATGTTTTCTTCTCACTTTGGGTACTTTCTCCATTCCCTTGACTTTAGTTCTTACCTTAATGTATATTATTTCTAAATCTATCTGTGATCCTTCTGATGGAAACCCACATCTCAGCTGCTACGCATTGTCCCCAAGTATGCCGATTCATCATCCTCCCCCAATTGTTCTTTATTCTACCTTTCTAGGGTTTATATTCATCTAATGTTAAAGCTCAAAACTTCAAAATTCTTGTCTTTTTTTATCCTTGCATCCAAATTCCTGCAATGTCATATTACTACCAAAAATGTTTACTTCTCTTTTCCATTCCCACTGCACTAGTTTATTTTTTCATTACCTCTCGTCCAGATTACCCTCATCCCCACTGTCATCTGCCTCTCTGCCGTTTGGTCCCTTTCCTCTACAGCCTGACCTGCTACTGGACAAATTATGCTTTAGAAGGTGCCCCTCCACCATATTCACAGAAAAACCCAAATTTATATTGACATGCAGAACTCTCCCTGATCTGACAACAATTTGCCTTTCCAGGTTGTCCAGTTTGTGCCTCAGTCACTCCATATTACTTGCCATTCTCCAGACACATTCCTCAGAAAGTGCATTTCTCATTTCTTTCCTGTTGTTCTTGTCCCTCTTCTTGACACACCGTTTCTCCCAGCATTGTCAAAATTTTGCCCATCATTCAAAACCTACTTGTAACTGCCCTTACACTGCTAGGCTTCCTCACTTTACTCTCTCCCTCGTCCCCTCGTTGCTCTCTTGTGCATTTGGCATAGCTGCCCAACTGGCGTGACTACGGGAAGGTATTAAACTCCCTGATTTTGTCCTGGAAACCTCTCTCGGTTGTCGTGCTGCTACCACAGTGGCCAACTTCTCTGTCTGCACATCAGCTCCTGCCTTCCGTCAGGGGAGCCACCTCGTACGATTACTCCCAGAGCCTTTAAAAAGTGGAGCTTCTATAAAATAATGTTATAATAAGAGAGACTGTCAGTAAGGAAGCCAGCAACCCAGAATCCACAGACTGTACCAAGACCAGCAAAAAGGTGTGGGGGAAAAAGGCATGATTTTGGCTAATGAGATATTGTAGGAGAGAGTGGGGTGCTTTTTATCTAGAAGTGATGTGGGTAAATCATTTAGTTAACAAAAGTATAAACACAGCACTGTGCATAATGCCAACCTTTTGAAACCTAGTACTCAAGCTAAGGAAACAAGATTTATATTATGTACATGAAATAGTAATATAAGGCAAGCTATGATAGTGATACAAGTTCAGACCCTTCTTCTTTTCAGGGTTTTGGGCAACAGAAAATTCAAAGAAGGATTGAGTCCAAAGAGGATGAAAATGCTGACTTGATTAGTGGAGAAATCGATTAGTGGAGTCTGGCAGGCTCTGGTAGAAGCTTGGGGCCACCAATGTGGGCTGTGCTTTAGGCAGTGTGTGGGAGCCCCATTCTCCCACACTGACTCTGAATCTTGAGCCCTGCGTGCTCTCCTGAAGCTGAGGAGAAAGCTGTATTTTTGAAATAAACCCCATGTCCATGTGCTTCTCCAGCAGCAAGACCACAGACCTGCCTCACATGTTCTGTTGCAGATGGGAGCTTGAGCAGACCGGTCTCCTTACAGCCTGAGATTAGGAAGCAAAAGGCCCATTGGACTTGAGAGCAGATAGTGAAAGGGAAACTACCTAGTGGGGAAGACGGTTGTGTAAGAGTAGTGAAGTGTCGTGTTAGTAGTAAAGTGTGGGCCAACATTCTGGTCTTTGACCAGTCCAATGTGTCACTCTTCCATGGGGTGTAGAGAGCAAAAGGGTTAACAGAAGTCCCTTCCTCTTCAGACTGAGAAGTGTAAACATCCCTCTCTCAGTGGCAAATGAAGAGTAAGCAGTAGTATAGGAATACACAGACACAGATCACCTCAGGATGGGGTGATTAGGTCGCTATTTAAGGGTTCATAATTTTAAAGCCAGTTCCAGTTATTCCACTCTACATTGTCTGACAGAGAACCATCCAGACCCTAGTAATGGAAACTTTGCACTTTACCAGGAATTTGGAATTTGAAAAGTGAGCAACTTTTATGGGCTGTGTAAACATACTAAGCAGAGAAAAACGTGAACAGAAAAGGCAGAAAAGCAGAATGATTGATCAGTGCATTCCAGCCACCATTGACAGTTGTGATCACCAGGCTCCTGAGTACACACTTCATTCATTAGGCAGAAGTGGGCCAGTGAAGATTATTAGGGAAGGAGCAATCCAAAATACCATATTTTTCGGACTATAAGATGCACCAGACCATAAGACATCTAGGTTTTAGAGGAGGAAAATAGGGGAAAAAAAAACCCAAAAACCTTCACTGCCGATGCCCCCGCCCCCACCCAAGCAAGCCAGGTAAGCCACATTCGGACTATAAGATGCACCCCCATTTTCCTCCCAAATTGGGGGGGGGAGTGCATCTTATAGTCAGAGAAATACAGTATGTTTTAGAAACAAGAACTATTATGAACAATAAGTCCTGTCAAAATACTGCTTATAAACTGCGTCACTGTGTCTACATTGCTTTTCATGACCTGGCTGGTATAGCCCAGTGGGCTGAGCATTGGTCTGCAAACCGAGAGGGCTCTGGTTCGCATCTGTGTTGGGCTGTGGGCCAGGTGCCCAGCTAGGGTGGGTGTTTAGGAGGCAACCCACGTCAATGTTTCTCTCCCTCTCTTTCTCCCTCCCTTCCTTTCTCTCTAAAAATAAAATCTTTTTTTTTTAATTTAAAAAATAATTGCTTTTCATTTGTGTAAAAATAGTGTGGCAGCCAGAGAAAACAAACATACTGCTACTCCCTGTCACATACCTCACATTGATCAGAGTATTTATTTTTGCTGGATCCTGAATTTGGCCTCACAGTCTTTCCCACCACAATTCTACATGATTGATGAGACATTTTTAAAGGGCCTGACATTGTAATAGAGAACAGGGTTGGGTTAAATGTCTGGTACTATTACTTAGCTTTGCAGCCTTAAACAAGGTAACTGGTTCCCCTAAACCTTAATTATAAAATGGGACTGATAACATTTACCTATGAGATTGTACAAAATAATCAGTGGCTCCCCCATAGTAACTATTTAATAAGTCAGCCTTCTTTTCCTCTGTAGTATTATCATTAGTTCTGATACGTGTGTATCAACAACTTATAAGGATATTAAGTGAACAGTAGAGCTGCTTAGCTCTTCTATTGGAATTGAGACCAGACTCTAACAAGAGTTTGCAAAAGTTGATTGTCTAATTGGCAACCTATCTTATTGTGGGACAAGAATATATGTAGACTCAAAAATAGCAACTTCTTCATAGCTAACAATATAATCAAGGAGGTGGTATTTCAGGAGTGAATGGTCCACGTGCCCTACGGAAACATATGCTGTCAGTTGCCAATGACTGTTTCTTTAAAAGCTTCCTTTCACACAAGGTACCTAAGGTCAAATAGACGAGAACTTCTACCACCACTAGGAGTCCCCAGAGGGACACACTCTGAATGGAAATGTCAGTAAATACTGTCTTTCTTGGGGGGAGAGGGGGCAGCTGTTGGAGGGAGCACCTGCTGAAAGGCCCTTAAGGCTTACAGACAAAAGGCATGTAGATTTTGGTGTTTTCAGTAGGCCATGTTGAAGTTTTAGAACACTCACAAGTATGTCAAAATCCACATTCACGCAAAGTGAAGAGTGCTGGTCAGAGTAGCCATATTGATGATTGCTTCTGAAGGTAAATCTTGCTTAGGAGATTAAAAGAAGCAATTGAGAGATCACTATTACCTAAACTAAGTATGAAATTACATGGTACATAGGTGTTTAAATCATTTCTTATGTCATGTATGACATGCATACTAATTTGGAAACTAATTCTTGATTTAATAACATTCATCTTTTATATCTTATAGGCATTCAGAAGAAATGCACTCACTATGAACACCAACTTCTGCATCTGCCTGATCATATTTAAAGGAACAGAAATGTTTGTAATTAATCTGCCCACTAAATACCAGATCATAGCACTAGGCAGGTGCATGTCTAGATAAAATTTCTTGCAGCTAATTTAAACTTTCTACACACACCAGTAGATAATCTCAATGTAAATAATACATTTCTTCTTGACCCTTTAATGAGTAAGCTAACATGCAGACAAGGATTTTTGCCTTCTATTCTTTATCATGTATGCTTCTGTATACTTTTAGCATTTGTGGATAAACTTAATAAAGCATTTATGAAAATGACACCTTTGGTAAAGCTGTGTATTTTAAAACTCATTAAATCTAATGGTGAGTGGGATTAGGGACCAGTTTTTCTGTCCCCAAATGTGTATTAATAAGATTCTTTTTAAAACTTTAAAAATTTATCTACAAGTTTATTGTGTAGGTCCTATCTCAGGAATTAGTTTTATTACACTCGTTATTTCTATTGTAGAGAATAAATATTTTCAAAGTTTTTAAATTCTTACACCTTTTATAAAATATCAGAATGCATTTTTTAATAGACATTGAAATATGAAGTTGTTTTTAAGCTGAACTACACAGACTACTAAATTTAAAGAAGAGAATTTTCTTACGGGCCAGTATATGAGCCCCTCCAAATAATTTTGAGCATTAGTTTAGACTTCTGTTTCTCTATGGTGGTGGTTTGTATCACCGTGTTTGTGCTGCCACTGAGTAAAGGGGGAGAGGGAACCAGAGAGTGTGCTACAACTTGGGAACACAGTTTTTCTCTGGGGGCTACATGTTACTCCCTGGTAGTATCTTACACAAGATAAGATATTTGTGTAAGATATTACCATGTCATTTAATTCAGTGTATCAAAAATAAAAATATTTGAAAAATCTGAAACAAAATTTAATGAGTTAAGATTGAAAATAACAATTTCCATTTAGAGAAATTTAAGATTCACCCCTTAAAATGAATGAGTTTTTCAAAAACTATTAATTTAAATGACAGATACTAAATGATAGCCCAATTAACTATTAAACCTAATCGCCTTCCCTAATGATTTTATTGGTACTATTTAAACACAATTTTTGAGATAATCTGCTGAATATTCAGAACACTTTGATATGATAGGATATTACCTAAAATATACCACAAAGGATAATTCCTTTGTGTTCTAGCATTGAAAACCTGAGAATGTAAGGCAAAACATACAAAGAAATCTACATTAATAAGGAAATAAAGGGTTAAGAAGTAGATTGGTTTCACACGTAATCCAAGTTATGTAGGTATGTGCTTAATGCTATTAAGTCAGTTACTGTATGTTTGACCTCTTGATATCCTAAGCTTTTGCCTTTCAGAACAGCTGGGTCTGCTAAGAATCAGTTCTCTTCCTTGTAGATCAGATGACTCTCGCTTTATCACCCTTGGAGGCCACACGAAGGACAAAGCAGAAAGATCCACACACAAAACTAATGTTTATATGGGGGTGGGGGACGGATACACTTGGCCCTGATTTTCCAATGAACATACAGAAGAAAGACCAATTGAGACTTGAAACTACTGTGTTACTCCAACCGTTATTTAGTTACATCCTATCCATCTCTTACTCTCTTTCTGTTGAACAGAGAGGATCCTTTGGCTGCCCTGACTTTTGTAAATGTTTCACTCACTTGGTTGTGGTTTATCATTTGGACAGAATGCTACATCGGGGATTTTTTTTCCCCTCTCTAAGGTCTCAAGAGAAAATGACTTCTGTGTGCCTCATATTTGAAACATGAACATACACCCTATTCTCTTCATTTTAAGAAGCAAACCTAAGCTTATTGGCAACACAGAAAACTGCATTTCTCAGAAACAGACCTTCCGTATAAAAAGAACTTCAGAATAACTTAGGAGGGTTCATTTTTGACAGGTATATTAGTGAAGAAAGTGAGAAATAGTATTTTTTATAAAACCTAAACATCTTTATGTTAAAACGTCCCTATAATCCTGGGTGTATCTGACAGAATTGCCTATTTCTGTAATCTTAATTCATCACTGAACATTTTTGGTATTTTGGAACTTAACTTCTCATAGTTCAAAGTGGACTCAAACTGATTTCTAGCTGGTATCAGACATACTTCAGGTCACTGCTGTGATTCTACCTAAAAGCTACAATGGAACTCAGTAAGATTAGATTAAATTACAGAATTTACCTATAAGATACCTTGAATATGGGTGCATTCTATTTTACTGGTTATATTTTTATTTTCAAACAACAACATTTCTGTATTCCAGGTATTCCAAAGTTAGAACTTCACCATCATTGACTGAAATCAACATCCTGTGCTGAACACAAGTATGCTGTTACAAAAAATAAATAAATAGGACCACACCAGCCAGCCCAGATGCTGACATTTGGGCACACTGAATACAGACAGTGACCATGGACAGTGATACTCCTGCTGATTCGGCAGTGATTCAAGGCTGCTTTTCTCTGCCGACCCGCCCTTTGAGTCTTTACGCACATTTACTTTGAGAAAGAAATACTTGTAGTTTTCGCTTTGTCTAAACCCACTCCTTTATCAAACACTTATCTTCTTGCATCAGCCTGTGGCTGTCCATGTCTAAAATGAGATTTTCTTTGTATGTGTATGTGTTTGGCTTGCATTGTTTTAAAATATACCACCATTTATTTAATTTGCTTTAAGGGCTGTCTTATGAAAGAAATATATTTGTTAAAATGTATGTTGATGGGACAGTGATTGTTTTATTTTTATCACAGACTAAAGAAAACACATCCTTACGTGAGAAACTACAACATGGATATAATTATTTTTACTAACTGAATACTAGAGTAAAGATGGGCTTCTGCTAATACAGAGCGAGTATTAACAGGACCAAGTTAACATGAAGCATGGTGAGGCAGTGCTTATGGCACTGGTAACCTCGAACCACGTTATAACGAAAACAGAAGGATGAAATCCTGCATAAGGGCATTTAAGTTCAAACAGTCCTGGAAATTTAGAACCTGGTGCTCATAACAAGACTTTACTCAAACCACTTACATTTAAATTCAGGCAAATTCCCTGTTTAATTGCATTACAGTAAATCAGCCATCTTGAAAATAAATAAAGTTTAACCTCAGCCTTGTTAAAAAAATTCATATTTGCACACGTAATAAGGCATGTTCAAACTTCAAGCAGTTTAAATTGCCTTCTAGGAATGTAAAACATTATCACAAATTTAATACCAGAAATATAAATCCTAAAGAATGAAAACCCCTTACTTGCATTCTACTATAAAATGTAAAGAAAACTACATTTAAATATCGAAATTTAGTCATTTGCTTTAAAAAGAAGGGGCTAAATTCTCCGACTAAACTCAGTGTATTTGTAGATATTTTTAAATTATATTTTATTGATTACGCTATTACAGTTGTCCTGACTTTTTCCCCTTTGCCACCGCTACCCAGCATCCCCCACTCCCTGAAGCAATCCCCACATCCTTGTTCATGTCCATGGGTCATGCATGTAAGTTCTTTGGTACTCCCTTTCCTGTACTGTGCTTTACATCCCATGGCTATTCTGTAACTTCCTATTTGTACTTTTTAATCCCCTCACTTCTCACCCATTCTCCCACACCACCTCCCCCCACCGCTGTATCTTTAACCTTTGGCATGTTAATTATGATGTGTCTTGAAGTGGGTCTCTCTGCATCTATCCTGCTTGGGGCTCTTCATGCTTTCTGGACTTGCATGTCTGTTTTCTTCACCAAATCAGGGAAGCTTTCTTTCATTATTTTTTCAAATAGATTTCCAGTTTCTTGATGTTTCTCTTCTCCTTCTGGCACCCCTATGGAGTGAATGTTGGATTGCTTAAAGTTGTCCCAAAGGCTATTTATCCTCTTTTTTTTTCTTCTTCTTCTTTTTTCTTCTTATTGTTCTGATTGGCTGTTTTTTGGTTCCTTATGTTCCAAATCATTGATTTGATTCTCAGCTTCATCCACTCTACTGTTGTTTCCCTGTAAATTGTTCTTATTTCAATTAGAGTACCCTTCGTTACTAACTGGATCTCTTCTATGCAGTTAAGGTCCTCACTAAGTTCCTTGAGCATCCGTATAACCAGTGTTTTGAACTCTGCATCTGATAAGATTGCTTATCTCCATTTCATTTAGCTCTTTTTCTGGAATTTTGATCTATTCTTTCATTTGGGCTATGTTTGTATCCTTGTTTTGGCAGCTCCCCCGTGTTTGTTTCTATGTATTAGGTAGAGCTGCTTTGACTCCATGTCTTAGTAGTGTGGCCTAATGTAGCAAATGTCCTGTAGGGTCCAGTGGCACAGCCTCCCCTATCACCCAAGCTGGGTATTCGAGGTGCACCCTTCGTGTGGGCTGAGTACACCCACCTCTTGTAGTACAGCATTGGCTGTTGTTGGCAGGTCAATGGGAGGGATTTACCCAGGCCAGTCAGCTACAAGGACTGTCTATGACCACTTACCATCTACCTCTGCCCTATGTGGACAATCAGCTATGCAGGGGCTCCAAAGTGGTCTGTAGCTGTCCACTGAGTACCCTGGCCCTGGGTTTTTCCAGGTGGTGCAGGCCAAGGTCAGCCACCATATGTGTTTTGCCTGGGGCCACCCTTCCTGAGCTGTAAAACAATCTGAGATGACTGCTACTTGTGCAGGGCTTGGAGATTCCTGGGCAAAGCCAAGCTGTGAATCTAGGCTGGCTGCTGCTGGTGCCAGGCCTGGCGCCACACTGAGGCCAGATGTTACTGGGTTGAGAGGATTTAGGAAGTTGTGAAGCATGACCCGAGACCAGCTATTCGTATGGAAAAGCTGCTTAGGTGGGCCTGTAAGTTGGCTGGGGTGGATTCTTCCTTAGTGAATTTTCCTCCCTATAATTACATAATTCTCAAAATGATCATTTTATTTATACGTAGCAAAAAATTCACAAAACCTTTTAGCACTGTTAACATTTTCACATTTGGGGATATAGCTAGTTGACTTTCTTCTGATTTCTTCCACTTTTGGAATTCCACATGATTACAATGTTAAAGTACACCAGGAAGAACATGAATTTCAGGCAGGACACAAAGCACACCAATACAGAAAATAAGTCTGGGTATTTCGGAGGAGGATCCAGCGTTACAGTCATCAGTGTCAGAAGGACCATTGTGATTACTGACATAAGAAACTGTAAGGAGAAAAAAGAAGTATTATTCAGTGACATAAGTTAAATGTCGTAGTCACTGATTATGGCTGTAAGTCTGCAGAATTGAAGGGGAGGCTCGGGGGGTACCATCTCTTCATGGTGGACCTCAACTTAGGCTGCAAGTTAGATCAACTGGGATTAAATATCTCAATGCCCACACCACACCCAAAACCAGTTAAATCAGAGTTTCTGGGGTAGGCCTCAGATTTTTTCAAATTTAAGTGATTCCCATGTATAGCAAAAGCCTGAGAACACCTGTCTTGTACTTCATACCCCTAGGCACTGAAGAAAGTTTTCTGGAACAGGTAATGTTGCTAGTCAGGGTTAAATTCACAGCATGCTCCAGGACCCCAGGTCCCTACAGGATATAAAATTCTAAGCTAATCTAAGAACCCATTTATGGAAAAGTTATCCATGGCAAATGGAAAATTATATTTCATGCTCACTACGCTCTCAATGAGCTAGTGCTGTAGTAAGCATGGTGATGCATGTGCAAGAAAATGTCCTCTGGCCTCAGAGAGTTTTCAATTTAATTAGGGGAATACATGAACTAGTTAAATAAAATCACAAGGTCACATTTTATTAAATGCAAAAATGAGGAGTAAAAGTGACTGCATTCACTAGAATTATGTCAGGTTTCTCCTCCAGACCAGTGCCCTGTACGATAGAACTTCTGCAACGATGGGAATGTCTGCGTACCCCAAACAGGTAGGTGCTAACCACGTGTGACTACTGAGCATTTGAAATGTGCCTGCTGCAAATGGGGAGCTAAAATTTGTATTGTATTTAATTTTGCTAAGTTCAAATTTCTATATGTGTTTAGTGGCTACTGTATTGGATAGTGTAGCTCTATACTATGAGCTCCTTTAAGACAAGGACCAGCCAGCTCTTATTTTATCCCTACCATAGCACATAAGTACACAAAAGCTGCTTAAGTGAATGTGGAAAGCAAGCAGTAAGGAATAGTAGTGACTTTCATGAAGGAGGTGAGATGTAAACAGAACCCTAAAAGATGCTTTCATGGCTGTACTATGAGCAGAGAGTAATGCAGTGATCATTCCAGAGGGAAGAGTGGGATGGATGGGAGCCAAAAAGCCTTGCAAATGGGTATAAATAGGCTACAAGTATTCTTCAAAGTAAAAATACCTGAGTCAGCCTTGTGGGGAGTGAAAATTTCTGAATGAAATCATCAAATTAAACTCAAGAAATATGGGACTGATTGAAATATGGTACTATGAACTTGAATCAGTATTAAAATACATGCTAAAATTCCTCCCATTTTTAAATAAACTCACTCTATTATACTCGTTGTCTGCTTCTATTTATAGCAAAGATTCCCAAAAGAACTGGCTATAACTTGGTGCGTCCAATTCTTCCATTCATTAGTGAACCCACCAATTAGGCTTTCACCCCAACCACTCTAATCAAACCGCCCTGATCAAAGACCCACAACAACCTCCACTGTACTAAATCCAGTGGTCAATTATTATTGCCTCATATGATCTCCCAGCAGCGTCCGAAATAGCACAACACTCCCATATCCTTGAAGCACTTGGCTTCCATGACACCATATTCCTGGTGTCTCCCCATCTCACTAGTTAACCCTTCTCAGCAGCTTTGCGCGTTCCTTATGTCCCCTATCTCTATGCACTGTCCTATCCCACAGCTCAGGACTTGGTCTTGTTAATCTATACTCACGCCTTTGGTGAGCTCATTCAGTGACATGTCTAATTATTATATGCCCAAGACTCAGATTACTGTCTCCAGTCTAGACCTTTCCCCTAAATTCCAGATGCATATATCCAAATGCTCCTTAATATCTCCATTTAGTTATCTATTCGGCATCTGAAACTAAAAACACGCAAAAGCTATCTTCAATGAGATTAACAGCTGACTTCTTGGAAGCTGCAAGGCACTGGGATGGATGACATTCAAATTGCTCGAAAAAAAAAAGACAAACCTGTTTCTAACAAAAGTACCCTCCCAAAATTAAAGAGAAGTTAACATAAAGCAAAGTCAATACATTTAAAAATACTGAAATAATACAGAGTATGTTCTCCAAACACATCAAAATTAAATTAGAATACAAAAACAGGAAGAAATATGGCAATCCCCAAATATTTGGCAAAAATAAATTTCTATTTTTTTTAAGATTTTATTTATTTATTTTTAGAGAGAGGGGAAGAGAGGGAGAGAAATGTCATTGTGTGGTTGCCTCTCATGTACCCACTACTGGGGACCAGACCTGCAACCCAGGTGTGTGCCCTGACTGGGAATCAAACCAACGACCCTTTGCTTTGCAGTCTGGCGCTCAATCCACTGACCACGCCAGCCAGAGCTGGAAACAACAAATTCCTTAACAATTTATGAGCCAAAGAATAAATCACAATGAAAATGGACTATAGTTTTAACTAAATACAACATGTTTGTCAAAATATATGGAATGCTACTTAAACATGGCACCGAAGGGAATTTATGGATTTGAATTCCTATGTAAAAATGGAAGATGTCCTCAAATCAATCACCTGACCTTTAAAAAACTAGATGAAGAGTAAGCCAAACCCAAAACAAGCAAAAGAAATAATAAAAGTAGAACCAAAATCAATGAAATAAATACACCAGAGAAAGAGAAATACCATATGATTTCACTCATACGTGGAATCTAATGAACTGAACTAACAAGTAAAATAGAGAGAGAGACTCAGAGAGAGCAGGATGACAGCTATGGGGGTGGAGGGGTTGAGCAAAAAGGAAAAAGGACTCATAGACACGGACAACAGTGTGGTGATTATGGGGGGAGGGAGCATACAAGGACTAAATGGTAAATACAATTAAAAATTATTAAATAAAAAAATACCAAAAAAAATAGAGAAAATCAGTGAACAGTAGTTGGTTCTGTAAAAAGATCAATGAAACCAACAAACCAGTTAGACTGACCAAGGGAAAAAAAGAGAAGATACAAATTCCCAAAATCAAGAGTGAAAAACAGTCACCACTCCTTACCAGACATGAAAATAAAAACGAATGATACAGGACTATTATGAACAACTGTAAGCCAACAAACTAGGTAACAGATGAAGTGGACAAATTTTTAGAAACACCACTATAACTGTCTCAAGAAATACAGAAAGTCTAAATAGACCTATAACAAGAGATTGAATTAATCATTTTTGAAGTCCCACAAAGGCAGGCCCAGGCACAGATGGCTTCACTAGTGAGTTATATCAAATGTTTATGAAGAATTAATACAAGTGCTTCATAAACTCTTCCAAAAAGTAGAAGTGGAACACTGCCTAGGTCAGTCCATTTGGCAGGTATTGGTATCAACCCTGACACCGAAACCAGAAAAAAACATCACAGGAAAAGAAAACTACACATCCATATCCTTTATGAATATAGAGGCAAAAGTCTACAAAATACTGGCAAACCCCAACAAGTGGCATATAAAAACGATTGTACATCATGATCAAGGGGGACTTATCCCAAGAATGCAAGGTTAGTTCCACATACAAAACAATGTAACATACCACATAATAAAGGGGAAAAGTCACATGACCATATTATTAAATACACAAAAAGCATGACAACATCCAATAGCTTTTTATGCTAATAAATAAATAACTAAACAAATAAACTAGGAATAGAAGAACTTCCTTACCAAATAAAGGCCATCAATTAAAAAGCGCACAGCTAACATAGTTAAGGTGAAAGACTGGATGCTTTCCCCCTAAAATCAGGAAGAAGAAATGTCTACTCTTGTCGTTTGTTGTATTCAACGTTGTACCAGAGATTCTAGCCAGGGCAATTAGGCAAGATGTTAAGAATCAAATAGCAGCCCTGACTGGTGTGGCTCAGCTGGCATCATCCCACAAAGCAAAAAGTCACCAATTCGATTCCTGATCAGAGCACATGCCTGGGTTGCAGGCCTGGTCCCTGGTTGGGACACATGCGAGAGGCAGCCGCCCCCATCAATGTATCTGTTTCTCTCACATACATGTTTCTCTTACACATTGATGTTTCTCCCCTCTTTCTCCCTCCCTCCCCCCGTCTGAAAATAATAAAATCTTTAAAAAAAAAAAAACACGAACTATAATACAAAGCTACAGTAATCAAGACAATGTGGTAACAACATTAGCTAAGTACCATTCCTTAAAAACTGAACAACTTACCAAATGTCGTATAATTCTGGGAAGAAATGTAAAACATGGAAGATATTTCCTCACAGAAATGGAAAAAGATTTCAGGTGTAGTTCTTCTTCTGAAGTCTTTTCAAAAATTGAAAAGGAAGTTGCACAAGCTATAAAAAATGCCATCATTGTTACAACTGTGGGCATTAGAAGGTCATCCTTCAATAGAAGAGGGAGCATACTGTAAGGGAAATAGAAACCATAACCACTTTGTAAAAATGTTTTAAATGAGTTTATAAGAACTATACTGAAAATATTGTATGGACATTGGTTTGACTCACCTAAATGTTGACACAAGTAAAAACCAGGTAGACATAAAAGGAATTTCACTTAAAACTAAGCAGACAGGTCTAAAATAATAAAGAAAAAATACTTTAATCTTACAGAATATAATTTCAACTCTTGTAAAAAATATATAAACACTTTTATGTCTTATTTTCAGGGCAGCTAAAAAACAAAACTACAAACAGTCAGCAAGGTCTTCATGTGACTACTGATTCATTTTTTTTATAACTATCAATCCAAGCTAAATGAGTCTAAACACAGAGAAGGTGTCACTACTTAGGATAACTGGAAAGGTGCTCCTCCAGAATTCAGTCCACCAACGGAATATTTTTTCTCTGTCAGACAAACACTGGCTTTACAGAAAGATCAGATAAGCAGATCTAAACAGAGAGAGAGAGCCGCTTCATGCATTTCATCATACTTGGTGCACATGAAGTGAGTTCCCAGTAAAGTGGTTTTCAAGCTGCTTTTTATGACCCTCCATGTTACACAGTCCTCAGCTAAGAAAAACTAAAGTTGAAACAGAGGATCATCCTCTGCCACTGAAGAGAGGACAACAGAGGCAAAGAACTATAAAGGGAATAAGGTGATGATGGTAGAATAAACAAAAAACAAACAGGAAGAGGCTACACAAAAAGAGCAATAGTGTAGGAACAGAAAGTGTAACGCCAATAAATGGAGCCACTGACTTTACCAAACAGCTGTTTAGGGTCGTAAGTGCAAACTGTGACTTTACCACCAACCCCTAGTCCCTTTACCTTCTAGGTTCAACTGTGGCAATGATGCTCAAGAAGGGGGCTGGCGAGAAGACCTAGTCTCATCTCTGCCACTTACTGTGTGTGCTTGAATAAATGATTAATTTAACCTTTTTTCTTATGTGTAATTGAAATGATAATAATATTTTGTATTGTTAAGTAGTTGAAAAAACTCTTACAAGTATTATCTAGTAATTGGGGCCTAAGAGCTAATCTGAATGGTCAGATTAGAGGTTGCCTTTCTATGGGCCAGAAATTCTAGGGAAAATACACATGTTTGAAAGCAACACCTCTCCACAGTTCTATCCCCTGGCACCAGGGATTTGCGTACAGTCAGCCTAGCCTCATGTAACAGTGGCAGCTCAGGTTCAGACTTGGAAAGATGAAATCAAGCTGTCCTCCCAGACTGCAATAACAGGAGACTGTTTTGTTCAGAGCAAAGCAGCCTTCCACATAGGCCAGCCCACCTTTCTGTAAAGCTATGCACTGAGGTTTTAGTCCGAAGCTCTCTACCTTCCATTTGTCATTGGTCACTGTACATTATCTTCTAAAGGAACCCAGCAAATACGGTGAGGGATATAATGGCTGTGGGTTGGGATTCAAGTATTCCAATGTGTTCTGGGTAAATACTGAATACTCTTTGAATATTGGGATAATATATCCCTAACTGTCACACAATTTCTGTAAAAACCAAGAAAAAAAATTTAATGCTCCTAAAACAAAGTAGTTTGGTTAGAGATTGCAAATGGGGTATAACCAAAGTTCTGACAAAACAAACAGGAGGCAACATATGAAAGCCACTAAAGAGGCGACCGGAGAGAGAAGGCGGCTGTTGAACAGATATGGAAATGAAAAAGGCAAACAGGACAAACACTCCAATCTGAGGAAAGCCTCTTTGGAAGACATATTTTTTATTAGTATATAGAAAATATATGAAGAGACAGGCCCTGGCTGGTGTGGCTCAGTGGACTGAGTGCCAGCCTGCCAGCCAAAGGGTCGCAGGTTCAAGTCCCAGTCAGGGCACATGCCAGGGTTGGGAGTCAGTAAAGGGCGCATGAGAGGCAACCACACATTGATGTTTCTCTCCCTCTCTTTCTCCATCCCTTCCCCTCTCCCTAAAAATAAATAAATAAAATCTTTTAAAAAAGAAAATATATGAAGAAACAGGAAGAAATAAGTATGTCAGTAATAATTCTATGAAATATTTTCAGCTTAAACTATTAAGAAGTAAAATTGTAAGATCATTCTGAAAAAAAATTGACAAATAATTTTATTCAACTATGTAACATTTGTGTAGTTGTTTTACACTTAGGTAATTTTATGTAAGTAATAAATTCATTTATATATTATAAACACATAATAAATAAATAAATAAAACACTAGAAACATTTTTACTTACAATGATACCAAGAGAATGGACTTTTCATGTACGTGGAAAGAAAATAAAAAGAATGATAGTGCACAGGTAACCTTTAAGAAAAATGGGAAAAAAGAGAAAAATGAGATAAAACAACTTATAAAATATGATAGCAATTTAATTATGAATCTGAGTAAAAATAACTTCAACTACAGCTTTAAAGTTTAATGTATCTTCTATCTAGAAGGAAAATATATACACAATGTTAATATGCATAATATTTTATTCAAATATATAATCAAAATATTTTTGAAAAAACTGATTACACTATATTGAACCATCTAAAATAAACTCATTGATACTGTAATGAATAACAAAACTACTAAATTCTTCAGACATGATAATTATACCTTCATCCTCCCTTATACTCTGACAATTTAAATTAAAAAGCATGAAGGACAAGAAGGTCAAAATCTGAAACTGGCAAAACAAATCTATTTCAATGTTTTTAAATCATGCATTTCAACAAAATATATTAAATGTTTTATAGTCATTTCATTTATATACGTATGATTTCACTGATATGTGGAACATAAAACAAAAAGTAACAAACTAACAAAACAAACTCATAGATAACAGACAACAAACAGAATGGGAGTCACCAGAGGGGACAGGGGCTGGGAGGAGGGTGACCTGGGTAAAGGGGGTCAAGTATATGGTGACGGAAGGAAATTAGACTTTGGGTGGCGACCATGCAATAGAGTACACAAATGCTGAACTATAATCTCTACCCCTGAGAATTATATAATGTTATTACTCAATGTTACCCCAACAAATTTAATTTTAAAAGAAAAAAAAAGAAATGAAACATGCACTTTAATAAACTATAATCATTTGTTATTTGGGGTTTTAAGTAAAAAATTACTTAGATCCATTTCCAGAAGTTTATATTCTGAATATTAGATATCTATCTATAGCCACATCCAATCTGGTTGTTTGAGCAAAAAACGGGGGTCACTACCCTGACCCTGCTACACACCCAATCCGTCAGCAGATCCTCTACACCAGCTCCTAAACACAGACCACCCACGTCTCTCCACTCCCTCTGCTGAGCCCGCCTCCTTTCCTGGCCTGCTGCAATAACCTAATCAGTAACACTCGGGCCTCCCTCCAATCTCCAATCCATCTCCGCCCTGCCACCACGTCAGATCACGTAAATTGTTTCAATTTCGTCAGCTACTTCACTTAGAACAAACTCCACACTCCTGCATTTTCGGGGTCCTGCCTTCCTCTTCCAGTCTATACTGTTCCCCTCGCTCCACACCAGCCCTTCACACCTGTGCCCTTATGCCTCAAACGTGCCAAATGTGTTCCTGCCTTAAGGAAAAAGTTCTTTTTATCAAGTCAGAGACCAGATCTCCCTGTCATTGGCTCTTTCTGGCCGGCCATTCTGGTCTAGGCTCAACTGTCACTTCTCTCGAAAGGCCTGCCCTTCCTCAGTCTGGAGTAGTGCCCCCTCACCATGGCCCACCAGCATTCTTTGCACACAGCACTGCTTCCTTCGCAGCCTTCGTTACTCCCAGGTATTCTGTTGTTCACTCACGCGTTTTGTTCACCGTCATTCTGCCACTAGCATAAAAGGCCCCGATTAAGAGAGCAGAAACGTTAACTGCCATTCACTTACATGCTGGTGCCTAGAAAAGGACCTAGCACGTTAGAGAGCACTCAATAAACACTACTTGAGTATATTAAATGTAAATCACTTTGCTGCTGTAAATAACTAGTATTCATACTATCCATTACCTCAATTATAGACTTATCTTGAGAATGGAACTGAGGATAATAGAATCTTCATTGAAAGGCAAATACTTCAGTGAAAATGAGAAATGTTTTTAAAGCTTTCAGAAGTATTCAACAAGAATAGAAAATATCACCAACAAAAACAGAATAACAAAAGTCATTAATATATGTCTTTTTTAGTTTTTTAAGCACAATGGCTTGTATTAAAACATGGCAAATAGAATAAAATTGGGGAACTCAGAGAAAGAAAATGTTTTTTTCTGGCTTTTAATCCCTAAAAGTAAATCATCTCTAGCACTGCCACAGTTACTCAAACTCTGAAATTCCATTCCATTATCTTAGAAATATACCTTTATTTAGTATGCTATTTCCTAGAAAAATAGCATAGTCTTGTGTAAGCTTGCCAGTATTTCAAGTTAGGCCTACTGAAGACATCAGAGCGTTACTAACCATATCCCTCCTGTTCTACGAGTCCTACAGAATATTAACTATAAATGACCGTGTACTCAGAGTTCATTCACAGAATGAAACAACAGGAATCGTCAATAAAAAGTTAATCGAAAAGAGAGGAAGAACATGAAGCTACCTTTTTTACATTGTGGCACTCGTGCACTTTTGAAACATTTCACTGGTACGCTATGTTCTGGCCTGCTTTTAGAGTGCAATGTATGTAGGTGGCAGTCCCAGAATTGAAACCCTACTTTCTAAAATGTCCCCTTATAAAGTCCACTGACTTACTGTTTACATACAACAAATTCTCATGACATATTAAAAGATAGTTTCCAAATGCCATTTTATGAGCCAAGGCACGCAGGGGCAAAATTGTCAGTACCATGGGAATATAACCTGGAGGAATTTGTAAATGCACTCAAAGGATCCCTAAAGTATAGGAAATGGAACCAAAGCATCTTCAAACTGGCACAAATCATCTTCCTAAAACAGAAATCTGTCCCCTCCCCTGCTTAAAAATCGTTTTTTAACTCCTTTCACACAAATCCAGCTCCAACTTACTCAACACGATATTCAAGCTCTTACACAATTTGATCCTTTTTTAAAAGATTTTATTTATTTAGAAGCTGGGGATCAGAGGGAGAGAAACATCAATGTGTGAGAGATACATCATTTGGCTGCCCCTTGCATACCCTCAACTGGGCACCTGGCCCGCAACCCAGGCATGTGCAGTTGCGAACTGGTGGCCTTTTGATTTGCAGGCTGGCATTCAATCCACTGAGCCACACCAGCCAGGGTATGGGGGTTTTTTGACACTTATCTCTCACTATATCCTGTCTTCAACACACATACACGTCACACAAATTTCATTATTCAATAGCTTCCTAGAGCATTCCCTATCGTTTCTCACTTCTGTACCTTCAAACTCTTCTCCTGTCTTGAATTCTCTTCTGCTATATAACCTTCTGTTCCAAATCTTACCCACCGTTCACAATTCGGCTCCAATCCCACTTGCTCTAAAAGGCTGTCTAACATCTGCACCCTAAGCATTTAATATCTCCTTTTCCCGCACAATCATGGCACCTAATTTGTACCGAATAGAACTTAATGCCATCTACTTCAGCACAAAATTATTTCAGCATATGTCTGCCACATTGTTTTCTTCTTTGTAGTCCCTCATTGACTAATACAAAGCAGAACTTAAATAACTGTTGAATGAAACTGAAAGATTCTAATTGCTCAGCCTAGTGCCCAACACAGCACCTAAGTATGTCAGACACTCAACAAATGTTCATCAAATAAATGAACGTCCCAATCCAAGAAAGCTGTTCAAAGCAAGGAAATAATTATCTCTATTTTTAAAAGATCAGTTGCAGCAAGAATTAAGTATTTAAAGTAATGAGAAACTTACCAGAGTAAATCTGAATGCTTTGGGACAGGGCTGGAGTGTTAATTTTATACATGCAGGAAGCAGGCTCAAAAATGTAAAACAAAAGCTAAAAAATGAATTTAAAAATATTTGTTATCTTTGTAGAGTAAGGATCACATTACTTATCAACTTAAATTGCTTTCAAATTAAAGTTTATTTTTATTTTTTAAATTTAAGACTAAATAACATTTCAGTAAAATCCACACATTGAAACATGTACACTCTTTAATATATACATGATTATATAATACAGAACATTATAGTTTTAAATGTTGCTTATGTTATTTTACTAGTTAGTATCATTTCTAGAAAAGATACAAAGATAGACAGCTAAACGTCAATTATCAAACACTCAAAATAAGAAAACATAACCAGGTAAAAAGAGACAATGCTACATTTGTAATGGAAACATTCGTTAAATGTACTCATTAGATAATCTCTCTGGCACTAGCCGATGTGGCTTGGTTGGAACGTCATCCTATAAACTGAAAGGCTGCGGGTTGGGCTCCTAGTCATAGAACATGCCTGGATTGTGGGTTCAGTTCCCAGTCAGGACAATTCCAAGAGGCAACTGATCGATGTTTCTTTCTCACATCAATATTTCTCTCCTTCTCTCCCTCCCTCCCTTCCCCTCTCTCTAAAATCAATAAGGCTGTCTTCAGGTGAGGATATAAGTAAATATAAATAAATAAATAAATAAGCAAGCAAGCTCTCTCTCTCTTTCTCTCTCTCTGGCCCTCATTTCACAAAGTTGATTATCTGATTTTTAAGCCCATGGAAAATAAAAAAATAACAAGTGAGAAAGGGAGCGGGAAGCTGCTAGAACTTGTCCTAGGGATGGCTGGTGGGCAGGGGGAAAAAGAACTCAATGAGCAGAGCCATCTGGAGCCATGAAGTACTGTGGCAATCAGCCCTTGAAAGCCCTGGAAACAAGGATTGTAACACAGCACAGTAACGGATTTTCCCACTTGTGATGGCTTCCTGGTGTGTCAACTTGGCCAGGCTGAACTAGAGTCCTTGTTACATGGGCTACCAGGGATATTCTTGAAAGAACTCAAGGACAGGGAGGCAGCACCCATTTTGTAGCACGCACCTCACCTGCACCCAGTTACGCAAACACTTAATCTTGGTGGTGCTTGGAGATTTCGCAGATCTAATAAAAGTCCCCCTTCCGTTGATTTTTAGTTAATCTATAAGAAGATAGTCGAGGGTGCGCCTGACTCAATCAGTTGGAAACCCTTTGAAAGGGCTTGCTCCTTCCCTAAGCTCAGAGATCCTTAACAGCAGCTGGGTCTGAATCACACTCCTCCTTCCCCTTAAATGTACCTTCCTGATGTCTTGTGGACTTCCAGTTTGCTTAGCCAGCCCCCGCAACCGTACAAGCTATTTCCTCACAGCAAACTCACACATGCGGGGACACACACAGACCTCCTACTCACTCTCCTTCTCTAGGTGAACCCTGCCCTGCGCACCACCGAAAATCACGACTCTTCAGCGCGATGCTCAGTCATGTTGAGCACATGCTCTGTTTAAGGGAGAGGCAAGTAGGTACAACCCAGGAAGATTTTCACATAAAGCATTTCACATAAAAGAGTGTTGCATAGAGGGGTTGTATTACATTATGTTGAAAATTCCCTAACAATGCCAGGTAGATGAGGTATTACCATAACACTTTTAGAGAAAAGCATATAAAACACTATATACAAACTTTGTGTTTCTTACCTGATTATTATCTGGGTGTGATGTGACAAAATATCCTTGATCTTCAGAAAGACACTTAAGCTGCACCAGAGGTTGGCTACTTTATCCTTAAAAGAGAGGTCTTAGTTTTACATTCTCATATAATTGAAAGAAATAAACTCCACAAAGTACAGCCCATAATCTCTAAATAAACTTTGTTCACAATTTTGTAACTCAGTTGATTAAACTTTCCAAGTAGTGCACACATACACACACAGGCTAGCATTTTCATTTTTTTGCAATGGGAGTTGATCTAAATCACTAGCCAACCATAATCTGGATGTTCCCAAGAAGTACTTACTGTTTCTCAAAGGACAGCACACTATCCCTAAATAATCAAGTTATTCATCTTTAGAAGTTTTTCTAGAAATATTTTGTTTTCCTAACTTTTAAAACACATATTATGTGACCTGTTTTATCACACATCTGAAATTATCTAATATAACTCCTAGCTACTAGCAATGACAAGAGTTAATTGCTAATATGTCAAGAAGTTTAAAGACGTTAACAGTTGTGCCAGGATCACTCTCAAAATTAAATTTGTAACTGCAGTTCTCTGTTCATGAAACCCGTCCTCTACACAGCTGCTTGACTCGCAGCTGTGCAGGCCCAACATCAAGAAAGCAGCTATCACTGGCCAGCTGGACCACCCCACTTCCCCCGGTCGGATCAGAGAAAATGCTCTTCAGATTCTGAGAGCAAGTGAATGGAGGGGCCAGCAACACCATCAAACAATTATATGATACTCATAACTATCCTGAGAAACACCATTTTTGAAATGGAAGGCAAGGCGAATAACCAGGAAGCTCACATAGAGAATTAAACTTTGTGTGTGTTAAGGTTAGAAAAATACAAAGTTAGGAGCACGATTTTCCAAGTTCAAATCACAGCTTTGCCACACACTAACTATACGACCTCAGTTTTCTGGCACGTACAGTGGGCCTAACAGCTACCCTGGAGCCACTGTAAGGACCACGTAAAATCACACGTGAGCTGGCTGGCACCTGGTAAGCGGTGAAGTGACAGTGATGATTATGAGCAGCAGCAGCGCCTCCACTGACGTGCGTACGAGCCGCACGCTCCCCCCATCCCTTCACAAAACCCAGCTCTTGCTCTCTTTCAAGCGGCTGCTCCCGTCCTCTCACAGATCCAGTTTACATATTCAAAAAACAGAAAGATGCGTACACTTTGCTAATTCTTTTTAAAAGAAATGTTTATTCGAAAGCAAATTATCTATAAATATGCTGTCTCTGTCCTACTTTATTAAAAGGCCTTTTTGTTTCAGAAAAATGGTTTGTTTAATATAATTACTAAATCTAAATCATCAAATTATCCATGTAATAAAAGTTTAACAAGAGTGATTAAGCTAGTGTTAAATGAAATGAAAGCTTCTCATTAATAATTACTATGGGTGAAGGTTATATTTATATATCTCATAAGGAATTATGAGATCTGAAGGAAACATGATTATTAGTTTAATAAATAATTTCCTAAGCCCAAAAAGGGAATATAAACCATTTTTTAATACATTTATTGATTTTAGAGAAAGAGGAAGGGGGGAAAGAAAGAGACATCAATTAGTTTTTCCACTTATTTATGCATTTATTGGTTGCTTCATGTACGTGCCCTGACTGGGGATTGAACCCACAACCTTAGCACATTGGGATGACGTTCTAACCAAAAGAGGTACCGAGCCAGGGCTGTAGCTGCAACTTCTCATACTGTCTTTCATTATGAACCCGGTTTCATTAGAAAAAAATATATAATTGAATTAGAGATTTCATGATGGTATAAATATTACATATGCATGTAATTCCAGCTGAACATGCCAGCTGAGCTAGAGATTATAAACTGGATTAAATCGTTGGCAAGGAATGACTGCAAGAAGAGAGGAGCTAAAGTTACTGTTCCCTGTGTGTCTTCTACAGGAAATCCCAGAGGTCACAGAAAAGGTAGCAGAAAGGGGTGAGAGGAGAGTTTTTAAACATGCCTCAAATAATCCACGATCAACTGGGAAGAGCCTTCTTAGAACCTGCAGGGTTAGTTCCTTTTCTGAAAAGAACGGCAGCCAGCAGAGAATGAAGGAAGCCACAACAGTACCAGCCAGCTTAACCAGCAATACAAACCTAGAACAAAAACAAAGGCAACCAATAAGACGAGGAGAGGTTAATACTTCGGAGAAATCAATCACAGTCTCACTAAATATAGCAAATGCAAATGTAGAGTAATGATAAATCTATGTGGATACAGGTTTAAGATAGGAGTCTACTCAAATCAGAGTGAAGAAATCCAAAACCATTAAGGCGTGCGCTTCTCCAACAAAAGAACTATCACCATCCTAATTAACGTTTAACTTGGATGCCACTCCTATGCAGCCGTGAAGACAAATGTCAAATCAGGATGCGTTTCTAATTAGAATATAATCTAACATGCTTTTAAATGGATGAAATCCTACAGCAGTGCCCTGACAAGCCAACCCACGTTACCTCCAGTAAGTGTACATTGATCAAAATATTTTTCTAGTTAGAAAAATTTAAAATAACAAAGCACATGACTTAATCCTCTTCCCACTCACCTCTTAGCCAACACATTAAGAAGAAATCACCAAAAGGTAAAGCGAAAGACCACCTTCCTCCGGGTAGGTGTGCCAAATAAATTCTCTGAAGTAATTGTTAAAATTCTGGTACTTAAAAGCCACTCACCCTTTTCCTTTCAGACCTTTTTTAAAACACTTGCCAAGTAAAAAGCAAAAAAATGGCAAGGAGTGGTAAAGTTCCATCTGTTTATAGTTTAGAGCTAAGCAAAATGCCAGTGATCCCAGCAGGTCCCAGTGACAAGAGACTCCAAGAATGCCCCACAAGGCAAAGCCAAGACTCACAGAATTGTACCTGTTCATGGGTCAAGGAAATTGTCTCCATAATTAGAAGAGGCAGATCTTGCATTTATAGTGTATTTTTTACACAACTTTAAAATACTATTTCATGAAAGCTATTTCTAAATAGAAATTGAAAGTATTTAAGTGGTAAACATTTGAAATTATAAATGGCCTCAAATATATTAAAGCTACTGTTTTTTAAATATATTTTATTGATTATGCTATTAGTTTTTCCAATTTTCCTCTTTACCCCCCTCCACCCTGCACCCCGCAACCCTCCAGCATTCCCCCCCGTAGCTCATGTCCATGGATTGTACACATAAGTTCTTTGAATTCTGTTTCCTATACCATTCTCAACCTCTCCCCATCCACTTCATGCCTACCAACTATGCTTTTTATTTCCTGTACCTTTCCCCCACTCTTTCCCCCTCCCCACTGAAAACTCTCCACGTGACCTCCATTTCTGATTCTGTTCCTTTCTAGTTGTTTGCTTAGTTTTTGTTTTCATTGTTTTTTTCTTTTTTTAGGTTCCATTGTTTATAGTTGTAAATTTTTTTGTCATTTTACTGTTTATAGTTTTTGATCTTCAATATCTTAGATAAGTCCCTGTAACATTTCATATAATAAGGGCTTGGTGATGATGAACTCTTTAACTTGACCTTAGCTGGGAAGCACTTTATCTTCCCTTCCATTCTAAATGGCAGCTTTGCTGGATAGAGTAATCTTAGATGTACGTCCTTGCCTTTTGTGACTTCAAATACCTTTCCCAGCCCCTTCTTGCCTGCAAGGTTTCTTTTGAGAAATCAGCTGATAGTCTAATGGGAACTCTTTTGTAGGTAACTCTCCTTTCCTCTTGCTGCTTTTAAGATTCTCTTCTTATCTTTAATCTTGGGTAACTCAATGATGATGTGCCTTGGTGTATTCCCCTTTGGGTCCAACTTCTTTGGGACTCTCTGAACTTCCTGGACTTCCTAGAAGTCTATTTCCTTTGCAGATTGGGGAAGTTTTCCTTCATTATTTGTTCAAATAAGTTTTCAACTTCTTGCTCTTGTTCTTCTCCTCCTAGCACCCCTATAATTTGGATATTGGAACTTTTAAAGTTGTCCCAGAGGTTCCTAAGCCTCTCCTCATTTTTTTGAATTCTTGTTTCTTCATTCTGTCCCGGTTGGATGTTTATTTCTTTCTTTTGTTCCAAATCGTTGATTTGAGCCCTGGTTTCCTTCCTGTGACCGTTGGTTCCCTGAATGTTTTGCTTTATTTCACTTTGGGTGGGCTTCATTTGTTCTTTCATTTTTCAACCAAGCTCAATCACTTCTGTAAGCATCTTGATTACTAGGGTTTTGAACTCTCCATCAGATAGGTTGGCTATCTCCTCACAGCTTAGCTCTTTTTCTGGATCTTTGCTGTGTTTTTTCATTTGGGCCATATTTTTTGTCTTGTGGCACCTGATAAGTTGTATGGGGGCGGGGCCTCAGGTATTCACTGGGCAGGGCAACCCTCCTTGCTGCTCTGCAGCACTGTCTGTGGGGGAGGCGCCAGAGAGGGAACAATGCAGCTTGCCTGCTCCTCTCTAGCCCCACTTTCCAACTCGTGTGAGACTGGGAGTTTCTCCCAATGTGGCAACCCCCGCCCGTACTCCACAGTCAGCTCTGAGGCTCAGTTTCCCGTTCAGTCAGCCCCACCCACACGGTCCACCACCTTGCCTCGGGTTCTCTCCATCTGCCCATCTGCCCCTTCTTGCTCTTTACCGGTCTGTTGGTCTGGTTGACCGTTTCTTTAATTCTTTGGTTGTCAGAGTTCCATGCAGTTTGATTTTCTGGCACTTTTTGTTGTTTATTGATTTTAGATTGGTTGTTATCCTCCTTTTGGTTGTGTGAGGAAGCAAAGGGTTTCTACCTACGCCTCCATCTTGGCGGGAACTCAGTCAAAAGGATCTGATGAAGCAGTCGCAGCCATCTCGGTTCGCCGTCATCTCCCATCCATGGGGTGCAACCTAGTTCAAGCCCCAGGTTCCAGAGGGAGGTGGCGAGCCTGAAGACTTCATCCTGTGGAAGATTCCTGGCTCTTTATAAAAGGATGTAAGTCAGGAACCATCAAACAGAAAGATGCAGAGGGCAAGGTATGGGGCTGGGGCGTGGAACTTCTATGGCCCTTCCAGGTGCACCATTGCAGAAACACCCCAACCTGTTCACGTGCTCGGAAGCTCCTAAATCTACTGTTAAACAGAGTAACTGATTTGTCTAGATTTAAAAGGACTCTAAATAGTTAACATGTATCTTTGTTTCTGCTAGACTATTCATAGTCATTACTAAAATAACATACCAAAATCTAGAGGATAAAATGATGCTTCAAAAGTTTAAAAAAACACAAAATTTACTGGTATCACTATAATTCCTCAATAATATGCATCAATGTAATTAATATATGTGCTTGATTATAAACTAATAACATTGTTATATTAAAACATCACAATTAAATTTTCAGTTCAAAATGGTGAGCTAAGTCCTAATGTTTACCTTCTCTTCTTCCCTGGACCCCTTTAAAATGATAGGGAATTTTTAAAAGTATAAATTCACAGCCATAAAGAGAACGGGAAGATGGGTTACAACAGATCAAGATTTCAACCCATTTCCAGAAGAGAGAAAGTGGTAACAAATAAAACAGGATGGAAGAAGTCACAAGCACAGAAGCAGCTTAGACAAGCAAGGAACAACCTACCCTGCAAGCCCCTAGGGAACTCTGCAAACATCAAGTAGGTTAGAGGGTTTGAGTAATATTTTGAAAAGAAAACAAGAGGATTAACTGAAAATCCCTAGATGAAGAAATCAAATCCCACCTCACTCCCATGCAAAGACAATCTGGCAGCCAAAGCATTTACCCCCCCACCCCCCACCGCCCCAAACAACAAAAGAAGGACTATTTCTCCAAAGAAACAGAATAAACCTCCTGGGACAGCTAGTGGGGAAGTTAACACTATAGTGCAAAGCCCTCCACGCTCTGAAATTTAAGGATCCCAAAGCAAAGCACACAGGCCAGCTCCCTGCCCACTTCACCTCCAGTGGACTAAATAAAAAGCTTGCATGTAGCTTTTTCTTCTGTCTGACTGTTAAATAACAATAGATACTCTAGGATCAAATAAACATTGAAGACAAAAACCTAAGACCAATAAAAAGGGAAAATATTGACCCTAGAAGAATGGAAATAATTCAGAAAACAGTACGAAAAAAAAGGAAATTGAAATGTAAGATATGCTTAACAAATGAAATTTAATAGAAGTGTTAGAGATAGAGAAAAGATAATCTTCCAAACCATAAAAAGACAAAGAGATGCTGAAGATGGAGATGAAAACAAAAACTAACACCACCTCATAAGCTCAAGAAAGAATGAAGTGAGAAAATTATCAAAGAAATAATATAAGAGAATTTCCCAGAACTGAAGAACACGAGTCTCCAACATGAATGACCCATAGAGTGTCCAAAACAATTGTCAAAAACACCTAATTCCTAAACTGATTGATTTCAGAGCCCAAAATAAAAACAGTAATGACAACAGCAGCAGCAGTAACCAACAGATAATAATAGCAATAAATACTTAACACAGTACTTAGTATTTTTAAATGCTTTACAAATATTAATTCAATCCATTTCAGAAAGTTTACAAAGTAAGGGTTATTATTATGTCCATTTTACAAATGAGGAAAGTAAAGTACATAGTGGTTGAAAAAATGTGTCACTATAAACTGACATAATCCACAAAAGCTTCAAGAGTTTGATTCAAATCACAAAGGAGATTTACTGGAAGGTTAAAATGAAAATGACTGACAATTGGTGAAGAAGAATGCCTAGAACTTTTACACCATTGCTAATGGAAGTGTTAATTAGTATAGCAGGCTTCAAAACCATTTGGGAATATGTAAAATGAAACGTGCACACGCTAATTAGTAAAGGATACTGAAAATGTCCATAGTCAATAAGAATAAGGCCTGGATACAGCAATATGCATAATACATTAGCAACCTGTAAAGAAAAATATTGTGCATTAGGAGAGTAATCTGTTACTTGAATCAAACAGGGTAAAAGTGTAGTTTCACTTAACACAGTAGCAAATGTTCCCCCTCTTACCTTCTAGTTATCAAAAAACTTAATTTTTATAAAAACAACTCTAAACACTACAGTTTCATGGAGGTGATACCTCACAGATAGGATACCTCAGCAAAAAGGAAAAAACCACTCAAAGGTATTTGTCAGACAAAGCACGCTTAGATACACAGATCAGAGACGTTAATCTAACGACTAGCCTATAGAAAATCACCGAAGGGAGCACCGGTTAACCGTGACTCTGAGACGATGCAGCAGCTTTTCACCTGCCTGGCAGTGTGGGCATTCCTGCACAAACCCAGGGCTCCCGTTAAGCCACACATTCGACATGCTGTGCCATCCAGCAGTAAACAGCTTCTAAATTCAATGTATCTTATTACTATAGTTGGGCATTAAAATAACTAAGGTAAATTGAGGTTTTCTAAGTGAAAATTAATTAACAGATAAACAATTCCCTATTAGTATTTATTCCCAAAAGCATGGCTTCCTTAAGCTCCATACTAAATAGTTAAGCTAATAAAATATTTAAGATATGAAATATCTGCTTGGTTTAAAACTTACCTTCTTCTTACTTGACATTTCTTTTAAACAACAACAGTACAGAACCACTGCAGGTATGTAAATCAGCAAGTCAGCAATTAACACTGGAAAAAACAAGCAAATGATTTTAGTAATGCGACCATCAGGATCTGTACACAATAATGTATTAACTGTCTCCCTCCCTCCAACTCTGAGTGGGAATTCTATTAACACAAGGTTCCTACCCACTCTGGGCAAGTCCTTTACATGAGAGTACTTTCTATTCCCTTTACCTCCGCCAAATTTCTGCTGATACAATATTACACAGTCTCTTTCCTTAATTTTCTCTAACAAATTCACATATTAAATCAATTAGATGTATCCAAAATTAATTCTCTCTTTGCTCTGACTTGGATTTAACAATTAAGATTGCTGAAAGCAAAGGTAGAAAACATTTTTTTAAATATCTGTATACTCCAAATTTTCCGGTGTGAATACCTCAAATGCGGTGATCTATTATAGGAATCTTTTTTAAAATATTACTTAAAAATACATAAACTTTTACTAATTAATACATATAAAGAACTTGAGAGACCCAGGTGAGGAGGAAACTTAAGAAATGTTTTTACAAAAAAAAAAAAAAAAAAAACAACCAGCACATAATTCTGAATGTCCAATTGTTTTAGACCAAAAACAAATAATGTACATTAATTTCTTCAACAGTACAACACAGCTATCCAAAGAGCCTTTTTCTTGTACTACACAAAATACAGTGTCCAGAACAAGGTCAATGATTGAAAACTGTCTGTATTAGATGCATGTGATCCACTATCTGTTCCAGATGCCACATTTCGGATGACACGGGCAAAATGAAACACATTCCAACGAGCACAACCCGAGGCCTCAAAACCATAAATAATCGCGTTCAACGAACTGGTCATCTAAGAAATAACTGAAGTATCTCAGAATGTCTAACCTGGGGGAAAAGGTGACTTCAAATGTCTTCAGGTATTATGTATACGTGTAAAGGATCAGACTTGTTCTATGTAGCCCAAGGAAACAGAACCTAAAACCACTTGTGGAGGATCAACACAAGAAGGAAACTTTTAATGACTGAGGCTCTCTGAAAATAAAATAGTCCCTAAAGATTGTGGATTCCTGCCCTGGCCAGGTAGCTCAGTTGGTCAGAATGTCGACCCAATACGCCAAGGTTGTGGGTTCCATCTCCAGTCAGGGCACATGCGAGAAACAACCAATAAATGTATAAATAAGTGGAACAACAGATCAATGTTGCTCTCTCTACTCACCCCCAAAAATCAATACATTAAAAAAAAATAGATTGTGAGTTCTCTGCAGATATGAGGGAGAACCAAAAACAAAACAAAACAAACAAACAAAAACCTACAATTATCTTCTGGAGGCGGGCCCCTGTGGCACAGGCTTCCCTCGCTAGGTGTGCTCTGGGAGTGCGTCTGTGTCACTGTACCAGCCGGCCTTGTTGGGAGAGGCTGCTTTGGGCTTCAGGGAATTTTTTTTGAATACTCAACGTGTTTGCCCGTTTCAAGATGGGTGATTTACGGGCACCCCTGCCCACACCACAAAACAAAAAACGGCATGACCCTTGTGCCCCTTCATTCATCCAATGTTGCCCCAAGTGACTTTTTTTTTTATTTCCCCAGATTTAAAAAGTCCTTAAAGGGAAATGTATTGCCAATGTGGGAAAGGTGAAACGAACAACAGGAGAAGCACTAAAAGGAATCAAAGTCAACAAGTTCAAAAACTGTTTGGAGCAGTGGAAAAAACATCTCAACAGGTGCTTTGCATCAAATGAAGAGTGCTTGGAAAGTGACTTAAGTTTAAACATGTAAGAATAAATACACAATTTTTTATAAATAATTCTGATTTGGGGGGACCCCACCCATATAGGTTTTGGGTCAAAAGCTAAATAATCCTGTGATGAGTATGCAGTTCAGACAGGATTAAAGCATTGTGGGGAAAGGGAATGGTGTGGGGGAGGGAAAGACAGGCAAGACCTTATCTCTTGGGCCTGAGATTCCATTCCCGGATGAATAACAAAGAGAAGAAACTCTACTACATTTAGGCTAATTAAGGAAAAGTTCCAGGCTAGAACTAAAGTCTAAATCATGTAAAGCTTTTAAAGCAATCTAAGCTTATTACCTTCAGCTCTTAGAACAAACACAATAAATTCTCCATAAACATTTGATAAGTAGATTAATTTAGCAACAAGGCATAGCAACACAGTGAATGAGACACAACTGTAAAGTTTACTTTAAGAAAAAGACTAAAAGGCCCTGGCTGGTATAGCTCAGAGGATTGAGTGTGGGCTGTGAACCAAAGGGGCGCCGGTTTGATCCCCAGTCAGGGCACATGCCTGGGTTGTGGGCTGGGTCCCCAGTGGGAAGCATGCAAAAGACAACCACACACTGATATCTCTTTCCCTCTCTTTCTCCTTCCCTTCCCCTTTCTCTAAAAATAAATAAATAAATAAATTTTAAAAAGAAAAAAGAAAAAGACTAAAGGGACTTGGAATCAGGATATTAAGCAACAGCCCAAACAAGTACAATTTCAATTTACGGCTAGCTATCTGACCTCAAATGAGCTATTCATCTCACTCTCCTGTGCTTCAGTTTCTTCACCTTAAAATAAAAATAATAATAGTGTTTACCTCATTTGGGTGTTCAAATTATTAAATGGGATAGTAAATGTAAACCACCCAGAATTATTCCTTTCTACTTTTTCTTCTTGTAGTTTACAAATACAACCTACATATATATGTCTATTATAGTTGTATAGTCTTAAAATAAGTAGGAACAATAATAAACCTTTTACCAGTTTTTCAAAAAAATTTTAATCAAATTTTGCACTCAATACCTATTGTTCCTTTACCTGTTGCACGCATGAAAAGCTTGTGTTCCTGACTCTCATATCCACGTGAGCTCTGGAGAGCAACCCAGTCTGGATTCACACTCTTTGCCCTGCAGATCAAAGCACAGATACACGCACTCACTAAATTCCCCACCACTTTTAGCTATATGGACATCTGAGGACACGCGAATCTATTTTGAGAAGTGGCCACTGCTCCCATAAAGCAATAGAGTCAAGGCCTAAACTTTAGTCGTTTTAACCATGTGAAACTAACTTAAGCTATACAACAGTCTGCCTTGCTCCTTCCAACAAACCCTGTAATAACACGTTACTAAGAACCCCATCTCTCCAATTCTTCCAGTGTGAAAACAATCTGATGTATCATATTTCACTTATTAAACATATAATTTATAATCTTTTCAGTTAATGTAACAATCAGCTATAATAATAGCTATTAATCATAAATCACTGCATAAAACTAAACATAATTGTTAAAGATAAAATAAGTTTCGATCACATTATGCTACCCTGAACACTGCAAAATATAACGGATTGCCATGTAGTCTGACGACTCATTCTTAATCCAGGAAGCTCACTTTTACGAAATATGGAATAGTAAACAAATGAGTTCAGAAGATACTGTGAAGTTCCTCACATTTCTGCTTCCACACCGTAAGTCTGCAGTGAAACAGCACTGCAGAATAGAACCGTTTCCCCGCCAGAGTGACCTTCCTAGTCATCTGTAAACCACTCAATTTCTGTAAAAGAAGGAATTACAGTCCCAATCCTAAGACACAAGTGAAACACTAGAGTAATTCTAGTTTCTAACTTTACAGGTTAGTCAGTATACCATTTGGACTGATATTTTTCATTTACTTTGGGCCATTCCAGAAAAAAAGCATTCCCATGCACAATTAACCACTTAGATATATTTCTCAGTCATCCATGCATAATCAGTAACAACCCCGTTAGATATTTGCCTTTCTTTTTATTATTCTTTTTATTTCAATCCTTACCCGAGGATATGCTTATTGATTTTAGAGAGAGAGGGAGAGAGACAGGAACCTCCACATGAGAGAGAAACGTGGATCACTTGCCTCCCTCACGCACCCCAACCAGGAATCAAACCCGTAACCTAGGTAGGTGCCCTGACCAGGAATTGAATCCGCAACCTTTTGGTGTATGGGATGACACTTCAATCAATTGAGATACCTGGCCAGGGCTAGATTTTTCCCCTTCCTTTCTAGTCTGTCCTCCAAAGGAATTGTGCGAATATTCAAACTCTGATAGTTAACTTTTTTACAACCCAATTGTAAATGTATAGTGCTTTACAAACCATAACACAATAGTAGCTACAATCTCTCCTCTATCCAACAAAGCCTGGTCACACTGTTTCTTACTGTATCTGCTAAGGACATAAATAGTTACAGTAAGGAAGAAAAACTTACACATATGCACACAAAAGACTGTGATAAGCTGTAAGAGGTGGATAATCCAATCCCCAATACAGTAAATTGTTATCACTGCTGTTAAAATACCTGGGGGAAAAAAAAAGAAAAAACATCATTCCATTAATCAATATTCAGGACACAGACTTATATCTATCATCTCATCTCATTTAATTTAAATAAAATGAAAAGATATGTTAGATGAGTTAAAATTTCAACTGAACTTTGTCTTTTCCCCTTCTAAAAATTTTTGTGAACTCATAAAGTCGTTATTGAGTACAATAACTAAATAATTTATTGTCTAAACCAACATACTCCTGTGAGTGAAAGAGGAAGCTATCAATAATTAAACCATAACAATAGACACAAACCAAGGCTGTCCTAGACCAACCAGAACTTATCACTCAACTGTTACTAGACTTGACCAATGACTAACACTCGTATAAAAGAAAATATGCAACAACAAAAAACAAATTGCTTCTTATAGTCTAACAAAAGAAACAATAGAAAATCACAATCTTAAAAAGTAAACAATGAATATCAAAGAACACAAAGATTTTGTTTATGGAAAGAGAAATACTTCATGAAACAGGCAGAAGACTTTGAAAGGAAGTCAACCAACATGGAATGAGAGCCTATGTTTTGCCAGATTCTGTGAATTAAGGAAGAAAACTAGGTCTAATGTTCATTAACTAATGTGTTCCTCCAGATGGCCAGAATGGAAAGAAACTATATACAATTACTTTGACTCAAGAAATAAAAATGAAATTTACATAGAATAGATTTCTTAATTATATCCATTATAACTAGTCAGCTTCTTCTATCCAATTTATTTTCTCAGTCATAAGAATTTACAATATTGGAGATGAAACTATATAACTCACATAAAACCATCGTTCATAATAAGACCATTTCAAATGGGTAACAATTTCTCAGCATCACAATCTCTTACTTTGGGATTAAGAAAACTTTTTAAATTAGCATTCATCATGATGCCAAGTCTGTTAATGTTCATTTTCTTCATGTCAGTCACATAAAATGTCGGTTTAAATGGAGGGAACTGGGATTAACAAAATGATCAAAGTGTGCTAGACAGCGAAGAGGTCTGGGCACAGGGTGCTGAGAATGGCACTCTCTGGTGGCGGGTGTCCCCTGCAGCAGCAACGGCCACGTGAATAAATAATCCTGGATCCTGTATCTGGATCCTATATGAGACCTGAAGCCAAGAGGCAGTGAATCCAAGAACCTCCATGTTCATCGGAGCCCCTTTAGACAGCCTGAATCAGGGAAACTGGGCCAGCCAATAGTGGAGACCAGAGGACCCACCTCTCTAAATAGGGTTGCCAGAAGACAGGCACCAATTATGTTCTTTCCAAATTCATGCTACTACAGGGCACATCAGCATAAGGTTTTATTATACCTAACTCGTAGAGAGAGCCGTCAAAGGATTGAGTGAAACACATAAAGCTGTTAAGTGACTCCCCAACACAAAGTAAGTGCAAAACACTAGTTCTGATTGTTAGTCTCAAAACTATTGGATGTGTATAGCAATAGAAAACCATCAAAAAACTCAAGAATTACATTTTGATCACTACAATTTGATTAGGTTTTCAGCTTCTTATAAGGCAAAAGCTGGTTTTCATTTACTTTATCCTTGAGCTCCACTGGAACTAACTAAAAGAGGTGCTGACGGTAGGCTGTAGGCACACAAGGACATAGACTAACAGTGTACGCTGACAGGTAACAGGCTGGACTGGGAAGAAAGAAGGATAGGGTTAACAACTATGCTCCCTATTCGTATGGAAACGCATAAACAAGAAAAGTGAAATGATTGAAAAAGATACTTAGAAGTGTTCAAGTAAAGCTTCAAAATCTACCTGGGAAACAAAGTAACTAGTAGCAAGACAAAAATATTACGAATGTACCAATAACCTGAACAGTGATGCTCACTGGTTAAATCAGTGTCTGGGGATCTGACCAAAGCAGTCGACAGAACAATATGAAGAGTTTGTATGGTCTCTAATAAAATAATCTACCAGGCATCCAATAAGGTCAATAAGTAATGTCCTCAATTATTATCAGAACATGTGCAATAAAAGTGATACAGGCATGAATTTCTGTGACAATATAACCACAGCTAACATTTACTGAAAGCTCATTACATTGCAAGCACTGGTCTGAGTGCTTTACATGTATCATTTTGTTCAATCCTCAGAGTAACCCAGTGAAATATGCATTCCACAAGTGATAAAACTGTAGCAGAGAAAGTTAAATAACTGCCAAAGGTCACAATGCTTGTAAATAAATAGTAGAGCCAAGATCTGGCCTGACTGTAGCACCTATAGGCTTCATCCCTCAGCTACTCCTTTTCCACACTTCATCCATCTCTAACAGAGAAACTTGGTGAAACCTCCAGAGGAAATATTTTTAGCCCATAAACTTCCACTGTTTATGTCCAGTAAAGCTTCTAAGGCACAGAGCATTTTACCATCAAAGTTCTAGTTCAGTACCGTATTCCAGCTGGTAACTGAGTAGACAGGTAACTTTCAGGGGTATGACATTCAAAATGGGCCTACAACATGCAAGGTAATACATGTGACATCAGTCTACAGGGAGATGAGGATGCTCAAGATGAAAAAAGTAGTAGCATTATGTTCCTTCTAAATATCTTCAAATAATCTATTTTAACTGACTATGATAAACAAGAAAATCAAGTTAAAATTGTTCATACCACTGTTTGACTGGTAAATTAAACGTAATTTCTTGCCAGTGTCTCTGAGCTTCATAATCACCAAACATAGGGGGTTTTCCTGCACCTAAGGTGGAAAGAAAAAAGAGCAAAATAACAATATACTCTAGTATATATGTTTTTATTTCCTTATGAAATGTTTCTAAATTATAGAGGTAGCATAGGTAAAGGAAAAGAACACAGAAGTTACCTAAAAACCTATGTCCTTTTTAAATTCAAAAGGTTTCAGTTGCTGACTATCCACTACTGAGTGTGCAACCCTGAACACTCTGTGATGGCAGACCAGTTAACTGTACCACAGCTACTTTGCCTGTATACTGGTTCTTGCCCCAAACACCTTTAAGTTACTGGCAGTGAGATTCCAAGCCTCTGTTCATGCTGCCTACTCCCTATTCACCCATCTCTTCTATAAACTCTATCCAACCACAAAAGTCATCTTAAATTCCAAATTCTCCTTACAAATTAAAAACATATTGATCATGAATACTGACTTCTCAAGATACTTCATACATTTTGTCACATGACTATACTATTTAGTTTCTAGGGTTTTCCAGAGCTCAAAGGAAACATATTGCTAGGCAGACGGTATATACTTTCATTAAAAACTTCCTTAATCAACTGAACGAGGATGGCAGGGAGAACAACATACAATTTTTTTAAAGGTAAAATAATTCCCCATTGAATTAATTACTTTTTTGTATGTGTAGTTTATACGTGTGTTTGTGCTCCTGTTTTTAGAAATATAGCCATTGTCTACAAGGGAAAGGAATTGATTTTTATTTTTCGTTTGTTTTGGTTTTATTTGTTTATTTTGGGTCCACTGGGATAAAAGTCAGAGAGGACCTTAAATAATTTCCTATACTTGAAAAAATCCAGCTTTCTAGATTTTCTGAAATTGCTCTAGACTGTGGTCAAATGTGGAAGAATTTATTACCATTCTGTAACAAATAGAAGAATGGATAATGACTCTCTTTAGGGTTGAGAAACAAGTTTCTATCCAGAGTCTGACCTACTTCAATAAATTCAGCTGACACTGGCTATGAAATTAGTAGTTAAGTTTTTAAAACTGCTAAAGTGCCCTTAAAGCAACCCAGAAGGACAACGCAACGGTACCTATGGGAGCTTCACTTGGGAAGGGCAAAAAGAATTCCTTCCACTGTGATTAATTCTACAAATTTATTTCCATGGGATTCAGAATTGCATAAAGTAAACACACTAATATATTTGCAAAGCTTCAATTCTGTCTCATTTTCAGGAAGATGGGCTTAAGCACCACTTAAATATTCATTTTGTTAACTGCTGAATTATCCAAAATTTTGTTAGAATTAAAAAAAAAAAAGTAGTTTCTCTGAAAACAATACACACTCCTTGCCTTTGCACTGAAATTTTAAACATTCTAAGAGAGGAAAAATTGGCTAAAATTTTCCAGAATAAAATCCCCCTTTTATATGTTCCTGGTGAGTAAGAAGAAACATCACAGCCCTGGCTGGTATGGCTCAGTGGACTAAGCTCCTGCCTGTGAACAGAAAGATCACTGGTTTGATTCCCAATCAGGGCACATGCCTTGGATTTGAGCCAGGTCCCCAGGTGGGGGCATGCAAGAGGCAACTGACTGATGTTTTTCTCCCTCTCTTTCTCTCTCCCTTCCCCTCTCTCTAAAAATAAATAAAGTCTTTAAAAAAAAGAAGAAACATTACGAATGGCAATAGGTAAGCTGAGAGAAATTAACCAACTAAACAGAACACAGACATACTTTAACAATAATTAACAATAATTTTGCAAAAACAAAAATGATTCCTTATGACTTTCTCCTCCTGGACAGCCAGTAGAGCTTTAGAGGAGGGGATAAAAAGGTTATTAAAATTGGTTCAACTGTTGCTATTTGCTCTAAAATCATTGGTAACACTTTGCATCAAGTATAGAGAAATTGTGAATCTCTGCAACATATGATAAACAATAAATACTAAAATCAGAATCTGTCTCCTCCCATGGCTTGTTTAAAAGCAACAAGCAATATTTATTCAATATGTTGAGGTCCATAAAAACTAATTATATAAGCAGCATATATATTTATACCCCTTACATATACATAAACATATGTTTAAAAAATGCACCAAAAGGTTATGGGTTCAACTCCCAGTAAGGGCACATACTTAGGTTGTGGGTTTCATCCCTAGCCTAGGCATGTATGGGAGACAACTGATCGATGTTTCTCTCTCACATCAATGTTTCTCTCCCTCCCCATCCCTCTCTCTAAAAACAAAAATCAGTATTTTTTTTTATTTTAAAGCAAACTAAAATAAGCATGGCAAATACAAAGTATAACCCCCCCAAAAGTATTATATTTAATAGAGGGAAAAAATTTTAGTGGAATCACAGATGTTATACTATTCATTAATTCTCCCAACCTCCATGACACAGAAGTTCTTCACATGTAAATGCTAAATCACTACCTACAAAAGATGTCTATCAATATTCTACTAATGTATAAGAATTATACTTTTCTTATACAGTAATCCAAAAGTAATCTTGTTCTGTTGACTTTCTTATGGGGTAATTTAAGAGCGCAGATGCTAAAATGTAGCAATATACTTTAAAAAGAAAAAAGGATAATCTTGGTTTTCCCTGCTATCTAAAAGTACAGCATTCCGATGAAAAGTTTCATAAACTGAAATGGCATAAAGCAAACAGTTTCTCCTACTTTCCAAAAGTTCATGTTACCCCATTTTTACAAAAGACCTACATTAGCAAGGTAAATGGCGCTTTTTTTGGTAAGAGTAAAAATCTTCACATTTCTTTCAAATAGCAAAAACAGGTGCTGATGTACAAATAGGGTTATTTTAGGAATGCAAGGTTGGTTCAATGCTACAAAGAACAAAAATATATTCAATCATGAATTAAAGGCACCCATTAAAATTAGAAACAAGATAAAGATGCCTGAATCACTACTTATATGTAAAACTGTAATAAGGTACAAGCAATAAAAATATTAAAAATTTTAAGAAAAGAAATTAAAAATATAAGTAGTAGAAAGTAAGAAATAAAACTGTCACTTGCCCTGACTGGTGTAGCTCAGTAGGTTGGGCATCTCCTGCAAACTGAAAGGCCGCCAGTTCAATTCCCAGTCAGGGCACATGCCTGGGTTGCAGGCCAGGTCCCCAGTGGGGACCACGTGAGAGGTAACCACGCATTGCTGTTTCTCTCCCTCTCTTTCTCCCTCCCTTCCCCTCTGTCTAAAAATAAATTTAAAAAATATTTTAAAAAAACAAATAAACAAACAAAAACTATTCAAAGGAGTATTTACCAATCTTTTCAACAGTAAAAATGTGTTACCTGAATAAGAATTAAGAGAAACTGTCCACCGTACTGTCAGGCCTATTAAGACCACAGTTGTCATCAAGTACCATTTCTCCATGTTTCCTCAAATGCAGGGAGGACAGTGCCAGGACACTTAACATGCAGTTAGTCACTTCTTTTCTTGATCACAGAATGTTGCCAATTCTTTGGAATTAGGATTTTGGGAGGATATTAAGTGATGCTTCGTTTCCAAAGAGTTAAATACTGATTTTTTTTTAAATGTCTATGAAGAAGTAGCCTGCAGGGAGAAAGAATAAAAGGATATCAAGATTTAGCTGCACATAGTACTGACAACAAACCCATTAAAGCAAGTAGAAAGATGGAGAATTGGGGGTTGGGGAGGGGAAGTTGGAGGGCTCTGAGGAAAGGGGGTAGTTTTGATTCCCTTATTCCTTAGTCCTTAAACAGACAACTCTCCCTGTTAAATGGGACTCGATAAATCTAGAGATGGAGGAAGGATCTGCTCTTACAAGCAAGTATTTCTGAGTGTAGAAAAGCAAGAGAGGTATGTAGACAGTAGATCATTCAGTTCTATCTAGAACATGTTCACCCACAGGTGAAAATAAGAACACAAAGGCAAACAAAGGGATGATTGATCTTTGGAACAGGAACAGAGGAGTTTTATCTTTCTATTTACTTGAGAAAGACTTCCACTAAAGTAATTTATGTTGTTTGATTTTTTACTTTTCTTCCAAAATATACTTGCACTAACTAAACCAACTTTCCATCTTAGAGAATAAACCTTTGCAAGAATCAGTAAGAATAGCCCCAACTCTTAAAAAAAAAATACAAAAAGCAGTAAAATGCAATCAACCACTTACATATGTATTTTTCTTTTTTTCACTTTTTCCCATGGGGACTTTAAAATTAGAAAGCTTTGAAAAGTTGTAGGTCAGTGTACCTAGATCATTGAAACATTTTCACCTATGTTCAAACTGATTTTCAAAACCCAACCCAGTTCCCTGAGAAAAGTTGGAACGACTTCCTTTTGCCTGTAAAAATCCTGGCCCTTCTTCAAAGTTCAGTTGAAGCTCAATGTCCTCAGTAAAGACTCCCCTGACCGCTCCCAAAGCCGTCTCCCCCCTTCCGAGCATCTCCAGTCAGCACGTCTGTATCATTTGTAGTAAAAAGAACACTTCCAATCCATAAATTAGGATCTAAAAGCAAAAATAAACCAACAAACAAACAACTATGGGGCCATTTTAACCATAGGATATAGTTTTTGAATATATTTTTAAACTACAATTAAACAAATCAACACAAAATTTAGGGAAAAATTGGCATATTCCATCGATAGATGGGCAAAAATTATTGTCTTACTCTAGAAATAATGAAGTCTAGCATCTCAATCAGGTAGAATGATACAATGCATTTAGTAAACTATGTAACTATTATTCATATTTGGGTTATATAAATCCCCTCTTTCCTTCCTTCTACTACATCCATTTTTTATGATTTTACTGTTCACTAGAACTTTTATCATAGAATCAAAGTAAGAGAAAAAATCCAAATTAAATGAGTTTTTGATGTTGATTCTGGGTTTGACAAGGTTATACATCATTACAAGCTATTCAAATTCTCTTTTAGTCTAACTCAAAAAACCCTTTTTATCAACATTCTCCACTATATACGCCGAAACTGCAATTCAACACTCTACTTTTTGCTTAGATGTCACATTTAAAATTTACTTTACAAATGCTGATTCCTGAATTTAAACATATAGTTTAACAAATATTCTGTCTTGGAAATTTAAATCACTAATATGACTGATTTAAATCAATTATCCACAGTCCCAGGTCATCATATTTAAGTACTTCCCCATAAACCAATAAACTACCAATAACAGTGAATAATCACAATGAACTTAAAGAACATAATGCTTAACTAACATCATGCTGATCAAGTTTGTTAGTCAAACAATGATGGAAGGGATAACTAACTGATGTACTAAAGAATCATAACCAAAGAGATATGATGAACCAAATCTAACTCCAGAAATCATGACAGGGATAAATTAAATTCAAAACTCCTGCACTTAAATGTAAAAAAAAAACCAACAAAAATCAACTGCATGAGAAGTGAAGGGGAGGCAACAGATAATAAATGATTAATTATCAGTTCTGTACGGACCCAGAACTGATAACCAATGTTACGAGTATTTTGATTAATTATTAGGAAATCTTTTCTACCAATTAGAATTGTCCACCCCGGCTGGGTAGAGCTCAGTTGATTAGAGCATTGTCCTGATACACCAAGGTTGTGGGTTCGATTCCTGGTCAGGGCACATACAAGCAACCAATGAACCATAAATAAGTGGAACAATAAATCAATGTCTGTCTGTCTGTCTCTCTCACCTATTCTCTCTCTCAAATCAATACATTAAAAAAAGAAATACAGGCATCCAAACATGAAATGAGCTTCTTGACAGAGTTCCGCTTTAACAGTTTCAAACACAAGCTAAGTGACTAATTGACTAGAATATTTTTAGTGTAGAATAAATGACTAATTTATAAAGTGCCTTCTACATTGATTCTGGAAGCATATTGTGTGTCTGAATTAATATAAATCCTGATAATACACAAGAAGATCTGGTCTCTGAACATGTTAATGTTTCCTCTAATTCCCAATAGTTGCCCAATACTGTCACATTTACAGGGTTTCTTTGATGAGTAAAATGGATAGGCCTTCCCGTCCTCCACAAGTGGCTCAAGTTAGAAACTGAAGGATATCAAAAACACCCCTTCCTGACATCTATTACGCTTAGAATAAAATCCAAATACCCCAGCCATACAAGACCCTCTATGATCTGACCCCTGCCTGCCTCTCCAATTTCCTCTCCTTCCACTTTCCCGCAACTACTTCCTCTCTAGACCCTGTCAGGTTCATTCACACCTCAGTTCCTTTCCATTTCTATTCCCTCTGCTTGGGATGGTCTCAACACAATTCACTGGCCAATCTTTGGCCCTTCATGTTGTTATGCCTCAAGTCCTCCTCTCAGAAGATCAGCCCTGACCACACCACAGAGGTTTCCAGCTCTTACTGTTTGTACCATTACCTTCTTTAATTTTCTTACTAATTCTTTTCACCATCAGAAATTATATTTTTACACAACATTGAAACAATCTCACAAACCTAACTCTAAGAAAAGCTAGACACCATAAAATACATTTAGTTCCACTTATGAAGGCCTCTTAAATAGGTAAAACTAATCTATGGAGGTAGAAATCAGGAGAGACTATTAGGAGAAAATGCTATGAATGTTCTGTTTCTTGACTTGAGTGGTGAATAAAAGATGTGTTTACTTTATGATAAATCAACAAGTTACAACTTATGATCTGTGTACAGTATTATCTTGTACATGTTATATCCCAATAAAAAGGTAATACAAGGAAATTACTTTTGGGGGGGTCAACTAGAATATAAATATGCTCCACGCAAACAGGGAGGGAGCCTCCTGTCTCGGCTGTTGCTTTGTTCCCTGCACTTATAAAAAGGTTGACAGAAAGCAGGTGCTCACAAAGTGTAGGCTGACACCAACCCCACGGCCCCCCACCGACTCACCATGGTTCAATTTAGCATTTTTTTTAAAGATTTTATTTATAGAGAGGGCTAGTGAGGGAGAAAAACAGGGAGAGAAACATCGATGTGTGAGAGATACATGTATAGATTGCCTCTCACACGCCCCCCAACTGGGGACACAGCCCGAAACCCAGGCATGTGCCCTGACTGGGAATCGAACTGGAGACCTTTGGGTTTACAGGCCAGCACTCAATCCACCGAGTCACACCAGCCAGGGCTTGACTTAGGATTTTCAATACTACCACAATGAGAAACCTATAAGTATTCAGTAGAAACCATACTAGAATTTTGAATTTCTATCTTTTCCTGGTCTAGTGACATCCTCTACAATTCTCCTAATGCTGGGCAGCAGCAGCCAGCTCACCTGCAGCTCCGTCAGCCACACCATCACAGAGGCCATCGACCCACACTCCACAGCGCACTACTGCATTGCCAGCGTCTTTTGAACTGTTTCACATCCCATGTGTCTACAAAACCATCTCTATGCCTCTTGCTTCTGGTGAGAAGGGGAAGACAATTACTCTTGAGATGAAACGCAACATAATTGTCCAACTTTAGCCTAATGTAAGTGTTCTGATCAAGTTTAAGGTAGGCTAGGCTATCACGTTGGGTAGTTTAGGCATATTAAACGTATTTCAACTTCAGGTGGGTTTAACGATGGGTTTATCTGGATCTAACCTCATTCTGTAGGAGGACCTGTATTTGCTGGTGATCTTCACGCGTGAAATGGGAAGGTACCTGGTTTTTCTGAGTCCTGGTTTTAACCTTAGTGGTTAAAGACATTATGTGAGACTCTTCTTCTTGTACAGTAAAAGGGGTTCTTTTTTAACTTTCCATCTGGAAAGCAAAATACAGTAACTTTCGAACCCATCCACAGAGCCAGGAAGTTGCCACGCTGGCGGCTGAGTGTTCTGTCCTGCTTAGTTAGCGCTGACAGCGCATCTCGAGTAAGAAAAGCCGGCCGTCCACTCCCCAGGGCCGAATCTGTTCCTTTTAGTCTGAAACCTCCTTCCCCCAGGGTGGACACACCACACCACCCAGGGCGTGCTGCTATCCCAGGTGAGCACGTCTCGCAAAAGGGACCCACCCCTGGCGCCACCCCCTCCGCCTTTCTCCAGCCAGCCAGACCCTAAGAACTGCAGGAACAGGGGGCCGAGCCGCTCCAGCGAAGGAGCCCCACTACCACAACACCGCTTCCCCCACCCCACGCTCAAGGGACCCGCAGACTGGGCTGCGGAAGCCTGGACGCTGTCTTTCTAGTGAAGAGGAGCTGGGAGCCGAGTCGCTAGCGGCACACAGCTCGGCGCAGGGTAGCTTCTGTCGCGACTCTCCCCAGCCCCTCCCCACCATAACAGGCAATCTGGAACCCTAGGCCGGGATCCTTACCCCGCCGCCCACCGCAAGTTGAGACTCGCGCCTGCTGCGGGATCGAAGAAGGCGCCTGCGCGCTCGCCCCCGCGGCGCATTGCCTCTCCGGTCTTCCGCGGGAGCGAGCCCGTTCAGCGTGAGGGGAGGGGCGGGGGAGAGACTCGGAGAGGAGTTGGCGGACGTAAGAGGCGTGGCACGAGGGGCTGGAACCCGAGAGGCCTGCGATCCCGGGTTACGCTTGGGGCAGGTGGAAAGCCCCTTGCTCTTCTTTCCCGGGATCGTGGCCAAGGCCTGCTGCTTAGTCCACGAATTCCTGGCAGGGGCGCGTCCTGGCTCGCTTCACTGAGTGGAGAGCCGTTAGCTGGTTCTCATCACCAAGCAGTAGGTCTTCTGGGCCTGTGTCCTTGAGAAATGAAAAAGCCAACCTGCATCACTTTCTTCAAGCTACCTGCCTGTGAAGAAGAACGTATTAAGGCTAGGAAGGCACTTCATGTGAGAAGTTATTGGAAGTCCGACCATTTTCGAAAACCTGAGGGTTACGCAAAAGAACAGCCCAGTCCTCCAGTAGCCACTGCACGTTCCTCATCAGGCAGCTTTTCCAAACTTCCTGTCTGCCAAAAACGTCTACATTTCCTCCTTGTTCAGAGTGGTCTCATTCCTCCCTTCTGAATCCTGCCATTCTGTATAAGCACACAATTTGTAATCCGTCAGTATCAGCAAATATCTGACTGTGGCTTTATACTATGCAGGCCCGAACAACTCTGGATTTGTTTTTTCACTGTGAAATGAGTGAGTGGGACTAGGTAAACTTCCAGATACAAAGTTTTATGCTATATTTAAAAGACCATCGGCACTGGAAATATGGACATATATGGCCAAGACTCTGCCCTCAAGATCTTTAATGCCTTTTGGAAAGACATTTTCATAAAAGGATAGGAAGCGACAGAAGGGAGCATATGCCAAATGCAGATTATTGGTATATGCATTAAGCACTGTAGGAGTTCAGAGAAAAGGGTTGGCTGTAAAATAAAACTATCAGGAAATGCTCTGCCTGGAGGAGTCGGCTGAGTTTTGAAGGCAAGCCTGGGCTTACATGAGCCAAGAGGATGGGAATGGGACTTCAGACAAAGGAAATAGTTAAAGCCAAATTGGTGGCAGCTGAAAAGCGCAAAACACTTCCTCCAGTTTACATGGTAGGTGATGAAGCTGCAAAGGAATAATTATGGAGAGCCTTGAATACCAGGCTGTGGTGTTTGGAATGTGTTCAATGATCAGTAAGAGGCCATTAAATTACTTTTAGCCAGGAGTCAAGTGCATAGTAAAGTGTTAGAGAAAATTTACGGTGATTATGGAGAAGATGAATCAGAGGAAGAGGTAAAAATCATTATAGCAGTCCCCATCTGATTAGACAAAGGCCTGGACAGAAATGGCAATGCAAGAGGAAGAATGTACAAGTCTTGGTGATATACTAGATATGTAGAAAAAGTGAAACAAAAGAGGGAAAAATCAAGGAGGGTTCCCAGGATTTCAAGTCTGAATTACTAGAAATCTGAAAGACCTAGGGAATCCCAGAGGAGAAGCTGGCTTAAAGGGAAAGATATGCATTGTATTCATTTTGAGATGACATCAAGACAACCAAGTAGTAATATTTAGGCACCAGTTATGAGTCAGACACTAGCAAGGAAGTTGGGACTGAAGATAGAGATATGAAAAGTCTTTCATTTGGGAAGAATGAAGGATACAATAGAGTAGCAGAATAGACAACCGTACTTTAGTAAACACTCATTTAAGGTAAAGAGGAAAAAAGGCAAGTTGATGAAGAATATTAAATGGTTACAATTGTAGGGCAAAATCCAGTACATTGCAAGATTTAATCATCCTGTGAACAAGAACTGTGTTTGGCAGACAAAAAATCACATTTTATTGAATCTGGCTCCACCAATAGTAAGAAGCACCAGTATTTTATGTATCACTAAGAAAGAAAAAAATATGTTACCACTTAAACTAGTTATGATTGTAAAACATATACATTTCTATAATGTAGAAATGTTAATATGTGAAAAATATACAACTTCAAATTTTATATCAATCTCTCCTTTCTGGCACAGTATCAACAAAGTTACTGCTTAAAATGTTCGTTGAGCCCTGGCTGGTGTGGCTCAGTGGATTGAGCATGGGCCTGCGAAACCAAATGTCACTGGTTCAGTTCCCAGTCAGGAAATATGCCTGGGTTGAGGGCCAGGTCCCCAGTGGGGGGCGTGTGAAAGGCAACCACACATTGATGTTTCTCTCCCTCTCTTTCTCCTTTCCTTCCCCTCTCTCTAAAAAATAAATAAACAAAAATACAATAAATGTTCATTGAATAAAAAATAGAAGGGATTTCAAAACCTCTAATTCATAGCTGAACTGCACCACCTCTGCATCTACATACCTACTCCTGCTCTTTCCTCCCAGTAGGTTCTATCACCTCTGAATGTCCAGTGCCTATCCATAACACATACTCAAGAAATGCATTTTGAATGAGGTCCTTAGGGTAGGCCCTAATCCAATATGACTAGTAAACCTTACGAGAAAAGGAAATTTGTACACAGACATGCCCATGCACAGAAGAAAGACCATATGAAGAAATGGAGAAGATAGCTGCCTACAAGCCAAGGAAGGAGGTTTCAGAAGAACCCAACTTTGTCCATACTTTGAGTTCAGACTTCTAACCTCCAGATGTGTGAGAATATAAATTTCTGTTGTTTAAGCCACCCAGGTACTTTGTATGACAGCCCTAACAAATGCATACCTTATCAAAGATATGTACTTATTTTCAATAACTATATAATGTGCTTGTCAAACTTCCTCATACAAACCATAATTTTATGGTAGTTTCTAGTCCCTTCCCTAGAGCATTTGCACCCACTAATAGAATAAGCCTTTCTCTGTATCAGACCCAGGGCTCCTCTGATTCTAGGTGAAAACCATTCATCTGATTATAGCTGTTTGAAATAGAATCCCTTTGCCCGTCTGTACAAATTCATCAATTGATCCCTGTATGTCATTTTCCATCCTTCTGAAATCTCCCAAGTTTCATCAAACCCTTGCCCTGACCACAGACTACATCTACCCTTTAAGTAGCATAGAGTTAGAGTTCACCTCAACATTTCCAAGTTTCAATATAACCATTAACAAACAGTAGTCTCTTTTATATACTAAAGTCTTTTATATCCAATTTATTTGATCCTCACAATAACACCGAGAATGAATGATGGAGCAGGTATTATCCTCTTCTGACACACAAGAAAAGTTGAGCGCAACATTCCCAAAGTGTGTCCCACAGAACTTTCATTCAGTGAATAACTATTGCAAAAACAGCCTCTAAGTGCAGAGACAAGTTTGAAAACAATGTATTCCACAAATCAAAACAGGATTTCTTACTCCAGCTGTTCTTAGTGCCTTTTATGTCTTATATACATCATGATTCTCCAAGAGAATGCAGTTGTTCCTTGAACAGCACAGATTTGAACTGTGTGGGTCTGCTTAAATGTGGGTTTTTTCCCAATAAATACCTGTAGTGTTTTTGATCCATGATTGGGAGTCTGCGGACATAAAGACCCAACTGTATGCATTGATCTATGCCGTTTTGCATAGGAGACTTTAGCATCCTGGGATCTTAGTATCCACTGGGGTGGGGAGTCCTGGAACCAATTCTCTGTGGGTACTGAGGGATAATGAATTTTGGGGGAGTCAAAAGTTATGTGCAGATTTTAACTGTCAGGAGTTAGGTGCCCCTACCCCCAAAGCTGTTCAAGAATCAACGGTATAGAATTTTCAGGGTTACTCAACCATGGGATCTTGTCCTCACACGCTACCTCTCCTCCCACTTCCCATTCTGTGGAGCGGCCCATGAAACACTGTTGGGAATGCTGGCTGGAAACATTGTGTCATTTCCCTAAGAGATACAAGCAAATAAATGTCAGCACTATGATTAAACACAGATTTTAGTTACTTTCATTCATTTTCAGGTCTGTATAAAAATTCAAAAGTGCAGAAATTGCACACAAAAGGACAAAGCATTTACATGGTAACTTGTTAGTCTGACTATGAATTTTTTAAATTAGTTCTAAAAGAAAATTAATTGGAAAAAAATCCCTAAAAATCAGAAATAAAATGAAACAAAAGAACTTAAGTGTGTATTCTGTTCGTGGCTCAATACACAAAGAATAACTGTTCCAAAGGACTTTAAAACAGTCTACCCTAAAAGAATTTGTTTAAAAAATGAAGAAAATAATTGTTAGAATCATGTTATTCATATTAGGATTAATATTGCTGTTCTAAGACTACTATATGTGTAAAATGGGATAAAGAAAATGAAGATTTAAGTGATATTCAAATTCTATCATCCCTGGTGTTTTAATATGAGAATTCCTGGTATGGAAAAATTAGCTAAAGGTGTAAGATAGAAGTTAAATATCAATATGAACTCATTTTTTATTTTATTGAATTATTGAAAGGAAGACAAAAGAAGAAGAGGAACAGAGAGGAAGTGGGGAAGAGAAGAAGGAAAAAAGGAAGGGAGGGATAAAAGTGGGAGGGAATAGAAAGAAAACATATTTCCTAGCTCTTTTTACTGAAAGGACTAAAAACAAAGACCAACTTAATAATAAGCACCCTTAGTGCACCAATTGTCTTGAAATACTACTCCTATTAAAAGGAACCAGGGATCCTTGTAGAAATAGCTAATTACAGGTTGGAAAACAAATGTACAAAAATAAATCTGGCCCTGGCTGGTGTGGCTCAGTGGACTGAGTGCAGGCCTGTGAAGCAAGGGGTCAGATCGCTGGTTCGATTCCCAATCAGGGCACATGCCTGGGTTGCAGGCCAGGTCCCAATTGGGGGGGGTGTGAGAGGCAACCATACACTGATGTTTCTCTCCTTCTCTTTGTCCCTCCCTTCCTCTCTAAAATAAATAAGTAAAATCTTTAAAAAAAATAAATCTGGAACATTTTGTTATATCAGATATCAAGGAAACTATCAAAAGACCATGAAGATCAAAAAGACTCAGGAGCCAACTTGAAGAGACTCCCACTGGCCATAGATAGGACACACTGAGCATCAGTAAGCGTAAGAACCACAGTGGACTGAAACACATCAAGTGTGAATTGACTGCTGACTTGGCTGTTGAATTCTTGAGCTCATAGTGATACTTCAAAAAAAGAAAAGGTCGCCAATGGAGGAAGCTAGTAAACCACTCTATTTTGCAATCTGCTAAATAAGGAAAAAGAAATGAAGTGGTTAGTCTGCCTTTGTTATATAAATTATTCCACTATGTAACCAAATGTAGTTGATACAGGAAAGATTCTCTATTGAGTATTTCAGCTTCCTTTCCCTTCCCCTCCCTCTTCCCCTTGTCCTTCCTCTTTGCCTTACCTTTCCTCTCCTCTTTTATACACACAAATGTACACAAGCAGTCACCCTCATTTCAAACCACCAAACAGCCATATAGATGACAGAAATTGCTTTTGAGACCTCAAAAACTAACCTCCTATTTAAATGGGACCAAAGTGAAATCAACCTAAATTGCATTGTTATCTGCTGTGAATAAAGTGATTTAAAGTTCTTTATTGCTTAAATAAAGCTAATCAAGTTAATTGATAATTACCTATGGATATATTTATTTATTCAACAAATATTTATTGAGTAAATAGCCTGTCCTTAAGGAGTTTATAAACCAACATTACATGCAGCTCAGGAGAGTATAAATCATTGTTATTTTTACTGTCAGTTTCAGATGCTACTTGGAATTATTTGTATACAAATACAGATTTATTAAATGTATATGTATATAATATACATAGAAAAATAATTTTGTCAATATGGATAATAAAAGAACTAACACATGTTCCTGCCACATAGTTCAAACAGTATTAGTGTAACAGAATCTAGGAACAATTGTAAGAACATACACTCATATTTTTATATCTTTATTTCTAGATTCAAATAAGACAAAATATAAGTCTATAAAGTTCCACAGATATAATTTGGTGTGGAAGTCTACATTTTATAAAATCATAAGATTTTTAAAACCTCTTGTTTTTAAATGTTATTAAAACACAGGATGGTGCTTATATCTTTACTCATAAAAAGAGTTCTTTAATATGCCAATATAATATATTCATTGGTTCATGGTCCCCAAACCTCCAAGGAGTATTACAAATCTACATCTCTCTCAGCCCAGGATTTTGAATTTAAATTTAAATGTATACTGTATGATATAACTCACCTAGCGTATTTTGAAGAATTATAAACATCTACAACTTCCAGTAATGAGTAACAACACTGTTGGGTCAGTGTTTGAGTAGATTTGTAAAGCCAAAGTGCTAAGACAAATGCTACTTTGTTACTTTGCCTCCGGTATCTTTCACAACTGAGCGGGTTGTCACACTCTATTATGCGGCACACAGATCCATTCACTAGAGCTATCATGGTACTCGTCTAAAATGGTCTTTGAAAATGAAAATTTTGGCTAAATATAAAGGAGGCAACCTGCCAGTAAGAACTATTCAAACCAAAACGTCTCCCGGAGGAAAATGATAAGAACTCCATTTTAAAATCATATAAATCAAAATGGTAGGAGGTTCCAACCTGTAAATTTTACAGTAAGTACATCAAGATTTAAAGTCAGATTTTAAATAAGTTTTTATTTATAGTGAAGAATGAAAGTCCACACCAAAGAAACAAGGTAAGTGACAAAATAAAGCCTTTTCCTCCCTACTTGGTTTTTTGCTTTTGCACACTAATTTTTTTTTTTAAAGATTGACAACTAAAAAAGAGCACCGAGGAGCAGGGTGGGACATGAAATAAAAGCTGTGTTTTATCACCATTTTCTTTTACAGTGTGTTGGCGTCTGGTTTCAGTGAGGAGGGGGATGGCAGGTATTCTCAATAGTAACACTCTGCCTCCAGGAACATGGATTTAAAAATCTAAATGAGCTACCACATGTGCCCAGGCATAGTAGCTACTACATATCACCTGAATGATTCTCATAAAATGAAGGAAAGAACCCAGGTACTAGGATGCTGTGAAGAAAAATAATCTTGCCTGGATATGCAGTAAGACAGGTTTCAGGAAAAAAACTCTATCCATAAAAAGTTATTCTCTGTAATTGATGGAGTTAGTTTTCTGGAATAAGAGTGGAACAGAACAGAACTAAACTGTTACTGAATCCATGGTAGTCAGTTAAGCAGGAGGAATAACCTCTAGGTGCCCTTTCTCCTCCGGGATCTCTTTCAGGATCTGGGGAAGAGAGCAAGGGAAAGGCAAGTACCTTCCATTATGGCACCCAAATCTGCAAACCAAGGATGGGTGATAAGAAGAAATTTTTTGTTAAGTTTTTTTCAAAACCCCTATCCAAAGCTGTAGTGTTTGTAGTATCAGTTTGTTTGCTTTCCAGATACTGGAGTGCTTGTTCTTTATCGTTGTTCTTGGGAAAGATTTGAACTATAGCATTATCCTAGGTATACATTTGGGCTGACTGTAAGGGTGGGGCCAGAGAGTACTAAATCCTACCAAGTAAATGAAATGGAAGGGACTGGAAAAGAAAAGTGTGGACAGTCATTCTCCGAAACAGACCCCAATGAAATGCAATTAGGATATATCAAGCGCCCTGCATTTCCCTCTCCAAAGAATTCTACAGAACGCTGTGGTTTAAATGAAATGCACCAAAGCTGGCATCCAGTTCCCTTAAGTCCTAACATGACTGCTTGGTTTGCTCTCTGCAGGAAGCTTTCTGTCTGTGTACAATTCTCTTCACTAATGAATTTTCCCTAGAGGCATCAGGGAAACGGAAAACCTTTCTCTGGGGGCTCCTTTTCTAATTTTTGCCTCTTGCCTTTTGTAAAATACTCAGGTCCTTTAAGCCTTTTCACAGTGTGAGATTTAATCACATTCTGAGTTGCTTTTTTTTTTTTCTGGACCTTCTTTGGTGTGACTAATTTAACGGCAATCCCCACCCAAGTAGACGTTTTCTTGAGTCCTGAGATCTATGACATCCACACCAAATTTGGAAAAACCTTGTGTTCTTAATAAAGTTCTCTACTTTCTCAGCATGCCTATCTTATATTGAATTAATAAAGTTTTTGTAGTTGTTTAAATAAATTAAATGTCACACTTTCAATAGAAAGAGAAGGCTTTACCTCACTGACCTATTTTTCATCTGTGATTTAGAAAAAGGCGAGATTAGCATGGATATTGCATTTTCAAGGACCTCACCACTATTAAATAGACTGTTAAGTGCATTTTATGGCTGAAGAGTCTGTTCCTAGTTCAGTCTACAAGACGTGCTAAGTTCATCTCTACCTGCTACATTGAACATTCACTGACTAAAATACTTTCGTGGATGTAATACCTATGCTCTGTATCTTTTAAGTACATAACTCTAAACATTTTAGGGCTAGTAAAATGTAACTCAATAGAAGTTCCAAGAATATGTGTTGTCCCTCAAGAAAAATACAGTGTTCATATTTATTCAATGATATGCTTCCTGTGCTCCATTAACACCTGCATATCATAAGGTGACCAGATGCTGAAAAATAACATAGGCACTCATAAAATGAGTCTTATTTAAACAAAAAAAGAGCAACAATAGCTGGTTAAAACTCTATCTTCACATCAATTCAACCTGCTCTCAGGGTTTCAAGACTGAAAGGATTGGTTTATAGGCTTATGTTTCTTGTATATATATATATACATACATACATACATATATATATATATATATATATATATATATATTTAGAGGGAAAGGGTGGGAGAAAGAGAGAGAAACATCGATTGGTTGCCTCTAGCATACGTCCTGACCAGAGACCGAACTCACAAGCCAGGCATGTGCCCTGACCGGGAATCAAACCAGTTACCTTTTGCCTTGTGGGGTGCTGCCCAACCAACTGAGCCACACCAGTCAGGGTATAGGCTTATGTTTTAATAAACAGTTTAGATGTTTTATCATTTATTGTCATTGCAATTTAGGCAAACTTCAGCATTTTTAAAATATTTTATTTATTTTTAGAAGAGAAGAGGAGAAATAGAGGGAAAGAAACATCCATGTGTGAGAGATATATTGACTGGTTGCCTCTCACATGCCCCCAACTGGGGACCTGACCCACAACCCAGCCACGTACCCTGACAGGGAATGGAACCGGTGCCCTTTCAGTTTACAGGCTGGCACTCAATCCACTGAGTCACACCAGCCAGGACCGTTGTTGTTTTTTAAGGAACTTCTGCTAACTGTTTA